>NC_043968.1:56628992-56992062 GCF_902148855.1 Sphaeramia orbicularis
TGCTATATATAATATAACTTTTCTTTCCATTTTTCAATTCTGTATCATTGTAAGGAGCATCAATTCCACTGTGCAACACAATGGCATTCTATTTTATTCTATTCTGTTCTGTTCTATTCTATTCTATTCTATTCTATTCTATTCTATTCTATTCTATCATCCTTGCAGAGTTATGAAAACCATAACCTGGATGGAAATCTACAAACTTTTCTCTATCTGTAATAGCGCCTTGCCCTCTGTGCAGTGTTTTTGCACCTTTGCAGTGTTTAATGTGAATAATCTGTTTCTCCAAAGGGATGCTGCAGTTTATCGGTTTTGACAAAGCCTTATGGCCTCTGGTTTAAAACTAAACTTAACTAAAAATACTCTAACAAAAAACATGACTGAGGCAGCTTCACATGCTGACAGTAACAGTTTAAAGGTTACAGAATATTACTGATCTGTCTTGGCTCGATAAGACTTTATCAGGTACCGATTTAAAGCTAACTTCGAGGCTAATGCTGAACCTGTTAGTCACAGCATCAACACATTTCCAACACTGTTTTCTCAATCCCAAGCAAATACAACCTCGCATACAGAGCATTGGTTGTGACAAGTATAAAGTGTAAACAAACCCGAAGGCACACTGTCAGCCACAAGCACTGTGTTTGTTTAGGCCCCAATCTGAATTACATGACTCTTATCAGTGAACCTGGGGACATGATTAAATTCCAGGGTAATTACAAGCTGGCAAAAAGTTGCTGCAAAAAAAAAACAAAAAAAAAAACAAAAAAACAAGGGTGTTTCTATTCTGTAGTGAACCGCAGCTGCAGACAATCAGATTGCTGCTGTAGTGGAGAGGTAAATAAATGAAGACGAATCACAGACAGATGGACTTTTTATTTCTGTGGATCTGTGCGACTGTGGGAACTGGCCGCTTTCATAAATTTCACTTAAGTGAGTGTGCTGGACATAGCTAAGTGCTTGTGACCAATCAGCGGTTATGTCTATTTAGAATCATGGCTGAACATTGCCACAACATGATCTTTATCAGTTTAATGAAGCACAGGAAATGAGAGCTTTACCTCCAAAGTGCGTCCAGTCAGCTGACTTACTTGGCAAAGGTAATCTGTGGGAAAAAAAAAGAGAAAATATGTGTTTAACAGCCCTCATTTGGTTTTATTAGGTCACCAATACTGTTAAATGAAATTAACAGGAACTTGCCAGGAAATTTAAATGAGTATTTTTCTATATCACATATAGATAAAATCTAGTTTTGCCAATTAAGTCATGGGTATGTACATTCAATATGGCTGAAGCAGCAGAGTTTTTAAGAAGCTCAACCCACAGATATTTATGAGATTTTTTTTTTTTCAAACTGCTCAGTGTATTAATAAGGGTGTTGTTTTTTTGGAGAGACCTGCAGTAACCAGCAGTGATGTCTGGATTTAACCGCAATAAAGTAATATCACTTGAAACATCTCACTAGCTGGTTTCTGACTTTTCATTTGACATTTGAGCCATATGTAGCGTTTAACATTATCGTTGGGGGGAAAAAAAAAAAGAGTTCTACCATTAAGTCAAACATGTTAGTGTACTGTACTGCAGAGTTAGGAACCATATTTATTCACAGCCAAGGGTTGACATTTGAGTGCAAATCTAAGATACCACTAAAGGGAGTAATGAGCCACGCTGCCTATCTCCCACAGCAATGAAACCTAATGACAAGGCCTAGTTAAAGATGAGAACCAGTAAGAAACAACAGAAGTGGTATAAGCTAGAAGCACTGTTTTCTCCACTGGACACAGCCCTGCACTAAAAGAACGAAGTTTGATGCTGAAATGGCAGTGTTTCTTCTATACGGGTGAGTTTGTTATGAGTCTTATGAAAGTATAAAGTCATTATGGGATGTTATTATCTTTGCTACAATTACTGTTTGTTGATCCATGGTTCAGACTAAACTGTGACAGTTCTGATTTGTTTGTTCGATTCCAAACAGATCTTTAGTTCAACTACTGACAACACAAACTGTACAGAAAACAGAGGTGATTTGTGGTTTCAGTGTGACTGTTTTCTGTCCAAAAAGCTTTTGATTGAAGGAGAAAACCTAATGATACCATATAACAATGAGCTTCACACTTTATTCAGTGAGTGATAAAGTCTGTGGAGATGCAGTGTTGATTCATTGTCGTCTGTGTATTCTGTTCACATCTGCTGTTAATTTCCATTATCAATACTACATTTAAACATTTTAAAAACTATTACGTTATCAGCAAAATGCATCATTTTACTTCACTATATGTAGTTTTCTGCTCATTTTCATAGGATAAATTACATATTAGCACCAATGATATAAATTTAATGTTTTAGTGTTCTTTGTTCAACTTAAAAGCATTAACATGTCACATTGTCAGTACCTCACACCCCGAAAGGGGACGCAAGGGATATTGTTTTTGGTTTGGTTTGTTCGTTTGTTTACACTCTAGCAGCAAAACTATTGGTTGAATTCATACCAAATTGGGTTTATAGATTGTCAGTGACCCAGAATAGATGTCATACATTTTGGAAAAAGTAGGTCAAAGTTCACATTTGTTTCAATTTCCTTCAATCTTGGCACATATATAGAGGCAATTGATATGTTGGCATCACCACATGCATAGACATGACAACATCAGCTGGATCGATGCCAAAATAAGCTACAATACGAGCGAGGGGCAGGGTTTGTTGTGCCAGGCACCACTTGTTTTGTAGACTTATTTCAAAAAGTTTAGATTAATAATCAATATAATAACTCTATGTACAGTGGTACATAGAGCAATGAAAATGTGGTATTCTTTATCAAAATCTTTTCCAAAATTAAAAAATAATTTATGAAAAAAGCAAATACAGAACTTTCTTCGAACAACATATTTGTTGTATGTATGGAAACTTGTAGTGTGCGTGTTTGCTTTATTATGCTTTGTTTCAGAGATGGATGCATTCACTGACAGTAATATTTGATGGAATATTTCAGGTATAGGATGTGATGAAATTAGATGTGTAGACCTGAATCGACTTTATAACAGTTAAAATTCACAGCTTGAACTGAACCTCAAACTCACCATAACAAATATAAGCTATTATTTTCCCCTCAAACATACCATTTCCAATTTAGATGCTTATATTCACGTCTGCTAATGCCAATAGTTTGAACAACACACTATCGAGAAAAATGTTTATCTTTTCTAATCCAAAATGTGTTCTCATTAATAGCCATGGATTTATTTCTGCTGGATTTGTCAATGTACATTGCTTCAGAGTTGTTAGCCAGTGATTATGTTACACGCACAACAGTATCCCTCTTCACAACTCTTATCCTGGTTTCAATCATGTTCAGTGTATGGTGTTTACACTGGACACAGACAAACTCAGGGCTTTTTCACAAAACCAAGACAGCAGATTAGACTGGGGTTTTTCAGTCATCCTGGCTGAATTTAGCCTTGATACGGACTCAGAAAAGTAGCAGCACAGAAGTTAACGGAGTTTTGTTCTACCAGGTTTGGTTAATCCTGCCGTCTCATCTGTTCTATCATCAGTTGTGAAGAAAAAAAAAAGGACAGTTTTCTATTTATTAAATTGTAGAATTTCCTTGGTTGGTAACAGTCTGCATTAACACGAGTCAAGTACTGTTATCATTTTAAGACTGTGAGCAGCATATATTATAAATGTCCAAAGTTACATTGTTATTATGAAGACTGGAGTTCTTATTGTCTTTAGCCCTTTAGGACCCAAACAGCCTGTGGCACATCTACTGATCTAAAATGCTTATTACCTGTTGAGCCACTAATTCGGTCAATACATGTAAATAATTTCAGTAAAATGCAGTTTGTCATGTTCTCATGGTCATCAGATATGACCCATTTGGAAGTTCAGAGGCTCCGTAGTGAACATGGAAACACCATCATCTTCTACAACTTTGATTCACCAGTAAAACCCATGGAGTTTGATAAATGACAGCAGGTGTAGATGCTCGTTTAAACATTCAGTTATTGATATCTTTGCTGAAAAAGTCACTTTTTCTTCAGCTTTCTCTGTTCTCTAATTGAATTTAGTCTGAGCTTTTATGAATATCTACATGATAAGTAAAATTAAATATATGAAAATACGTTACTTTCCTTGATAAATGCAAAATACAGAGGATAGTATTATAATAAATGGTGATAAATCACTTAGGAAAAGGTTAACAAGAGAGAAAAATTTATTTGGGAACTACCACAAAAGTAGCACTGGACCTTTACGGGTTAAAATCTTGATTATTATATGAATGCGGTTGCTTAGATTATTACAATCACCTAAGTGCACTATGAAAGGCAGTGATCCTTGGTATTTCAGGACATCAGACTGACCTCTGACCTTTTGTTTTGCTGCAATCACTTGTCTGCTGTGAACTTGAGAGAGACTAACATAATGGCCCTGTTCATACCTTGCATCAACATCTGTCTTGAGATGTCTGAACACTAGTGTCCAGCTGTAGATGCATCTGTTCACACCTGGCATTGCAGAGCATGTCCAGATGTGTCTCAGTGATCACTTGATCAGATCTGACTTCACCAGAAGAAGCTCGTCTATAGCCTTTAACACAGCACGCACGTTCTTCTCAAGTTAACGGACTGGATTTGTAAACTTTCATTGCAGATGGAATTCACTGTGTTGCTCAAAGGTGAAAGGTGGTAGCTTGTAGTGAGTTTTTTTCTGCCTATTGGACCGTGAATAACATGACAACTTCGACCATTATATTTGTTTTTAACAATGATTGAATCTTCGAGGGTTAAAGGCATATTCATCAGTCTACAGGGGTTTACATGAACTTGCGGATACTGTTTCTTCATGGTATACCTGCTGGTTAAGATGTAAATAGGTCATTTCAATAAAGATGACTACATACATTTACAAGTCACATAACCATTACTTTTTCTTCTTTTTCTGAGTACACAGGAATGCCACATTTAGTGGCGTATGTTAAAGTTGGGATAATGGTTTAAGATTTTCTGGAGATGATATTTACATGTAAAAAACAGAAAAACACTATACGTAACAAACCCAATTATAAAAAGGATACTCAAGTTGATGTAAATGTATCAATATTCTGTTGGGTTTCTGTAAATTGGCTTAGAGTCTGGTTTTGACCAACTCTATATATAAAGTGTCATGAGATAACTTTTGTGATCTGGTGCTATATAAACAAAATTTGATTGATTGTGGGATTTGACTGGTTTTCCCCTGTAAGTCGCTTTGGAAAAAAAGCATCTGAGAAAAACAAAAAAAAGATAAAATATGTTAACCATTAAAGACCTTAACAGCCACTGGTGACCAAAAGTATCTACTGATCTAAAATATGTCATAAGTTTTGATCCACAAATTCTATCAAAACAGTTGAATAATTCAGGAAAAATGTTGTTTGTCATCTTTCATGGTCATCAGATATGACCCATTTAGATGCTCAGAGGCTCCGCAGTGAACATGGAAACGCCGTTATCTTCTGCAACATTGAGCCTGTTTGCATGACCATAAAAATCTGATAACTAGGAGTTAGCCGATAATTGCCGTAATCAGATGCAATGCGTTGACATGCACTTCAGAAATGTAATAATCAAAAAACCCTAGTTTACATGTTTCAGTCCATTATTTGATTTCTTTCAGCGTACGTACGTTATAAGACATACACTTCCCGTCCTTTTAAAAACATCCAGTCTTGTCGACCATTGCAACACCTACAGTGTCAGCGTTAGCTGTCCTAACATGGGAGCAAATAGGACCACAAAATAGGTCACAAGCTCCTGCTGTCCTTCATTTCATTGTTTGTTTACCTTTTTCCTTAGTCTCACGTTGTCACTGTGTAATTTCTGTTTATACGGATTTTTTTTTTTTTCTTTTTTAACAAATGCGCAGATGTAAAAAAAATGAAAGAATTCAGATTAACCTGTACACATGTGTGAAGACATAGAATTATTGGGGAGAAATCTAGGTGTGTTAATCCAAATTCTTATAATCAGATAACTGCCGTTATCGGATAAAGCCCATCAGATTATCCTGTTTACATGATCACTTGAATAATCTGATAACTCCAGAAATCAGATAATGATGGGAGTAAAGGGGGCCATATAAACAGGCTCATTGATTCAACAGTAAAAACCCATGGAGTTTGACAAATGACAGTGGATGGAGACACTTGTTTTTAAGTGGTTAATGATATTTTGCTGAAAAAGTAATTTTTTCTTCAGTTATTCTGTTT
Source organism: Sphaeramia orbicularis (assembly GCF_902148855.1). Classification (NCBI taxonomy): domain Eukaryota; kingdom Metazoa; phylum Chordata; class Actinopteri; order Kurtiformes; family Apogonidae; genus Sphaeramia; species Sphaeramia orbicularis. Next base: position 56,635,243 of record NC_043968.1, read on the forward strand.
TGATACAATAACCTCTGAGTTTACTCTGTGCTTTACTGAACATGGTCAGTCAATTAAATGTATGAAAATACCTGACTTTCACTGAAAAATGCAAAATGAAGAGTATAATATAATAATAAGTGGCAATAAATAACTTTGGAAAGGATAATATTGAGGAAGTCATTTGGAAGTTGAGTCAGAAATAGGTCTAGGTCTTTAAGTGTAAAGATCTAGAAGTGTTTAAATTCACACCCAGTGTATCATTATATTATAGTTTAGGAATGAGTGTTGCATCTGTACTGATACAACACTGTACTTTTACTGATATTCAATATGTTAAAAAATCTGTGTACATAATTAGATCATGTGTAACAGATGATGTCTAATTGTTTGAGCACTAGTTTACTTTAGGCCCAGATGAAACAGGTAACTGTACTGTGTTTTATCTGTTCAAAAGGCCTCATCAGGAATAAAAACAGAAATTGGTGGAATAATAACAGAAGCTTTAGTTCAGATTCTTAGGCTACATCACAACCACTTCCCTCACCTCTTCAGAACTTTATCGTGAGCGTCGCTTCCCTGTTGAACAAGGCGATCCAGCACCTCCAGTGGCGAAGCAGACATAAGCCCCTCCTCCTCCCCATCCTCCAGCCCCTCCTCCCGCTGCAGCAGCCTCTCCATCGCCGCCTTGTGCACCGCTTCCGTCGTCTTCTTCCCCACGAACAGCGAGGCGGCCCGCGGCAGAGCCAGGTCAAAAAACGACTCGTAGGGGATGGGGGCGGGAGGGGTCTTACTGCAGGGGCTCGGTGAGAACATCCCATACTTTCCCACGTCATCGTCAGGGGCAGAGGGGCTTCGGTGCAGGTGGTGGTCGATGGGGGTGAAGGACCAAGTCTGCTCCAGGCCGGGGGCTGCTCCGCCTGCACCTCCTCCTGCTCCTCCACTTCCTCCTCCAGTGCCAATGCCGCTGGTGTTCACTGCATTCTCCATTTTGTCTGGCGTCGATACAACGTTGTGGGTGTCCCGGACGGGGCCTCCTGGCTGGATGTTGGGGAGGGTCTTTTCTGGTGCCTGGCAGCCAGTCAGAGTCTCAGTGGTGTGATAGAAAGGGGAGTCGAAGCCCCTGAGGCCCGGCAGCTCCTGGTTTTCCTCTGTGATCTTCAACAGCTCCTCGGTGATGGCGGCTACAAATGAAAGACACATAAGATGGTAACCGGTTTGAAAGAGTTCCAAATGGATCACAATCATCACAATCCTGGACAACACTATGACCCACTGCAATACTCTTCATACTGTGAACTGTCCATCAGAGTTCTTCAGTCATGTAGTCTAAAGGTTTGCCTCTCTATATGGTCGGGGGTTCAGATCTTTCGAAATACACTATATGGACAAAAGTATTGGGTTAGGTTGAATTCAAGTGTTTCTCTTCTAACAGGGGTCTGGGCTACAAAACAATAATAATATTGATTGCCTTAAACTATTTCAGCACCCTACTTCATCTTGAGCAGGGGCGTGATAGTTGTTCCCAGACGACAGTAGGGTAAACAGACCATGGGAAGTGTGATGAAGGTCTTTTATGATGTTGACGGCCCTGCAAGGACACCGGTGGTTGTAGCTGTCCGGCAGAGAGGGAACAGGGGCATTCATGATTTTGCTGATGATGCTGCAAATATTAGGCACCAAGTAATTCTTTTTAGATAAATAGGCCATTCTAAGGCTTATTTGTCTACAAAATCTCTTCGTCCATCTGTCCTACTGTGTGTATAAATACGAAATGGAAAATGCAAAAGCTGGCATTTTATTTGAATCCTGGTCACCTGCAACAGCACCATACATCTATACTAACCACGCTATCTGTTCTGCTCTGCTACTACGCGATCTCACTGAAAGATGAATAGAGTGTGCATCTATTATAACTAGAGCCAGAGGTGACTTAACATCCTTTAACACTGTGGATCATGTGATTTTGGTAGGCAAAATGCGCATACGCAATAATCCAATGCGAACAGTTTAAGGACTAGAAATCCTTGCACTTCCATATATTTAACATGGTAACTTAACACTTTCAGTGCCATGGGCCGATTAAATCGGCTTTACGAAAACAACCTGTGAAGTGCCACGGGCCGATCAGATCGGCTTTGGAGAACACGCCACATTTGTGTACAAACAAACCATCCACCCCCATTTCTTTCTCACATTTCGATGACGTTCTTTCTGTGTCCCCCTTTTGAGACCAAGCAGACGGGAATTTGAGGTCACGCGACCGAATAATATTTTTATATCTTTTTAATGTTTCTTATTCTCCTGTGTTTCATCAGAGGGAGCCCTCCATGCCGGGGGGCGGCTGTGGACTCCGGGGGCTGTGGCGCCTTCTCTCACTGGGGTCCGCTCCTTTCTGGTGGGTGGGGGTCCCAGTTGGCCGTCTCCCACTAGTTGGGATGCGGGGCTGTGTTGCTGGTGCCTGGTCGCCGGGGTCGGCGGCTGCCTCCTGGTGCAGATGGCTCCCTGAGACAGCGCCTCCTAAATTGATCTTTTACTTTTACTTGTACATTTTTTTTGTACATCTTAAGTATGTGTGAGCTTGTGGGTTTGCATGTATATGTGTGTGTGTGTGTGTGTGCGTGTGTGCGTGTGTGTGTGTGTGTGCGGGTGAGTGGGTGGGTGTGGGTGGGGGGCGGTACTGATTTTTAAACTGATATGTAAAGCACTTTGTGCTACAGTTTTTAATGTATGAAAAGTGCTATATAAATAAAGATTATTATTATTATTATTATTATTATTATTATTATTATTATTATTATTATAAATTATGCAAATTACGATCAATAATGAATCGGCTGCGTCTGGTGCGTTTTGAATCGAATCAGCAATCGGTAGGATGTTACCGAGCGGTTTTCTGCAGGATTCTTCAAATATTATAAAAACGACGCGAAATACTGAAAAACGGCCAAATTCTGTGGCACTTTTAAGGCTTATTAGCCCCTTAACTGTCTGGCACTTAAAGAGTTAAGCCAGATGTTACAACAGTAATTAATGTGATATGACTGAAATTAATTCACTAACAGCCTGCATCACCATCTTTCACAAATAGCCTAGATCTTAATGCAGTTGTGGTGCCGTGGATGTACAGATTAGAGCGAGCTCCTTGAAATGCCTCGTCAGAACTGATGGGCGTGGCTTACTCTGGTGGTGGGTGGGGCTGACTTTGGTGGGTGAGTCTGGTGCTGCTCCACCCATGTGGTTCTGCAGCAAACACCACTTGGAGATTTTTTCCCCCCACGTAGCTAGGGATTTTTGAAAACAGAGACTTTTCTCTACGTTTGTGCCTATCATTTACACAACAACAACAGGCATGCACACCAAAACTGGTTTCTAAAAACCTCGGCCAAAGTGGAGATTTCAGCAAATCTCCATTTTCATGTTTGCGTGTAAATAGAGGAAAATGCGAAAACAGATTCTCGGACAGATGAAGGAAATACTCCAAATTCACATGTGATGATACAGTTTAGAGAAGGAGGATGGAGCTAATAAGTGAAGTTTTAAGTATTAAATGAGAAAATAAAGACGTTTGGTAGCAAATGTTGTCATCTTAGCTAATCGGTGCCCACTACATCTGCTTAACAGGATTTTTGTGTATTTACTTGATATAAAATATGTAAAACAGTCCAGGCTGAAAACTGCTCTGTTCAACTGTGCATAGAAACAACTGAAAGGGTTCTATCTGCACTCTTCTCTTCTACTTTATTTTAATTGATTATTATTTATGTTTTATTGATCATGTTTTAATTGTATTTGTGTGTTTTTAACCTGTCTCTTTTCCATTTTTGTAAAGCACTGTGAATTGCCCTGTGTATGAATTGTGCTATACAAATAAATTTGCCTTGCCTACTCCATCATCCCACTACACTGAAATCTACAGGCCTGGCATGCTCTTGACGGTATAGCTATACGGGGCCGTATAAACACAAAGCTTTCCTTTCTTATCTACAATTTGCATAAAGTGCAGTCATCTCTTATGCCCATAAGGGGCCATCTTTAAAGCACATTTGTATATTTCAGGTTTACATGTTAATATTTTAAGGTTTTTGCCAACAGAAAGTACATTGTGCATGTTATTTTATTAGTGTTTTTCAAAATAAAACTTGGTTAAATTATTTCAGTGTGTGTATAAATACTTTTGAACAATTTGAACACATTTCAACAATACAGCTATAATGATACTAATAGCCATGATAATTGTGGTCACAATAACCATGATTTTCATATCATATCGTTACATCCCTACAAAGCACTGAGTACAAATGTCATTTTACATCCTGTTAGTTGAACCTGTTATCGACTACTACAGTGGAGCTGCCTGTAATGGAAAAAAAAAATGTTTTATTTAAAAGCTCTTATACTTAAAAAGACTTGACATTAAAGCTAGTACTGTCACCTGTACATCCTGCACATTGCTGGACACAGTTTTGCATGTGTGTGTTTTACTTGAGTGTTTTTATATAAACATTTTTTATTCTTGACTGTTTTACAGTTGATGTGTGTATTTCAGGAGTGATTGAAAAAAACAATCTCAAGCCTGAAAATATTTCTCCAGGTCAGGTCATTGGGGAATGGGTCATTGGTGGGCCTATAGCCAGCAATTTACAGGTCTGCATAGGAGCAAATTAAGAAATCATAGGCCCCTGAGTAATAAGGTCTGAGTAATAAGGTCTCAACCACCCAACTCACATTGAATGTACATCATGTAAAGGAGGGTTCAGAGGGCCCTCCCCCAAGAAAATTTAGAAAATGATAGCACCTTAAGTGCTTTTTCATGCAATTTCAGATGGAAACTACTGGTTTGAGTATTGTGCAAATACAATGCAATTCTGCTCATTAATCCAACACTGGATCTGCATTAGGAAATATGACTTGAGCTTTCAACACTGCTTGGTTTGGGCTGTCACTTCCCCATCACTTTGGGTCCAAAACAACATTAACCCATTCATGTATAGTGGTCACTACAGTGGACAGCTATTCTACAGCTGTTCTCTTGTATACTCATGGATTTGTTGTTTTAGTTTCATATCAGCCAACACATTGGACACTTATGCATCATCCCATACACTCCAATTGATAACACTACTGTAACTTTGCTGTTCTTGATAAACCTGATCTAACACGTTTGAGTGTAAATCAATTCCTTTTTATTGTTATTAGACTGTAATTAACAACAATTTTTTTTTTTTTGCACATTATCTCTGTGAAGTGAGTAATGACTAGTACTAGAGTATGTTAAAATGTGAGAAAACATCAGATTAGCAGCATTAAAATGTTTTTATTTCATAGTTTTCACACAGTATATCAGTAAATACATGTTTCTTTGCTTCAAAAATCAAACGCATGGTGTCCAGATTAGTGGACATTTTTGCAACTCCATAAAAAAATTTCAATCACATAGTTTTTTTTAATGCCTAAAGAGGAATAAAATCCCCCAAGAAAAAAAATCTTGATTAAGGTTCTCATAATTCATGTATGAAAGGGTTAATACATATAATCTTATTTTTCACTGCTGTTTGATTCACATTGGACAACTAACTTTATATCTAGAATCACCTGGAATAAAATTAACACATTTCTAAAACGTGCAAGACCGTTTTTGAACATGTCTTTTGGCGGAGTCAGGGGCATCCAATCCACTTATCCTGCATGTTGTAGATGTTTCCCTGGTGTGTTGGAAAAGGAAAACATCTAGGTTAAAACATGCAGGATAATGGCTCTGGAGGACCAGGGTTGCTGACCTCTGTACTTCAGAGTAGTGATGCGCGGGTCGGGTTGGGGCTGGTCAAAAAAAGGCACTATATTTGCAGGGCGGGTCATTGATTGAGCAGAGACCCAAAAATATGTACAGTATCATGTATAAATTCCCTACAGCAGGATAAAATAGCGATATATAGCCTATTACACTGGCGCCCGCAGGTGTGCATAACAGAGAGATATGCTGCAGTACTTATCTCCTGTCTTACTATTTATTGACCCCCATTTTATACACATCTTTATTGTCATTTTCAGCTTTATGACTGCATGGTTTTCGCGTACCACTCTTGCGGTATGCGCGGACCGCTACCCCCCCTTGTTCTTCAGATTCATGCCGGCCCCCCTCTCTCGGTAACCCGCTGATCTGCATCACTACTACAGACATATCGCCAGATTGTCCATATTCTCAACCTACAGGACGTCTTCACCGGCCTTCATTTGTTTACCTTCCATCTCTACAAGCGTCACCAAGTGTAGTTGGCTACTCTGTAGTTGATGTCTCCGAACCAGTTTGTTCATCTCCACAAGACCTGCCCCTCTCTACTACTGATTGGCTAGTAGCCGTAATTGAAATTCTTGGGAGCGAAATCCATTGGTTAAGAGCGAGAGGAGCGACCCTTCCATAGGCTTCCGCTGTAAAAAATGGTGGACAAAATATGGACCTACTTCCGGGTTTTGAAGGAGCTGGTAGTTCCTACATTGAGTGTCGTTGGAACACATTCATTTCTATTGCAGCTGATCTAGTAATTCCAGCTCTAAGTTAATAAGACACTCAAAACTAAGTAGCCTATCCAAGCTAACACCAACCATTCCCCCCAAAATTTAAGTTTTCAAAGTAATAAAAGCACTCCTTTCAGTGGTCAACCCCACTACTCAAAATTCTAACACACACACAACAATACATACAGTAGTGACACAATAGTTGTGTGGTTTATTTTGAGATTTTCCATGCTCCCTACTGTTTCTCCCATTGAATAACATGGGTGCGCTCAGTTCATTTGGAACAATTCAGGTTTACATGAATCACATGATCACCAGAGCGGTAACATCAAAGCGTGTTGTAGCTCTCTTTATAGGGCCCTGCACAGACCGTTCTTTCCCCAAAAGTCTGGTCTCCCCGGTATAAAAATTACCACATCTAGAAACCATGGTTCCCCACTGGTCATATACTAGTCTAATATAAGACTATTATGCAGCGTTTTAAAGTTGTGTAAATTATCTTTGTGAGATAAACACAGATGCAGCTGTTAATCTACATGTCCTCCATTACCTAATATGAGACTATTATATCCTGTGTATATCAATGTTCTTATTTTCATTATCAGCTGATGTATCGGACACTGGCTATATTTTTTAGCCCCCAATATTGGTATCGGCCCCAAAAATCCCATATTGGTCAGGGTCTATTACACATAAAACCAAATTTTGTTGGACTGTACAATGGTATTTTGCAATGACAAGAAAACCTATTCTATTCTATTCCATTCAAATTAAAGGTGAGATATCAGATCAATTATTACAACTTCCTTATAAAAACAGAGTAGACCAGAATAACTTGTGGGAAAATTTTTAACCAAGAATTTTTAGAGCAATATCCAGTGTATTTCTATGGGGGCAAGGGCTTTTAGGAGTCAACCCCACTGGCCATCAGTGGTATAACAAGTTTAAGATGCTTCCACACGAAATCCATTTTGGAGCTGAGGTCCTTTCATCTTGGTTGTTCTATGTCTAAACTTGGTTTCAAAAAAGCTTTCATTAAGAAAAATGAGAAGAAAAACTGAAAGACTGTTGCCTCCATCTATAGTTTCATTTATTGAGTTTATTGAGTTTTTAATGTGTATGTGTTTTCAATACCAAGTGCACTTGAAACTTTGAATGGCGGATTTCTCTTAAGCGGATTACATAATGATGTGGAAATTACCAATAGTGTCAAAACAACAACTGGCTGCTCCTCACTTAACGACATTATATGATCAGTGAAGTTCAGTTTTATTTTTATCTCTTTATCTACTGCAATCTACAAGAGCAGCAGGACAGATTCAATCTTTACGCTTTGTCTCAGTGTCCATGACTGCCCTTAAATTTTTACAATGCCACCAATTCCACATAGAAAATCTGAAGTCTTTAGCAGCAACTTCACAGACTGTTTAGTTGAATTCAGTTCACAGTACTGTAGATGCAGCTATTTTTAGTACAAGTGGGATTTAAACCACTAACTGAACACAGTGGCATAAACAGGAAGTTAATTCAACTCAGCATGAGATCTGTTTCCATTATGCAGCTCTTTCCAATTTTATTTTGGGTTCTATTCAAAGAAAATACCACACAGAATGGGTCTACTATAAATCTTTTAGAGAATCTAATCATAAAAAGCCAAGATGCTGCAAATATCTGTGTACACTCAGATTCATTTGCATACCAAGGTATAGGTTTAGCATTTGTCTCCTTTTTTAATGTCAAAGTGCTATATTTGTGATATGATGTATTATTCATCATATTGTTTCTGCTTTTTATTCTAATGATGAATATCCTATTGTTTTAATTGTAAAATGACTGGTTGACTTTTTTGGCTTAACTCTTTAAAACCTGACGTGTCAGGGCTGACACACCCTGTGCATATACAGTCTGGATGACTGTAACTCTGTTTGTGCAGTTGGAAAAATTCCAACAGTTTCTGAAACCTGAGACGTTGTGCTTTATAGGTTTTATTGGGTCCTTACGGTAATTTCACTCATGTCTGTACTAGCAGCTGGAGAAAATGCTGTTTTAGCAGATTTGTAACATGCAGTAAATTGTAAATGACTGGATTTAAAAGATATGGAAAAAAAAAACTGCTCTGGAAAAATGTAACAAATGGACTTACTGACAGCATATTTTAAAATAAATAATAAAAAAAAGTCAAGGCAGACCATTTTAAGATTAGGGTTTAAAGGGTTGATCTAGGATGGACAGATGAAGGACAATGAAAAATAATTACTCAATTTTGACTAAATAGTTGATAGAAATGTATTAGTCTAATCTTTGCTAAAGTTGAATGAAATGAGTCATTACAATTATTGGGCTAATTATAACAACCATTTTTTGCAATTTAGTGCAAGTAGTGTAGTGTAAGTAAATAATGAAAAGAATCATAAGCCACAGCCCTAGACGTCATGTTAAACAGGACTTAAACCTGACCCTTATTTATATTGTAGATGCAGAATTCTATCCATCAACACACAAATCACATGCGATTCTTCCGCTCACGTATAACTATCCAATCTTAATAAGACATATGATGGTATTCTCACACCTGTCCACACCCATTGGTTTGTCTCACATGTTGAATCTCTTATTGACAAAGTGAACACTCACCCTCTTCTCTTTCTTTCTCCGTCCTCAGCTGAAGATCCAGCTCCTGTTTCTTCATGAAAACCGACAGCTCCGTCAACGTCATGGAGATGTTCTCTGCAGCCGCTGCATCTGTTGAACATGAATGCATCACATGAGAGAGAACATCAGAAAGTCTGCAGAGGACAAGTTGTAAACCTTAATCCTTAGGTCCTCCGTGGGCATTTATGTACATTTTTCTCTTATTTTATTTTGTTGATGATCATTTTGGCTGTATTGCAAGAACTTTTCTTTTTAGCTATATTTTTGAAATCCAGAGTCTTTTATGCTTATGTGTGTTTTATATTCCACTGACACATTTTGTGTCCTTCGTGGTTACCTTTGTGGCAAAACTGTGCACACAGAAAAAAATTGCTATAAAATCATATAACAATATTTATTTTTTTACTTTTTTCATAAATCTCTTAAACAACTTCAGTCCTGCAAAAACTACCAAACATTCAACAATTATGCTAGTATAATCATTTGAATTCTAAATTATTCTGATTTATAACCAAAAAAAATCCACAAAAACTAAATATTGTCTATAAATAGTAAGGGGATGGGGCGTTAGTGGTGATAAGAGCCTTGAAGATTAGATACAAAACTGATTTGATTCTATTAGTATTTTTTTATTGTGACAGAGGGTAGAACATTTGAGGAGGGCACAAGGGTTAAGAAAACACCTCTATGTTAATGTAGCTACATTGTTAAAAGAAGAGACATTTTTTACAAAGTCTCGTTGCATAATTATTACTGTGTGGCATCTCCATGGCAGGAACTGCACATGAAAACTGTGAAATAAAGGCCTCGTATTGTAAGTCTACTTAGTACTGCTGAAGGACCTCAGGTCTGTGCATCAATATCATACGTTTGTCCATGAGTGAAACAGTTAAATCCTTCAGACATGACCACACTCCAGCTTTAGGTTCGAGTCGATTTTTCACTTGCCTGTTTGAAATGTTCTCAAACTTTGGACAAGTGTAAACCTTCAGAAGGTAATGTTATCCCTCCATGATGTATGAACTATAATAAATCAAGGAAATCAGACCCATCACTAACCTCTGTTTGTGGTGGCGTCTGCACTCTTCTCTAAATCCTTCACTTGGTCTTGTCTCACCAGAGCAGGTTTACCACTTTCTCCTTGTTTTCGATCCTGAAAAAAGTCACACAGTTCACCAGGTTGTTGCAAAGTGAATTAAATCTGTTCATTTCAAGGAAAATGTGCAATTCTACAACAACAATACTGGTTCATGATTGTCAGAAAGTGTGATATTTTTCAACCAAGAAGACTACTTTCAACACTTTTTGTCAAATGCGAAGAGAAAAAAAAAAAAACACTCAGAAAATAGACCATGTTGACAACTTCCTAAAATTTTATGCAATGATTTCTAGGAATAGCCAGATTATGGTAAAATTAAATAGACGTTGCTGTGTTCTTTTGTTGGATTTTATTCAAAAACTGTGATGGTAAAATGATGCATTTAAGTGTGACAAAACAAAATGCAAGAATGTGCATCCTGCGTACTTTCATTTCTATTACTTTAAGTATTTTTTGAGGGCGATACTTCGGGAACTTGTCATATTTTACTACAGAAACAAATGTGAATTCTGAAAACAAATTTGATGACATTCGACTATGACAGTGGTGTATTTTCCTCGTGGCCCCCACAAAATTGAAAAGCAGGAGTTTTCATGATGTTAGCCTATTTTCTTAGAGTTTATCCATTGACAGCAGCGAAGACAAGTAGTTTCTTGAGTAGTTCACAAAATTATGACAAACCACATGATGGACAAGAGCCAAAACAGCAAAAAAGGCACAATTTGTTAGCCTCATACCATACTTGCCCAAGTCATATTTTTTTCAGGTCAGAGCCAATGATGAAAAAGGAAGCAGCACTATTACGCGGATATCACAGTATAACTTAACTTACATACTGATTACTATATTGTTCCATATTACAGGCCAAGGGAAAATATAAATGCGTGTTACATCTCAACAGTTGAGAGTAGAGGGCTTACCTTTCTGGGTGGACTGGACTGGACTGTGTTGGCGGGTAAGGAGATTATGGGGAAGTCATCTGACAGTGTGGGAGGAGGGGAGGAGGTGGCGGGAGTGCTGGAGGCAGGCGTTCCTTTCCCTCCTGATCAGCGGGAAATCAAACATCGGTTAAATGTTGGTAAACATCCATAAAGCAGGAGCATTAAAGCTAACTAGGTTGAAATGTGTCACCTGATGTGCAATGGAAGCGGCTGGGAAGGTGCGAGGAGCTGTGAGAGAGCTCCAAGTTGGGCGACATGCCCCTGGAGGAGGGGGGCGTGGCCATGCCGCACAACGAGGAGGGGCTCCACAGAGGGTCCTTCCCCCCGCAGGAAGAGTTCAGCTCACAGGCCGAGTTCTGCAGAGAAACAAACAACATGATCTGGATTATATTCAAGCTACAAGACTGACATTAGAGCATTAGAGCCAGAGACACATATGATGGATTTGGTTTACATCGGTAGTATATCTGCAAACTCTTTCAAAAGTTAGCACCAATGGAAGCTTCTAACCTGGAAATACGGACTTTGCAGGGAAATATCTCCAAAGATTAAAAACGTTGCAAACGAGATATTTTTATCGTTAGATTAATAATCATTCCACATATTGTTAGCCTCATAGCATAATTGCGTAAGTCATTTTGACAAAATTATGATATCTGCATAAAATGACTTAGCAGTCTTAGGAGAGCAAAGTTACGCAGATATCCAAAATATGACTTAAGCAATTATGCTAAGATGCTAACGATATACTGATAAATTACTTTGAGTTTCCAGTTTATTTAGTTAGATAATTATTACTTTGAGTATGCTGAGTGCACAGCAGATGAGTGTTAAGATATTTCAATGTCAGAATAAAGCTGATGGATTTGAGGCTTCGTCATTCAGCCTTAAGGCAGCTTTTGTCCATCTTGACATTCTGACAAAAATCAAACCTGTCGTGTATTATTATAAGGTTTAAGCCTTGGTTCATGGAAACAGTTACATGAACATTTTCATCGAACAGTAGATGTGCTCTATCCAGCAAAGAGGAAGCAAACAAATACATATTCGATTGAATGTGTTTCTACAGTTTGGTGTGTTCTGTCAGTAGATGTTAACGCTGCAGATGATGATGCACAACAGTCCTTCACTCATGAATATTTGAGTTTATTCTGCTGTTTTACTTTGTTTTCTTCTGATACAGTTAAATAATCTATGTAGTTCTACTGCCCCCTACAGGCAGGAATGTTGGTCATTTCAGTAACTTGATACATCTCTAGCATTTTGTTAACTTAGGCTGTTTTCAGACTGGGTATCCGAGTCTGTATCCGAGTCCACTTAATTTTATCAATGTGAATGCAAACATTCCATGCGCGAGTACCATACCTGAGTCCAGCTGAGAAGGTAGCCCTGGGTACGGACTGCATGGATTCCAGTGGGGTATGTTGCAGTGTGAAAGCAATCCATACCCGAGACCGGAAGTGACCTAATCACCATACCAGTCTCGGATCTGTGCGGCACGGGCTTGCCTTATTGACTGAACTGCTCTGTGATACATCAGGGACAACAAAGGTCGCTCTTCTTCTCTTTGCCTCAAACAGGCTAACAGATAGAAAAGTACTGCCTGTGAGCAGAACAGTTGCTCGGTTGATGACATAAGGGTTTGTCACTTCCGCATTTATTGGATAGCTACAGAATTCCTTCCACACTGCCACCTACTGTTTCCGCCCTGTAACACCCACTCCTTCTCGGTCACAGGCCACAGTACATGCTTGTGAACGCAACGTCTGCAGGAAAGGTGTGATTATACCCAGGTACATCACGGATCTGGATACTCAGTCTGAAAACGCTCTTACTACTGCTTTGGATTGAAGAGCCTAAATGTCAGACAAACAAACTCTAAATTTTACTCAGTGAATCCTGTGACTATAAGGATTGAACTCACTCAAAAACTAATTTTATCCTGCAACTAGTTTTTTTGGGTGGTTTTTAGGATAGAATAGATTGAACTTGGTCAAGGAACAAATCAAACTCATACTGCGAAGTTCTACTGTATGTGTATTAAAATCACATTTTCTCAAAGTCTGTATTATTCAACTTCTTATTGGTAAAAAAAAAAAAAAAAAAATCACAAAGAATGATCAAGTAGACATAAACAAAAGCAAACTGAACATAGAGGTTTCCCAATGTTTTCCACGTTTTCATCATCAGACAGACCCCGGGGGGCAGAAAAACACCCGGACCCCTCCCTCGTGTGGCTGACCCAATAACAGACACTGAGAGACGGCATCTCCAAGGCAACCGACCTCGGGGACAGTCTACAGCGAGGTGGCAGAACGAGGATGGGGGCATCTAGTAGCCCTGATGACTCAAAGGCTGCCTGTCTGCTCTCTCGATTTACAGGTTTTGGGAAAAAAAGCAATAAACTCTCAACATCTGACAGGTGACATATGAGGTGTAAATATGAGCTTGTGTACAGCTGTGAGCAGCAAACACAAGCTTGACACCACAGAGATCTGGTTCTACCTCCCCCGATCCTCACTTACAGACAAATCTTTACCAAAAAAAAAACAACAACCCTAAATTCAGACAGGTTTTGACCGCATTATGGATGATCTTACCTGGCGTCTGGAGGTTTGTGGGCTTCGGTAGGAGGACAGTGTCCCTGAGAAGGGGGGCAAGGACAGGGGCGGGGGTAGCGGCTGCCGTGGAGTGGAGAACGGGGTCGAAGAGGAGCTTCCTGTTGTCAAGAAGACAAACAGTCGTATCAATCTTCAAACAGATGCACCAACAACCTGCAGGCCCTCTCTGCTCCTTGGACACCACAGTTTGGTGTTTGTCCTTTAAACCAGCCAGAAAACTAACAGCACAATAATGAAAATACAAGGACGACACAACAACTGTTTCGCAACATTTAAAAAAAAAAAAACACCTTATTTAGTGATGTAGTATGACTGAAACAATTAGTTCCAACATTCTTCTACCTCGAGTACTTGCGTCCTGTCCCGTAAATAGATATTTCAGACATATTGTTAGTAGAAATAGACAGATGTTGATATATAGATATTCTACTGTAATGGTAAAAGCCTTTATGTTGCCAAATCATAATCAGAAGATTGTAACTAGGCACAAGCTCATACTAATCCAGTGATGTCAAACTGTGGTAACCATTTTAGAAGCGCAGGAGTGAGGCATCTTCCACAAAATGCTGATCAACTACTCTCAAAACCTGCTCAAATAAAAACAAGTTGCATGCATGTGACGTTTAGTGCACAGACCAGTATCTACAATGGAAGAGTTCTCGCAGGTCTTATTTCTGCTCACAGAAATGGACCTTGGTGAGGACGATACATCTTCACTTGCACATAATCTTCTGTGTGTTCATATCACCAGTACAGACCTAGGTATCAGTGCACAGACTTTGCAACTGTCATAACAGCATGGTATGAAATAGTTTGGATGCACTGGGAACCTGCTTTAAAACCCCATGAAAAACAACAAATTCTGAATTATACATTTTAGGAAACAGGGGTAAAAATATTTTTCTTGTAGGATTGGGAAGTATAATATATTAGGAAGTAATCTGACTAATCAACAGGGAGCTTGCTTTTTATCCAAATAAAAACTCCAGACTCTTTACAAAACTGCTATCCCCCCCCCCCAAGTACTTGGCTTTATGTATTTTTATACTTGTGTGCCTACTTTTTTGGTTGAGACTGTACCTGTTGTGTGTAGTAGAAAAATTCATTTTAATAAATGTATGAATGAATGAGTGCATAATTCGTAGTAAATTATGTGTTACTGACAGAAACGTCTTCAAAACATATGAAAATCACAAAAGTGCATGGATATCACACAAACAAGTTTCACTAGAATCATTCCACTACCAATTGGTTAGTGAAATCATATCAAGTTTGTTATACGCTTATATGTTATTGTGATGTGGGCTTCTCAAAAACAAAAACAAAAAAAAATTGGGGATATGACCAAAGATAATCATTAGGTAACTGAAACTAAGTGAGAAGAAGAGAAAGGAAAAAGAGAGAGAGGGAAAAAAAGGAGGAAAAGGGGGGGTAATAAAAACAAATAAGTAAATAAAAAGAAAAGAAAAAGAAAAGAACAGAAAATAACCTAATGAGATTACAAGTATACTTTATCTAAATATAATGCTGATGATGATGATAAATGTACTCATCTAATTTGCATATTGTGACATCACAGGGTGGTGGCCATATTGGCCTGCATAACATTTAGTAAAACTGAACATTGAACATGTCTACCTGGAAGTTTTCTTTGTGTTTTTGTTTTTTTGCCATCTTATCCTTAAAATAAATGAACTTAAATATTAGTAAAATGTAAGATGCAGTAAGTTTCAGTGGCTTTTTAGCCAAGCAGCAGAGTAGCCAACTCGGTCCTTATCTATCAAAACTAAACTAAACAAACTTTACTTACTTAATTACTAAGCCAGCTCAGGACCACGCCTTTCAAACTGAATTTTCTTCTTCACTTTGAGTAGAAACATGCCCTGAAATGCTGTTAGGGACTGAAAGGGCACATGTCTGCTATCTATTGGTAGGAGGTGGTAACAAGATTGTCTGTCTCATTCAGTTATGTCGCTTGTGGCAATGTTGCAAATTTGGCACTTCAAGGATTAATATTAACATTAAAATTAACTGATGTTTGATCCATTTATTCATGTTTTCACCAGCTCGTATGCTTCCTTATTCCTTAAAATAAACCTTTTTCTGAATCTGATAAGCATTTTCAAGGTGGCTTAAAAGTATTTTTCCTTTTATGACATTAAAAAAATAATCAAGCTAAGTCAAAGTGTTTGGTAAATTAATCTGAATCAGTCACATTTCCTAACTCCTCTAATCCCCAGTGTTGTGATTATGAGGTGTTTTCTGACCGTAGCTGCTGTGGAGGTCCGTGTAGGGGCTGGATGTGGAGTCCTGTGGTCGCAGGTGAATCTGAGGGTAGAAGTTCTCAGGCATGGCGGCATAACCCTCCTCACAGGATGCCTCCTTGGGGTCGAGAGACACTTTGGCACATTCAATCACGATGTCATGGATTTCATATCTTTTCCACCTACAACAGAGGATACAGATCAGACTAAACAATGCAGCAGATCAAACCCTGATGTGCTTTGACAGCAAGTATGGAAGAGTGGGCCGCACCTGGTCGGGTCGAGCTCATGGTCCTTAGTTCCTGTCACCAGTTCAGGGTGAATACGTACATGTTCAAGCATCGGCTGGAATGAAGGTTTAAAGAAAATTCATGGATTATTTTCTTCTCTCAAATGAAGTTCTGAAGAAAAGGAGTGAAGTTAGACACCTCACCTTCACCACCTCCTCAAATGTTTCCATGTTCTCCTTCATGCTGTAATGAGAGCGCAGGTAGGACACAAAGTTGCACGGGTACATGCCGTAGAGGCGGTGGAAGAGCGAATAGACGCTGGCGTGCAGGTGGATCAGATAAACCTCAGAAACATGCCCTGAAAGATGAAGAAAAAAAGCATCATGGGTTACAAATGAGCAGATTGAGCCTCACCTAAAGAATCAACATTGAAGCAATGGTGAAACTTTGGATCTGGGATAAAAACCAGGGCCCTGATACTGCAATTTGTGATTTTGATTTGAGTCTGCTTAGATATAAGAGAAAATGCCCACTTTTCAACTAAAATTGTACAAGAACTTTAATCTAAAATACATAAAATGTTGTGACTTTCAGTTTTGCATGTTTTATACCGTACCTCTTTACTCTAAACCAAAGACTGTCCTGTCCTTAGGGTTTTCATTTTTGCATGAAAATCATCCAAAATCCTCCTAAACCTGGATCTTTCTATAACACTCCACATGCTGACATTTTTAGTATACTTTAATTAATTATGTAGCTCTAAAAACACAAAGAAAGAAAGAAAGAAAGAAAGAAAGAAAGAAAGAAAGAAAGAAAGAAAGAAAGAAAGAAAGAAAGAAAGAAAGAAAGAAAGAAAGAAAGAAAGAAAGAAAGAAAGAAAGAAAGAAAGAAAAGAAAAGAAAAGAAACAGCTATCTGTTTTTAATGACTGGTAAAAAATGTACTGAAGACATTTTAGACTTTTCAACAATCTGCAGAATTTTGTCATTGATGCATATGTTATTTAGGGAATATTTCTTTCTCTTTTTACCGGGATTCTTCAGGTTCCAGGATGCCAGGCGGCCAAAGATGTCAAAATACTCCCACAGATGTTGTTTCCCAGCTTGGGGGATCATGGGCAACAGAGTGATGAGCACCAGCACTCCAGTGATCAGCACCACCACGTCCGTATCCGTCTGCCAAGACACCAAGATAAATGCATTTCACCTCATTTAATTTGTTCAATTCATAATTAAAGCCACTTAATCTGCAGTTATTTCAGTAATGAATGTAAAGAAGAAAAAAAAAGAAGCCACCTAAAATCCTCTGCTTAATATGAAGATCTGCACTGGTAAGTAAAAATGTAATCAAGATGTTAATCCACAAATGTCTGAGCAGCCCTTATCAAATCTGACCTCTGATCAGTGTGGATAAACAAACCATCAATCAATAATGTACAGCGTCAAACCTGGAAGCTACTGGTCATTGTAGATATACTTTAAATATTTATAAACAGCTATGACAGTTCCATAACCACCTTTAAGGTTGTGCTGTGCATTAATAAAAACATTTGAACACATTAATCTAAACAGGAAAAATACAGAAGTCTCTAAATTTCACCGGTGTCTTGGATCCT
This sequence comes from Sphaeramia orbicularis, assembly GCF_902148855.1. Classification (NCBI taxonomy): domain Eukaryota; kingdom Metazoa; phylum Chordata; class Actinopteri; order Kurtiformes; family Apogonidae; genus Sphaeramia; species Sphaeramia orbicularis. Next base: position 56,653,159 of record NC_043968.1, read on the forward strand.
CGAAGGGCTTCATTACCTTTAGGCATTTGAGCAGCGACAGCAGCAGAGGATACCGGGCGATCTTGTGGATCCAGGACGGCTGCTTGCGGATTACGTGGCCGAGCAGGGTGAGGGTGGGCAGCCGACAGGCCTGTTTGGTCATACACTCGTTCATCTTATCCAGAAGGTGCTGGAGGGGAGGGAAGGAAGGGGCAGCTGGGTTAGCTCTGTGTTTGGTGGTTAGAGCCAGACAATACAGTAAGACACAGGTGAAAACAACAGACCGGAACTGATGCCGTGGTGTGAGGATAGATTTGGCTGTGACATTTTACATTTACATTTCATAGTAACTTTGAACATTAACTGTGATCAAACAGTGAAAATTCCTAAAATGGTGTATTTTTATAATCACCATATAGCACTCTAGTGGATGGAAATTTCTTCTTCAATATGGAGAGTACACTACAAAACACATATTGATGTTTTTCATTTCTAATTTAATATCAATACACACTAATTACCCTCTTTTATACTGTAATAGAGCTTGGCAAGTATGGCCAAGCAATGAAATCTCACTTTTGTTTCAATGTAATGGATGACTTCTGATTTTAATTAATTGTTTTGTGGGTACATGAAGGGAATATAAAACTCAACTGCAAAACACTACAACTATATGTCATATCTGACTGGATACAGAGAAACACTCACAATATATTGCATTTAGATTTTTGTTGAGCAAGAAAGATCATTGAGGAATATTCTTCATTTTCAGATTTGTCATAATTTTTAGAAACCAAAACTTTGATTGATTAATAAATTAATTTGATATATTGTGCAGCCTTACATTAAAATATACACTGCCAAGCATTCAGTGCTTTTTGTCTTTTACAGTGGGTACATTTTTTATGTCATGTCCATCTGTTTATGTCATTTTTGTCATATGTCTTTCTACATCTGATGTCTCCCCTCTACATTTCACTCGGCTTTGGTGTGATTAACATTCATAAACTCCTCCAGAGAACATGTTCTTAGTTTTAAATACCATAAATAAATCATGTCGTATTATTGCTGTTCATTTTCCTCTACCATTTAAAAACCTCAAATAAAAGCTCCACGATCCATTTTGGTCCTGACCCCGAGTTTGGGAAACACAGGTTTATGTGAATGCTTTTCCGGCAAATCTCCCTGATACCCTGATACACAATTACACATTCCATCTGCTCCTCTAATTCAGAACCTCCACAGCTGTACTATTCAGATTATTCATGATATCAATATTTCTCTATTAGGAGTTTATCTTTATAACAGACATTCAGGGAAATAGTTCTGATCAAGATCAATTTAGACTTTTATTATCTGAAATTTTTCTTACATGCAGATGTAAATTATTCATAACATTTAGGGTTACTAAATTACAGTGACCTTTCCCACTGTTAAAACGTAAAAAAAAAGTGCTTAAAATCCATTTAACTGTCACACTGAGACTGCATTTTGTTTTGATATTTTATCTCATTCTCTGATATTTATGGTCATGACTGCCAGTGTACAAGCAAATGTGTTTAAGTCCCTTTGTTACAATTATATTAGTTTTTGCATGTTCATTTCTCTAGAACTTGATAAATCTGAAAGTATTTAAATGGACACGTTACATACACCCCCTTCATTTTCAGCTTTTTCCTGACCTGTCTATTATTTATTATCTTTGTCGACTTCTCTTAACAAAAATAAAACAAACAAAAGATGTCTTTTTTTTCTGTCTTCTAAAATTGCTTAGTCATAATAATTGTTCATCAAATCTCAAAGAACAAATGCCTTCGGCAGATCTACAGCATGGTGTAGGGTCAGAGTGAATGCATAGGTTTAACCCTCTGGTGTCCCACCCAGAGAGACCCTTCTTATCCATCAAAACTGTGAAATCTGCGAAGTGCCATAGTAATATTCAAAATGTTTTTCATACAAAAGGAAAACATAACATGCCTGCACTGAAAAACCCTCAGCCTTCAGTCTACGCCAAAGTTTGTGCACATATGGACACACAAACGGACGGACAGATGACAAACTGATGACAATACCCTGTGGCAAGGGCTGAGGATAAAAACCTTTTCATGTTTTTTTTTTTTTTTTTGCATTTCATCAACTTGAGCCATAACCAAAAATACCAAATATTCAATTACTGTCATATTTGTTTTTAACCCTTTAATGTCATGATTGTAGTATAAACAAACCAAAAAAATTTTTTTAATATACTAGATAAAATTGATTACTTCTTGATTTTTGCCGCCTGGCATATTTCAATGATTAACAGCAACATTGGTGAATATGCATTTTTATTTTTTGATGCTAGGTGAAATGTTAAATGCTAAAATGCGCCAATTTGCATTTTTTACTCACTTCAGAGAAGGGTGCTAGTATAGTGCTGATTTTAGTGGCAGGGTCATGATTTTAAAAATCATGCAAAAATGAACAACTTATTCTGACCCAATACAAATTGTGAAAAATAATATGAGTTTTTACAACAAGAAGTGCAAAATATGCATAATATGCTCACCCTGATACCGGAAGGCTAATAAAATCCTTGTTTTCTCACCTTGTCATGTGGCTCTCTGACTGAGGAGAGGATATGCATGGCCTGGGCGGAGTTTGTTTCCAAAAAGTAGTCGACCAGCCCGTTCAGCAGCATGGACCCCCGCTCTTCAAGGAAAAAACACCAAGGATATTTGAAAAAAACTCACCTGATATAAATGATTAGATAAAAACCAGTGTAACTATTTCAATCAGCATATCACAAAATCCTCGATTCTAAACCCTCTGTACCGGTGCTGAGCTGCTCGTTGATAAGGCCTCGGATCTCTTCTAGCTGGTGAAGGTCGGAGGTCTCCAGGAGCGGGAGGAGGTCCCCGACGTTGGGCTGCTCCCGGGCCATGGTGGCAGTGCTGGAGGTGGAGGCAGCGTCTCTCTCACGGCGTCCGTCCCCGCCTGCCTGGAGGACTCCGGGGGCCACCCACCAATACAGTCTCCAGGCACCGCTACATCACACCAAAGCCAATTCATAAACATTTCCCATTAGTCAGCGCTCTGATCTAGGATTAACGGTCATGTGACTAAGTCGACTCGGTACTGGAAAGCAAGGTTTTCTCCTCAAGGCATTTCCTCCAAACTGGAAAGACGGAAACAGCAGGACCTTTATCTAATCCGCTTAGACCAAAGAATCACATAGAAGACATACGGGGGCTGTATGGTGGTGTTGAAATGATAAAAAGAGCAGTGAAGTTCTCATAAGTTCAAAAACATGTACTGAACGACAAACTCCCTATAGATGTGAATTACAGGTGTGGATGTGAGACACGAGTGGTTCAAGGACACTTGTACAACAGAATCACAGGACACTAATGTAGAACCATATGAGGTTCTGAGAGGGTTAGTTTGAGGTTTTGTTCTGATTCTATCTCCTAATAAAAGGCCAGCCTAAAAATAAATATCCATTTATATGCACGCTCCATTTGGAATATTTTTGCTGCATTTTCTCACTGTTAAACAGTTTTTTTTATAACCGTGAACTGAAGCCCTAAAGCAGGGGTAGGCAACCTGTGGTTCCTGGGCCACATTTGGCACTTGACCCCCTTTCAAGTGACTCCATGTTGCTTTGTCAAAAACACAAAAACATGGAAATGAATAGCTTTTTTATTTTTTTTTTTATTTTTTTACACATTTTGCTATTATTGCAACCATAGACTCATTTTGATGTTATGCAGTTGGGTCAGATCAAGCAGTCACATTGACGCAAAGTTGCTGTTCAATGACCTGTAACTTTTTAACTAAATGACACAAACAAGTTGATTTTATATTTCTGTGTAGGTATGAACAAGTACTTTAAAATGGTATAAATGATAATTTGCCTGAGTTAGCTTTATAATGTGAAAATTACAAAAAACATACTCGATCACGTAGCCCCTGAAAAATCTACTTTTTAGGGTTTAAGCAAACGTGGATAACATGCTGTTCCTGTTCAACTATTGCTTTAAATGGACATTGGTATTTTAGATAACATGTTTATCTACAAGACTGCCAATTTCTGTAGCAAAATACTGATTGCCTTATGAACTACAGTGAAAACACTCAGTTACATAGTCGCAAGGCCCATTGGTCATGAAGCCACAGGCCTAATAGCCAACATTTAATGGAGGGCTTAAAGACTGAATAAAAAAATCACAACTCCTTGATCACTTTTATTTATCATATATATATAAAGTAAACATAACAATAGTAAATATACTTCAGTCATAATTTTGATTAAATGATGAACAATATACAGTAACAAAGCATCAAGCTTCCAACTACGCTTCATGTTTCAAACGTTTATCTTACAGCATTACTGATCATTTCAAATGTTTATCATACAGCATGTGATTGGCTCACACAGTTTTTTAATTGTTCATCTCCAGTCTCATGATTTTAACTTTATAAACATCTGAATTTCTTCAGCATATTCTTGAAATCAGCTGGGGTTAACTTCAGTAGACTGGTTCTGGTTGAGGAGGATGGTGCTGGTGTCTCAACTTCAGTGAACACATACTGAATGTTTAAAGGTTCAGTGTCTTTGGCAGACTTACAACCATTAGCATTAGCACATGTTCACTTTCCCTTGATCTGACCCAGTTGTAAAAATGTAGACTACACTCCAAATGAATAAAAAAAACAGAGGTAGAGCTAAAAGTACATTATTTTTTATTTTATGACTCAAAGGTTATTTGTCTTTATACTCCATTGTAAAGAAAGCCTTCATGTACCGGTTAATTTTTGCTGGACAGCACAATAATGACAAATGTCACCATTTTTTTTAGTGTAGTTCTGTAATTTCTTTGTAGTTCTATACATGCACCACGACTTTGATTTAATCTCAACATAATTTGCACCAATTAATCCTACAGAGCTTCTTAAACAGTCACCACTTAGAGGTAAAACATAAGGATATCTTTAAGCTGCAGACAGTTTTTTTTCCATTTCTGTCCAAAAATGGCTCTTTAGATAGCAAAGGTTGCCGACCCATGCCCTAAAGGTACCAATTTTCCTGACAAAAACCACTTCTGCAGCCTGTTTTGTTGAGTTACTGTTAGGGCTGTATGATTATGGCCAAAATGATCATCACAATTATCTTGATCAATATTGTAATCACAATTATCCATCATGTTAAGGAAAACATCAGCATTTTTTTTTTTTTGCACTACTTTTAAACAAACAAAATGTGAACAGTTTTCAGTGCAAAATGAAGCTTTAAATAAGAATAAATGATAAATAATTCTAAAAAAAAATTAAATTTACCCAAGAATTTAAAATTTACAGAGGGCTAGCTGAATAAATATTATAACACATAATAACATTATGCTTGGAAATAATTGTGTGAGGGGATCACATATTTCTTGCCCAGTGTTTTGACCGTTTTTCTGAAGCTCTCATTGCTCACTGTATTTAGTGGACACGTCTGTGGCCAAATAAATGATGTAGAATCTGTTATTTCAGTGTGTCTTTGGGAGGCAGATGGATACAGTGTTGCTATGGTTGTCTGGGTTGCCGCTGGACACAGACAGGGATTTTGTGAGGTAACATTAGCTTTGGCCTTCATGCATTCCTGGTATTTGCATTTGTGATGCTTTTTCAGAATAGTTGAATAGATTAGATGTGTTAGCCTGGGCAGACACAACTCTGCTGCACTCTTTACATATGACTTCTTCTTGTTTAACGTCACTTGCCCTGAATCTGAAACGAATCCAAACAATGGATGTTGATCCCTTTGGAGGCTCTAGCTCCAGCTCCTCACCATGATGCTCCTCATCTCCAATTGCTGCGGTACTTTCTTGTCTCGACACGACTCGCTCTCATCAGCCCATGGAGTGACTTGAGGCTGCCACTGCAGGGTGCACTCGCTTGTTGTTTAGGCTGCTTCATAAAGCGTTCGCGTTCGCCCCCTGGTGGTTGGCTGACCACTGGTTGAGAAAGTGCTTGATTAGATATGCAGCAGAGCCCACATTTTAAATGTAAATATCACCGACGATCAGGTTAATTTAATCATGGCAGCCAAAATCATGATCACTATTAAAATTCAATTAATTGTACAGCCCTAGTTAATGCAACATTTTAATGTGATATTTCGGATTCAAAGTGACAAATAAATGAACTGACAAAGGCTGGGGTTTTATGAGAGGGAAAAAATCACTTTGCAGAGGTTCAGAGTAGGGCAATATAACAGAAAATGAGATTTGGCGGAATACGACAGAAAGACAGATGGACTGAGCTCTGATTAGGAGTGGCAACATGGATTTTTTTAAACAAATGTCATGATGTAGAATCAAACTAAAACAAGACTAAAAGTAAAAGTCGTGGAAGTGGGAAGGCTTAAAAAGATTTTCAAGCAGGAAAAGGCGAGTTGAGATGTTTTCACCCATATTTGTACATTAGTTCATTTTCATGCACATCATCAGCAGCACTGATGCATTTTATTACAACTGAGTCATGTAATTCTGTTTCCAGCTACAAAAACAGGTTTAAGCGTTTGATATCACTCTAAACAATCATTTTGTTTAGACGACCATTTTGGAGGAAAAAAAGCAGAAATGGATCAAACATAAGTACATCCACGTCAAGATAAAAACGAGGACAAAGCTGACAAATTCCAGCCACTAGCCTACTCAGTGTGGATGTGCAAATCACTACTTCTTATTATCCTGTAAATGAACCACAAACACAACAAAGCCTTAATCTACAACATTTTTTCCATTGTGGACAGTTTAGAGAAAAGGTTAAGCAAACTAATAAAGGGAAAAAGGAGCTGCAACTAAATATATATGCAGAATTATATTTATAGTTTAGACCAGAGCAAAATTAGCCTTAAGAAGCACAACGTGACTTCATGTTCTGAGGTTATTAGAGTGTTTGTGTCTGTTTCACACTATGGGCAGACGCTGAGTCAGTCCAGTACAGTAGAGGAGGCCGGAGGACTGAATCTGAAAAACAGGCAGAAATAATCCTGATGGGCAGGTCATTATCGTCAGGGTGTCTGCACCCAGCGGCTTATTCTCCAACTGGAGTAATGAATCAGCAACACACATCTCAACAGCTCCTCAGATCTTCTGTCAACATTTAGACCACAACGTTCTCACAATCTGAATTCTGATATGAGATGAGTCGTTCTTAATGAGGCTGTTCTTTTACAGGCTATTACAGATACCGAAACTAAAACAAAACTGTGAAAACACTAAGAGTTTGCAGCCGAATGCAAGTTATTTTCCTTTGTTAAATGTGGTGGTTAGCACAATATGTAGGGGTTCTGAATTATAATTTTTTTTAAATGAAAAAGGGCAATTTACAGTTTTTTTCCTGATAGTCAGTGCTGATACAGATACTATTTTTTGTTACTTTTTGTTGTGATTTAGTCTCCCTCTTGTACTTGTCAAACAAAGTGAGAGAAAATCATTCTGGAATTTTTAATACAATCATCAGATTTTGTTCCACCAACTTGTACTACTGAATGTGTTTTCATTTCAAGAGTGAGACTTTAATATGACACTAATTTAGGATGCACTGATTGCAAAATTATTGGCATATACCAATTATTTTCTGTTTTGCATTTTGTTTTTGTTGTTATTTATCCCCCATTCACAAAGAAACATTCATTATAAACAGAAAGAGATACTGTTTTAAAGTATTTTAGTTCTTCATCACATATGAAACATACAAAGTTATGTAAGAAACATTAAAGTAACACAACATCAATGAAAAGGCATCTTAAAAGACGATACCAATGTTGACCAAAATCAGTCAATACCAATATTTGGCTGATATTTTGCACCAAAAAACTTTGCACCAAAAGACTAAAACATAATCCTTTAAAAATCATGCTTTTGCATCAGTACGGTTCCCATAACCCTACACCACAATGATGATAATAATTCTGTGCGCAGGGAAGAGAAGAATTTTGTCACTCCTATAATAAACATGCCTTTACATTTGGAATTCAAGCAAGGGCAAAGCTTTAAAGGCTTAAATAAATACTGATTACTTCTCAGTTGGACAATATTAAGCTCTGAAATCAAAACTATTATATGAACCATCTTTGACTTCCTTAGAAAATTGGTGACTGTTTAACTGAACATGTAATAGAACACAGCAACAAAGAAAATATAATTAACGTGGATCATTGAACATCAGAATAACTGGTCAAAACGTCTACAAATGAACATCAAAGAAACCATCAAAAATCTAAAAGATCTTTCTATCTTTTGAGCTACTATCTACCCTGTAAGTCAGTAATTGTAGTTGGGTTGCCAAATATTAGCCATCAGCTACAGTCAGACCCAAATTTTGCAAATACGGTTTGAAAAAAATAAATTTCAGCAGATTAGTCGGCTCATTGTCAACTACTAAATTAAATAAATGACAATTATTTTGATACTTGATAAATTAAAGGGTATCCTACATGCAGGTTTGAGGAGGTCAAATTTAGGACTTTTTAAGACATTTTTCAAGGCATCTTTGATCAAATTTCAGACGTTCCATTCAAATAAATAACAGTCCAATGGGCCTCATGGTTAGAGTTGAATCTGTCTTAACCAAGTCTCATTTCCATTTGTCCATTACTAATGTTTGTGCTACGGACACTGAACCTGCTAAAGTTCATACACTAATTACACATTTGACTAGTTCTTTCCATAGATTTTCAAACAAAATATGGCAATAACATTTATTGTGCCACTGGAATTTTTAAGATCTTTGATTGTCAAATTTAAGGATTGATTATCAACTTAAAAGATAATTAAGGCCTTACAATTTAGGACAATCACATTTAAGACCTGTTAATAATCTGTGTACACCCTGAATGAACAATTTTTAAGAATAAAAAAAGTACAAATTCTCCAATTCCACCGTCTTAAATGTAAACATTTTCTAGTTTACTTCATCCGTTATGACAGTCACCTGAAAATCTTTGGGGTTTGTGGCCAAACAAAGCATTTGATGACAAGGACTTTGGAAACTAATCAGCATTACTCTGCATTTTATGACATTTCATGGATCAAACAATAATCAATTTACTGAAACATATTACCTGACAACGGAAATAATAATTAGCTGCAGCCCTTCCACAGATCAATCATCCTAGGCGTATAGAATTTTTATTGTCATTGTACTATGAAAAAGAAAAAAGAGATCAGTCTATCACCCGTTTACATCATGCCGTATGAGTGTCCCATTATGTAAGGTCTGAGCGTGTGATCCAAACATAACGCAATACCGAAGCACAGTAAAAGGAACCAAACAGAGGGAAAAATATTTGGCTCAATCAGTCTTTCTTTGTGCATCTGGACAGAAAAATTCATCCACATCACATGACATGAGTCTGTGGGTAAAGCATTGAGTTGTGTTCAGTTTTGCAAGCAGTGTGCTGTCAAGGTAAAAAGTGTAAAGCAGAGAATGTGCATTCATTTTGTGACATTCTGTACATGCAGTGGCTACAAGTGTTAATAATTTCAGAAACAGAGCTTCAAGACTTTGAGTTGAACATTGAGATTAATTCCTAATGATATTTGTGCATTTCCTAAAGTTTTATTCATGAAGCAACTGACTAATCGATAGAATGATCACCTGAATAATCTAGAATGAAAACAATGCTCATGTACTGTCCTCCAATTAGGAAGAAATGAATCAATTACCTCAGCTTTTTTGTCTATTTCTCCCTAAACCCATGTTAGTTGGTTAAAAGACAGATAAGCGCCCTGAAATGATCCCCTTTGTTGATTCACACAAGTCGTCTCAGTCCAATTGTCTCCCTGTTATCAATTAAGTGCTCTGTCATGGGGCTGTGGTGTGGAAAGTGGATTTAACAGGGCTGTTTTTCTCCGTGAGCATCTTGCCGGGACAGACAGGTCAGTGGCACAAACATGAACCAGCCTCAGGAGAACACAAAGGACCTTTATGCAGCCCAGAGCCTCCGTGTACACTCTGGAAATTACATTTGGCTGTGTGCACTGTTACCAACAACCTCCTGTTCTGCTATGTGAATATCTTAAAGTAAAAGAGCCAGTTTGAAGGAATTTTTTCATTTTTTCCAGACTTTGAATATTGAGAGGAACGTTGATCCAAAGATAAATAATATAAAGGTCTAGATTATGCTCTTCTTTAAAAGGGGGTATATGCAGTATTTCTACTTTTGAATATTAAAAATTACCTAAAATTATCACCAGCAGTATTTAGAATAAAGACGTGTGCATTTCTGTCAAAGATGCCAATGGATTCATTTGTACAGATATTAAGTGAATTTATTTCCTTTATTCACGTGGCCACTAGAGGGAGTAGTGAGTCATTCTGCCGATCTCGCATGGTGAGGAAAACTAACACCACAAGGCCTTTGACCAAAGCATCAGAAAGTGACCAAATGGAATAAGAACCAATATGAAACAAGTTTTAGAATCAAAGAAAGTGACTCGGTGATAAAAGCTAAAAGCACTGTTGTTGTTTTCTCCACTGGACACAGCTCTACATGAAAAGAATGGAGTTAGATGTTGAAATAACAGGATTTCATCCATCTGCCTGAGTCTGATTATGAGGCTTATGAAGGTATAAAGTTATTACCTCCGCCAAGGAGGTTATGTTTTTGTCAGTGTTGGTTTGTCTGTCTGTGTGTGTGCAAGATAACTCAAAAAGTTCTGGACGGATTTGGATGAAAATTTCAGGAAATGTTGATACTGGCACAAGGAACAAATGATTAAATTTTGGTGGGGGGCCACTGATATGCCTTGGCGGAGGTCTGCACTCTATGAGTGCTTTTCTAGAAAAGAGAGCGCAGACCTCCGCCAAGGCATATCAGTGGCCCCCCAGCAAAACTTAATCATTTGTTCCTTGTGCCAGTATCAACATTTCCTGAAATTTTCATCCAAATCCGTCCAGAACTTTTTGAGTTATCTTGCACACAGACAGACATCGGGGGGGGGGGGGGGGGGGGGGGGCACTGATCTGCCTTGGCGGAGGTCTGCGCTCTCCGAGTGCTTCTAGTTATGGGATGTTATTATCTTTGCTATGTTGCTGTTTGTTGATCCACGGTTCAGACTAAACTGTGATAGTTCTGACCTTGTCTATTTGATTCCAAACAGATCTTTATTTCAGCTACTGACAACACAAACCTACAGAAAACAGAGGGGATTTATAGTTTTACTGTGGCTGTTTTCAATCTAAAAACAGAGCTATAATGTAAATGATCAGCTGATGCAACACGTGAAGATTATAAAACAGTGATATTTTGAGCGACTGCTAAATAAGTGTTTATGAGTTTTAATTTTAAGAGGAAAACTGGATGATACCATAATACAGATGTATATGGAAACAATGAACTTTATACTTTATTCAGTGACTGTTATAGCCTGTGGATATATAGCGTTGATTCGTTGGTGATTTTGGTCCTAAGTGTTTTCTGGTACCAGACTTGCCATTGCTGGTGAGAGTTTAGACTATCAATAATACATTGAACCACTTTAAAGGCGCAGGAGCCAAAGTAAGGTCTTGATCAGAAAAACAAAATAATAATATCAAGATCAATGAACCTGAATCCAATTGGTAAGACCATAGAAAACATAAGACCTTTTTCCAAGCTTCTGTAATCAGTAATCTAATCCCCTACCTGTTTGTAAAAAGTCGGGAAGAACTGGGTAGAATTCTTGTTTCATCTCAGACTACTTGTATTACAATTTGCTAAAAGATAATGAATATTTGCTCAATAACGCAAAAAGCTATCAAAATCAGTTATTTCACCGCTGGAAAAATGATATGCAAATATTTTCATAAACATTTCAGTGCTAAGGCCAAACTTTCACTGATTGAGCCTCATAAATGTAAAGTTTGACACCGTTCTTGAAGAGTAAATAAAATACTTTTGAGTTCTTGCTGAATGGCTCAACCTCGGGCAGTGAGTAAGTGTAGTAGCTACCATTCTTTGATTAAACAATGAAATAATAAACAGAAATAAATGTCAGCTTTATGATAACTTCAAGTTATAATCAACATGATTTTAATTAAATCACTCCATGTTGTTGATTAAAAAACACTGCATGCCTTTCAGTGTATTTCCAGTAAATTTGTCTCTGTACGTAGTGCATTAGTCAAGTTCCCCCAGCCCAATTTCAAGTACTGAAATACTCACTATTTTCCTAAAAACCATTACATTTTTCCATTCGAGAAGGCATCAACTCCAAAATTAGGGCATTTTGCCTTGAAAAATGTCTCTTGATAATAGATTTGTTGCAGCTCAAACATCAGCGAAGCTTTCAGACACAGATGAAACATGGTGACAAGGCGGTGAGTGCAGCAAAGTGTGACTGAAGGGTCGAAGAGGCCAAACTGTGAAAATACTGACCCAATTTGTCTCACCTGAGGCAGGGCAACTGAAGTGATAAAAGAGCAACAACTACATGCTATTTAAAATGGTTAACAGACAAGGAGAAAAGGTTGATGGGATTCAGACCTCTAAAGCCTCAACTCTTCTACTTTGTCATAATTTCTCTTTTTTCTACAGGACATACATATATTTTAATAAACTCTGCCATCCTGTCATCACTTACACCGAAGGCACATTAAAAAGTGAGTTCCATAATGTCCAGTAAAGGCAAGTATATTAGGGACTGTGAAATTATGCAATTTAAAACAGCTGCAATTTGTGAGTACGATTTAGCCGGTTTTAAGTTTATCTGATTGCACAGATTCATTGACAATGAAGGGTGAGAGGAAAAATAACAAAATAGAGGTTGCTATGTCTCACTTTTTTAGGTTTTCATTTTTTTATTATTAATTTTAGTTTAAGTTTGAAGTATCTTATGAGTTTTAAAAACATGCATTTTCCACAATAAACTGATACTTGATTGACAAAAGTTCCCTAAACAATAAAAATTTGACTTTATCACTAAATTGCATCACCCTAGTTTAACTCTCAAAGACAGAAAACAGTTTTAGATCTCCGCTGGTTAATTAGTTTTTCTAAAGTACTACTATGATCATGATCGACTTCACTTGATTCAGGACAACCTCAACTTCATGGTTGGTTCATTAGTTCATTTAAAGTCAATAACATAAATTTACATTGTCTGAGAATGAATGAATCTGAGAAGGAAAATACTGTAAAATGTTATGTTCTTAGTGTGTAACCTACAGGATGTTTTTTATGTTAGTAAGTGGAACATACAGTAAACGTTTCAGAATTCCAAGTGAATTAGCCTATTGTTTAATCTTTTGTAAACAAGTTATCGCCATTAATTAGCTCAAATTAAGATATTATGATGAATCAATGCTTCCTAATGTGAGAGTCTAAACATTTTCACTATAGTGCATCTCAACATCCAAATAAGACCTATGTAGTATCTCTGAAAAGCTGACCAACTCCGCTTTACCTGACTTTTTAAGCATCAGGGTACAATTAGTTCAAATGTTATTGGAAAACAGCTATTGTACCTACAGATGTTGGGTCTATGTGTTTGTAGTTTAAGACTAAGAGTTTAATATTTTGTCTGGTAGGTTTGTCAATAATCTCTTGGCCAAAAGTCAATTTTTACTTCTACTACAGACTGTTTTATTTATTTACAAGAAGTCAAGTTAATACATGAAATTGTAATTGTGAGGCTTAATCCCCATATGAATCTTAATAGAAACAAGAAGGAAGTTAGGATGGCTCCCTCCTCAAATACATCTATCATCAGCACTAGGGAGGGGGGGTTATTGAATTCATCTTCACAAATTTCCCATTTGTCAAGTCCGTTTCTAGATTTACCAGCCTGACATAAAGGGGTGAAAGAATTCCAGCAACAAAAACCTCTATCTCTGTTTATAATGACTCCTGTTTTTGTTCTTTAAAAAAAGAAAAAAAGCTTAAAAATTCATGGGACATGCTGAAACAACAGTGAAGACATGCTGAATAAATAAACCTGCTCTTTAACAAAACATGATTTTGCCCTCATTCATACATTCATTTACATTTTATGAACCCATCCTTTAAATCGCTGCAAATATATTCCTTAAAATTAACAAACCTCCCCCAAAAAATGATTAATCTCTCCTTAAATTATTATGAAGATGTGTTTTAAGACTGTCTGAACTTACATTTTTACACAATGTAAATGGTTTCTTACAAATTGCAATTCTCTTGAACAATGGTGAACTTATTCTTTAATTTTTATTCTTTAGTTGTTGTTATTGTGCCCTTTAAAAAATAAGTTACCTTCAATAAAACATGAATTTACCGTTGAAGTAATGGTAATCATTGGGTTAAAATGTTATGATACTGTCATTTAATAATGGCAAACCAATCTTTAAAACTGGAGAACCTGTCCTTTAATTATTATGAGTCATTCCTTTAAAAATAAGTTTCCCTGTACTTGAATAAAATGTGAATTTGATCTTTTAAATACTATGAACCAATGCTTAGAAATTTGGTGAACTTGTCCTTTAAGCTCAATTTAAGTTTGACTGCAGCTACAAGATTACATCAAACAGGCATGATGCAGAAAGCTGCAAAAAATCTCATGCTTACTCGGAAAACTAATCTTTCAGAAGATGCCTACAGCCTGCCAGGACCCATCTGATCATCTATGTAATCGATGGTATTGATCTGGGTGATCGGAGCGGCGCAGGGCTGCTGTCTGAGGACTGACCACTGACTGCTGCCTGTCGTAAACAACTCGCAGAGAACAATGGGCAGGGTTGGGTTTACTTTATCCGATTATAAAAATACACCGGCATCCTTTCCCTGGGCCCAAGTACACCGCTACAACACCAGCAGAAAAGGCATTTAAGCCCAGAACGAAACGCTAAAAGCACCATCATCCCCTAAATCAATCACCGGTCTGTCCAAAAACAAGTCAGTTCAACCGCCGAGAGCTGAGCTAACGTTAGCAGAGCGGCGACCCGGACTCGGTCGGAGATTCATCCCGCCTGTCAGCCGCGTTCAACCCGCTGAGAGTTGAGCCGAGCAGCCTGTCTTTAACAACCGGAGACATATGCGTTCATATTCACTGGAAGAAAAACACATAAGAGCTAAATAACGGGAGCTGTTTACCTGTTAGAGTAGCTGCACTCCACAGGGCGCCGCCATCTTGGACACCTCACAGCCCATCCCACCGCAGTCCGCCTCCGCTGTCGGACTGTGTGCAAACTAATCCCGCAAGTTAGCTCCGCACGAGACCCATCCGCAACTTCTACAGGGCATTTAAACAAACAAGAATGCACAATAAGTTTATTGAACCACATCTATTAAATCAGATATTGTATTTTCACAGATACTACATACAGTTCTTACCTTTAGTGCGAAGCTAAAATTGTTTTCCTCTCATTGGTGGAAGGATGAAGAGTGTAATGCGGTTTCGCGTGACCCACATGTGAACAGCGCACGCGCAAATTAGATTTTTCTAATCAGGTAGTGAAGTAATCGATGAGGAAGATCAGCACTACCACCATAGCTGATGATTATATAATCAATTAAACCTGTATCACAATGATGAGAAACTGATTTAAAGTTTTGTCTTGAAAAATTAAGTTGTAAAGTCCGCAAAAAATAAAGGATTTAGATTATTTTGGGGAAAGTTAACATATTTTAGACACATTTTTCAAACAAGTTTCAGTTAGAAGAGTGTAAGACATTATTTTACTTATTTTAATAGTTTTTAGAGGCATAATATGTAAAAGTATGCAAATTATATCAATATCTAAATGTATTGTTTCATTGTTTGTTTATCTAGGAGTATTCAAATCCAGTCCTCGATGGCTGGTATCCTGCATGTTTTAGATGTTTCCCTTTTCCATCACACCTGGAAGCCATTACATCATTATCAGGCTTCTGCAGAGCTTGGTGATGAGCTGATCATTAATTGAACTAGGTGTGCTGGAAGAGAGAAATATCTATAACATTGCAGGATACCGGCCCTCGATAACTGGATTTGAATTCCCCTATGGACAATTGTCAGTAAATTCACATAGCTCCTTTTATCATTAATTTTAATTATCTGTGGCAAATCATTGAGCTGAAAATCTTGTATTAACACATACCAAATACAAAAACCAAAGAAAACAGAAAATAACAGCCACCTCAAAATAGTCAACAGAAAAATACCAGTACAATAAACTCTCAGTAAAGACAAAACAACATTAAAACCAGACACTTCACTGACATAAGACTGAATACCAAGTCTTCCAGTCATGTTCTGAAACTCAGTTTAAGATATTTAAGTGTACTCCTCTCTCCAGTGCTCAGCGATGTCGAATTGTATGTCTCAGCTGGTAAAAGTCCAATGCTGAAGAACATAGTTTAACTCAGTCTAACAGTCCCATCTAGTGGACGCTCTGTTAACTCTGAGCTACATGACCTGTTGGTACAAGCTGTGTTAGAGTTTGTGGTGGATAATCTTATATAATAAATCAACACAAACAGAACACTTGCAAATACCAGAGGATTACAATCTACATAATAATAATAATAATAATAATAATAATAAGAGTCCTTTATCTGTTATTTTCAGTTGTTGCTTGCACAGACTATGATCTCATAGTATTATATCATGAATGTTTTCTAGAAGAATGTGGTAGAAAAACACCTTATTCAGACACCTTTTTATTATATGTGGATTTTTGCTTTAATTTGTCACCTTTCTGTATTTATACCCATAATACTGACTTAAAATGTTATATTACTGATTTTAGCCACTCAACATTTAGACAAATCAGTTCATATTTCATGATTTTGACTAGATAAATAAAACATTTGGGTGCTATTTGATAAGCTTCACACAGATTTATTACCTTCATAGCTGTTTATGTATTCCACTGGTCAGTAATGATTTTACGACTAAGAAAAAACAATACCTGATTTTCTCAACAAAACTCAGCACATAAGTCAGATTCTGGGCTGATGTGTTAACCCTTGTATGATGTTTGGGTCTGTGGGACCCGTTTTCATTTTTTAAAAAAGACAAATGATGAGTAATTTTTTTAAATGAATTTTTTCCTCTCATATCTGGATTATATTACATTTTATTTAAAAAAAATAAAATAAAATAAACTGAAAACAAGTAGCACTTTAATTCAAAAATGGGATCTAGCAAAGGCAAAAGGCAAATATTAAAATTATATGCTTTTTATGTTGCTTGTAACTGGGATGAAGTAAACATCTTTTGAGTATTTTAAAATAAAATTGTTTGATTATGTTGAACTAAAAACCTACAACTGCAGTGGTTCCACCAGACCCATGAACACTGGCTGAATAACAAAAATCTGAACACCACACAAGGGTTAAACAGAACCTCCACCTCCAACATCAAACTAAAGGAATGTGATCTCTTAAAAAGATGTCCATCAACTCAAGAGGCATGAATGTTTTCTGGATGAATGTGGTGACAGAACACTTTATTCAGAGTAGACACCTCAAGTGGATTTTTACTTTAATTTGTCAGCTATATGTGTTTATACCCATAATGTTGACTTTATAACAAATTATGCCTTTATGGGTGTTTTTTATGACACTGATCAGCAATAACTTTGCTACAAGGAAAGAAATATACTACATTTTTTGTAATCTGATTTTACTTACTGTAATTAACATTGCATGTATGGCAAATTGTCCTGACTGAACAAAAATCAAAATAGATAGATAGATAGATAGATAGATAGATAGATAGATAGATAGATAGATAGATAGATAGATAGATAGATAGATAGATAGATAGATAGATAGATAGATAGATAGATAGATAGATAGATAGATAGATAGATAGATAGATAGATAGATAGATAGATAGATAGATACGTAGGTAGGTACATAGGTAGGTAGAGGGATTGATTGATTGATTGGTATTTTTAATTTCTTAACTTTTTGTCGAGTGTTCTGAATAGAAAATCGTTGATAGTCTGTTATTACTACAACTACAGATACAAGTGAACTTTGTTGATCCATGAGAATATGTCATTTTAGCACAAAAACAAGCACCATCTATTCAAATAAAAATTCTAATCAATACCGAAGTAAATAAAATCTTAAACCACTTCAGCTCTTAATATTATCCCTCAAAGACTTAACCAGCCCCCAGTGACCAAAAGCATGATCTAAAATGTTTAATGTCTTTTGGCCCATTAATCCCTTCAGTGCATGTAAATATTTTAGGTAAAATGCAGTTTGTCATCTTTTCACGGTCATCAGATATGACCCATTTGGACGTTCAAAGGCTCCGTAGTGAACATGGAAACACCGTCATCTTCTACAACATTGATTCACCAGTAAAACCCTTGGAGTTGGATCGATGACAGTGGATGGAAATGTTTGTTTTTATGTTTAGTGAATGATATATTTTGCTGAAAAAGTCGCTTGGTCAGTAAATTAACCTTTTCATGCATGAATTACGAGAACCTTAGTCAATATTTTGTTCTTGAGTGTCTTAATTCCTCTTTAAGCATGAAAAAAACAATGGAAATGATTTTTTTTCATGAACCTATTTTTCGTGGAGTCACAAAAATATCCGCTCAGCTGGACACCATGCATTTAATTTTTGAAGCAAAGAAACATGTATTTAAAACTCATCATCAGAAAGTGATATACTGTGTAAAAACTATAAAATAAAAACATTTTTAATGCCGCTAAATTGGTAATTTTTTCTCACATTTTATCATACTCTAATGTTAGTTATTACTCATTTCATGGAGATAATATCCTCCTGAGACCCAGGAATTTGACAGTTTTAGCTTTTTTACATTAAAAAATTGTCTTGATTGGAAACTGCATAATGCAACAGTTTTTTCAGATACATTTTTTAAAAATAATTTTTATTTATTGATTGATTTTTTTTATTGGAATGTCCTTTGTAATGCACAGCATTTTTTTAAGTAAAACTGTCAATCTTTTGTCCCGTACAGAGGACAAAATTCATTGCTGGGTCTCAGGAGGATATGCAAAAAAAAAAAAAAAAAAATTCAGAAAACTGTTAATTACAGTCTAATAACAATTAGCAACTGATTTACACTAAAATATGTTACTGCAGATCAGGTTTATCATGATTGTATGAACTGCAGTGTTTGGGATGGTGCATAAGCGTCCACTATGTTGGCTGATATGGAACTAAAACAATAAAACCCATGAATATACAAGAGAACAGCCGTGGAATATCTGTCCACTGTAGTGACCACTATGTATGAAAGGGTTAAATATGGGGAAAAAATGATTTTCACTAACAAATGCAAATTACAGGGGATAGTATTATAATAAATGGTGATAAATGACTAAAGAAATGTTAATCATAGAGGAAAAATTGACTCGGAAGTTGCCACCACAATAGTTCTAAGTCTTCAAGGGTCAAAGATAAGTACAGACTTAATCCACACGATGGCGCACTTGTGTTTTTCCTCCTTGTTTTTTTACCTAACAGTTTTTTTTAGGGGGGGAAGGGGGGGTGCGGGGCGGTATTTTACACCAGTTTTATGTCCATATACTCCTGGGCTTTTTAATGAGCTGTCTGTATTTTGCAATATGTTGATAGTTTTTTGTTTTCCAGTTCATGTGCCATTTAGGCATCATGTATAAAAATCTGTCATGTCTGAATATGAACACAGTCTGCAGAGTAAACACTGTTTGAAAGGTTTGGTGTGTGTATCTTTGGAGGTGCTCCACTCTCATATGATCATTTGGTCATCTAAATCCTGCACGCAACACAGGCATTCACCCAGCCTTACCTGGAGTAAATCCTGTAATTCAAACACTGGCAGCTGGAAATATTAAACCTATTAAACATGATCTTTAATTGTCACTCTTATAATTTAACTTAAGGATCACATTCCAGTAGTTTTGACCTTTTTTTTCTCTCTCTCTATCTGATATTATTAGCTTCATCATATTTGCAGGAGACACAGACGCTTGGTTTGTTAACGGCATTAAATGCATAGTTCTTGGAGTGTAACTGTCGGATGTACGGGCCATGTGTTTTTCTACGCAAATTTCCACCTGCAGGTTGGCCTTTTCATTGGTCGAAACCACAGTCAGATTCTCCTGCGGAGTTATCTGATTGTAAATCAGGGAGGGGAGAAAAAGAAAGAGCAACAAGTGGGGATGCTTTTACACTGGTTGAGTTTTTATGGAGCTTAAAAAGAAGGATTTGGACGCGTTTATTTCCTCCTCCTTTGAGCTGATTCACCTTTAAAATCATCCTATAAGGACGTCTTTTTTTCGTTTTTTTTGTTTTTGTTTTTTTAGATTTCGACCGGAACCTGTAAAGTTAACGGTGAGTTGACGCATCTTTTTTAGCCAACTCTGTAACTTTTTCTGCTCAGTTTTAACCTTTTAAAGTGGCCATTTTTAACTTTTCAAGAAGAGATAATTACCTTCTGTTGATTAACCTTAAAAAAATACAACTACATTATGTCTAAACTGTATATGAATTACCACAAAAAGTCTTGATCTTACCTTTATGATCTTAAAACTTGTAAACTTCACCCATTCATCAAGTTTAAAGCCTAAATGTGCCCCTTTACGCATGTCTTTACGCACCAGGATCAACATGCCCCGTTCATTTTTGGTGAAAAACAAAAGGTGCTCGTCATACAATGTACACAGATCGTATGAAGACGAGTCCAAGGCCTCCATATGTTCAGGTAAGACACGGAAATATGTGAATATATGAGGAAAACGTCTGTTAGGAGACAAAGTTCCACTGTTCTGACGCATACATGGCTTTTAATGTTCTTATTACTGTAAAAAACGCAAACGCATGAATTTTAAATTCAGGCAAAAAAATATTAAGTATAGCTTAAAAACAGGAGTTTAATCTTTTTGTGGAAGGAACGTTTATGGGAGGAAACTTTACTACACAAACAAATGAACCTGTTATACAAAACATATATTAAACCACCTTCACATACAAAAAAAATCAAGTTAAAAAGAATAAAAATGCACAACGTTTTATTTTGAATAAATGTTTCTTAATTAAACAAAGTTTCCAGCATATGGGTTGGGCTTTGCTTTTGTAAAACAAGGACTTTCACTATGATCAAACATTGCAATAATGATTTTTGAATCAATCACTTTTGACAAAATAATCTGTTAGGTGCTGATTCTGGTGTTTTTGGATATTTCTCTCATTGTTCAGCAACAGATAGTGGTATCTCAGGTGTTGTAGTAAAGTTCATTAAAAAAATAAATAATAAATAAATAAATAAATAAATAAATAAATAAATAAATAAATGAATAAAAATAATTATAATAAAGTTTTTTTTATGTAGCACCTTTCACAGAAAGAATTCACAAAGTGCTTTACAATTAAATCAGAAGTAAAACACACAGGCAAAAAACACAGAACTACATACACACACATATAAAAACATACCCAGGCATAAAAACATAAAAGCACATTGTCATAAACCCCACACCTAACTAAAAGCCTGTCTAAATGACGTCTTCAGCTGCTTTGTTTAAGAACTTTTCTCATCCATGTAACTTTAAAACCAGTGGAAGAGGTTTTCAGTCAGTTAAATAATTCTTACCCCATTGTGGAAAGACATCCTAAACCTAAATGTAAAGGTATGTAAATACTATCAGCTAATGTAGTTAAAGGTTGAGAGGTAAATAGTCATTATGCAGTAAAATGGTTCCTGTCAGTGTAGGATGTTTAACCTCTTACTGCCCAAATTTATTTACAATTATATAAAATAAATGTATTAGTTATGTTGTTGCTGTGAATGCTAACTTAAGTGGAGAAATTAAATGTTACTTTGAACAGAGCACATACAATATGATGAAAATTAGTGACATTAGGCATAATTAGCACATAGTAATTATACAAATTTTCCAATCTCATGTATATAGATTATTTTATTGATGCTACTGTTGATCAGTTCCTCCAGTCAATAATCCAAACAAAATAAAAATGATCCAAAAGTCATTAAAATATTATGAAATGAATAACACTGTCACAGAGACAGGGCCTAGAAACTGATCCATGAACATCACGGATCATAAATAACCAGGTAACATATATGCATTCACAAAGAGCATTGAGCAGCACCTCATTATAAACTGAAGTAAATTCTCAACAATAGTCTACAAAGGGTTAAGGCTGAGGTCTAGAAGATCCCCATCTGTCCATGCATCTGTAGAAAGTCAATCCAAGAGGGTTTTAAGGAGTCACTTTAGTTAAAGAAGTGAGAGAAGTTGAAAGTTGACTCACTGTCTTTCGTTTATATATATTCTGTCACTGAAAAAAGGAGATGGAAAACTGTAAAATGAATTAAAGGAATGTAACATAAGCATTTTGACCATCTCTGAGATGTAGTGGAGTAAAAGGATAACACTGCAGAAAGTGAAAATGCTCAAGTAAAGTATGCATCTCCAGCCCACCGCTGCATAGAGTTGACTTATTTTTTATTTGTTGTGATTTGCAGACGTTCCAGTCAAGCCTCAGACCACAGACCAGCCTCCATCAGACAGTAAACCATCTGATCTGGACCGATGCTCCTTTGAAAACCCAGAGATGGGTCCTGAATGTCCTCTACCCGTCCACCCAGAGCCGACCAGGCCTCCTGCAGCTCCATACTATCTCTCTGGTGAGCCCCTTGCGTCCCGTCCTTTGTCTAATTTTCTGTAACTCTGTGTAACTTGTAATCAGAGAAATGTGTTTGTTCACACCCTCAGAGCCTCACTTGGCAGAATTCCCTCCCTTCTACAAGCCGTCGTACACCTGGGATTCAGTATCTTCGTCCTTTGAGCTTAGGCAGATGAGTTTCAGCCCCACGGTGTTGCAACACGCCAGCAGTCTGTACGGCGGTCACATCAGCCGCAGCCCCCCAGCCCAGCAGCCCCTGGACTGCAGCACCCACTACTCCCCCTCCTCTAATACCTACCACTGCATCACCTGTGACAAGGTGAGACTCTGCTCCTCCACCCCTTCCACTGATGCATTATCTCTTGTACAGTTCAAATGAAATACATTCATAGTATCTGCAAGTATTTTTATTGTTGCTCCAAAGCACCAACAGCAATCTTTAAATATTCAGATTCTACCAACTGCACTGTAAAAAATGACTGTGGAATTAACACCAAAAAGGTGTAAAATTGCAACATAAAAAACTTGTAAGTGACAATACAATGCAAAGTTGTTTATTTGAAAAGATTTTTGTGTTAACAATTAAATCAAATATACCTGTAGTTCTTACAGAAAGAGTATGTGAACAAAACCAGATTTGTATGTAGAAATTATGTATTTCTATGTCTATCTATATAAATTGCAAGACCATAATGTTGAAATAACCATGTATTTGCTTTATATATATATATAAAGTTATAAAGATGTAAACATTTAACTATGTAACATTTTAAACTTGTAAATTAATGGGTTGGTAGAATAGCTTGTCCAATAACCAAAGGGTTGGTGGTTCAAATCCTGGCTCCAACTGTCCATATGTCAAAGTGTCCATGGAAGACACTGAACCTTAAATTGCTCCCAGTTGTACCTAGTGGCTTTGGACACCATGAAGGTGTAGAAAATGTGCTAAATAAGTGCAGTCCATTTACCATTTAAATCCATAAATCTACATGTTTAAAATGTTAAATCTACATGTTACTCCATAAATATGTTTACAGTCGGATGTGTTTTTTACAGTACTGTTCTGGTCACCACAGCTGCCAGTTTTTCTCCATAAAAACAACAGGACTTTTTTTTACAGTGTGTCTGTAGCTCCAGCTGAAGATGTAAATCTGTAAAGAAGCTATATGTAGTGTTCCCTTTTTAAAATATTCAAATACGATCTAAAATTATCCTTAGTATTTAGAATAAAGAGCTGTGAAGTTCTACCAAAGATGCCAATGCATTGGATTGTAGAGATATGAACTGAATTTATAGTAGAACCTTGCAGTATGAGTTTCATTTGTTCCATAACCAAGCTCCTTTTGCAATTTACTCATTTTTATGAAACAGATTTCCCTATTGAAATTAATTGAAATATGATTAATCTGTTGTAGCCCCCCAAAATCACCCAAACATCCTTTTTTAAAACAGACATAGTGCAGTTAGACAGAAAATAAAAGAGAATGCAAAAGAACTAAACTGGTTTTATTAACTTATTTACCTTAAAGATGAGATGATCTGTGTGTGAAGAGGAGGAGGAGGAGGAGGAGGAGAAGGAGGAGGAGGAGGATTGTTGTTTGGAAGGAGAATCTCTTTCCATTAAAACGTCAGGTAGAACAATATCTGGTGTTTTCTCTCTCGTTTCACTTAATTTGGGCTTTTTGACTTCATTTTCTTCGTTGTCCACACTGTTGCATCTTGTGATGTTGCCTCAACGTGATGAACACGTGAACTGCGCGGGCAGAGGCTGGTCCTGTTGGTGGGAGTATGTGTGACCTCAGTACTGATGACCGGCGGCTAGTTTGAAACTCGCTCATACTGTGGATTTCCATTCGTATTTCAAGATAAAAATACTCACATGTCACAGGTTGTAAGGCAAATTCCTCTACTGTCCTGGTTCTACTGTATTTATACGGACCAAAGGATTTATGTGACCACTAGAGGGAGTAACGGATCGCTAAAATCTAGAGGCACTTGTTTTCTCTACTGGACACAGCTCAAAATGAATAGAATGGAGTTTGATAATGAAATGGCAGCATTTGATTATGAGGCTGATGAAGGTATAAAGTTATTATGGGATGTTATAATCTTTGCTAAGTTGCCATTTGTTGATCCACAGTTCAGATGAACCTGTGACAGTTCTGACCTTGTTTGTTTGATTCCAAACAGATCTTTAGTTCAGCTACTGACAACACAAACCTACAGAAAACAGAGGGGGTTAGTGGTTTTACTGTGGCTGTTTTCAGTCTAAAAACAGAGCTAAGCTAACAGAGCTATAATGTAAACTATCAGCTGATGCAGCAAGCTATGATTGCAAGACACAGTAGTTGCTTTTCCATTGACCCTCAAATTGCACTAATATAACTTGTGCATAAAAATTTACCTAATTGAAAAATGACAATTTCGCCAAAAGTCTCATTTTTTGATTAAAAGTTTTTGCGTTGACAAGAGGTGGTTTTTCGGGTGTCACACAAATGATATATCTCGCAAAACTGCAATGGAAAGACCTTTTTTCGCAACTAGAGTCAGGTGAATTAAAAAAACGGATGTTGACGTACGTTACAACAAGCGAAGAAGAAGAAGAAACCTGTCGCGGTATGTGTGGACGCACCAGGAAACCCAATCATTTTTTAATTTAGTACGAGATAGAGGGGTAATATATAATAATAATGAATATATCGGTAAATCAACACCGTATTTATGTTTGTCACCATGTTTATGGAATGACTTCTCGTGTCATCTAGCGATAATAAATAAACAAATCATCGCATTTGTGATTTAATGGCAAAACAGACATTACGCACTTCTGTTTTTTTGACATGTAGTAAATATTGGTAAAGCTTTGCACAGATGTCCAATGGAAAAGCGACTACTGTTATTTTGATTTACCGAGTTTTTGATTGGACAAAACTTGATATCATAATACAGATGTGTGTGAACAGTAATGATAATAATGATAATGATAATAATACTTCATTCAATGGGTGATACAGTCTGTGGATACATAGTGTGTATTTGTTGGTCCCAAGTCCAAGTCCAAGTCTAGTACCAGACAGCTAGGGAAAAAAAAAAGAAGAAAACATGGGAAATTTAGTGATGAAACTACAAATGAGGTTGAAATAAAATCCAAGAGTCCAAGGCAAGACTGAATAAAAAGCCACTTGAGACCAATACCTTTCTCTAGTACTGCAACACAACAGACTGCAGAAGCTTTTATTATTTTCTCTTTTATTTATTTAACCTTCATTTAACAGCAAGAATACAGTCTTTTTTCAAGGGGGACCTGGCAGACAGTTCACCAGTCCATAACAACAAACAACAAAATCAACCATCACAAAGGTCCACAAAATAACACAGATCAAAAAAACAAAAACAAAAAACATTTCATCTATTCTGCCTCTGTCCTTGATGAGCACCTGATTCCTTTACGTACATTTGCATTTTGCATTTTTTGACCCAGTGAAACATCAGGCATTTTTACAATAAATCAAGACACAACAAACAAATAGGTTTAACACATGACAAATGAATAACTATGATATCTAGTTAGAAATACAAGTCCAAATGAATAACGGACACCTCAATAGGAGGAAATCCTGCATAAAGTGAGTTATTAACCTGTAGAATGTGATTATCTCTATCTTCATCACTTTGACATGTAGTCGTTTTAACGCCTCGGCCAATGCGTCGTCTGCAGGTTTTCTCAACGCCCCATGGACTGGAGGTCCACGTCAGGAGGTCACACAGCGGCACACGACCGTTTGGCTGCAGCATCTGCAGAAAAACCTTCGGCCATGCAGTCAGTTTGGAGCAGCACATGAACGTCCACTCACAGGTGGGAGGCACAACGGAAACACCAGTGGGTTCAGAGAGACGGAAGAGATGCAGCTGAAATTTACACTCACCTCAAAACAGGTTCAACAGCTCAGGGTCTGATGAATAAGCAGAGATATTAAAACAGATTAATGAATCCTGACTGGTCATTTTGTTTAATTTTGTTTCTTATTTTGTTCATTTTGTTAATTACTTTGTTAATTTATGTTCATTTTCGTCACTATTTTATACATTTTTGTTCATTTTGTTGATTATGCTTTTCATTTTTGTCCATTTTGTTCATTTTGATCATTACTTCATCCATTTTTGTTCCCTTTTTATCTTTCTTTGCTCATTTTTGTTGATTGTTTTATGTCTTTGTTTTTTTTCATCATTTTTTTGTTCCATTTTATTGATTATTTTGTTTGCTTTTGTTAATTTTTGTCCATTTTGTTGCTTATTTTGTTCACTTTGTTGATCAATTTATTAATTTTTGTTAACAGTTTTATCAATTTTTGTTCATTTTGTGCCTCACTGTTCACTTTTGTTCATTGCTTTGTTTGCAACTCCTCATCTAACTAAATAATCCCTATAAATTATAGAATACATGCCTTTACATTTACTGATTTAAATAGAATTTTAGCCCTTCAACATGTATTTGTCGTGTTGAAGATGATGTTAAAGCAGTTTTGTGTAATGTTTCTATGACAACCATCCACCAAGTCCCTGACGGCAACAGCGTAGAGAGTCATGTTGAGTCAAGTCCGTTTGTGGAGTCATTTCTAGTCGACCGAATACAAACCTCTTCTGTGTCATCCTGTTGGTTTGTGTCTGTTTGTGTAACCGCGGGTGAATTTGTGTTTGACCAGGAGAGGAGCTTCGAGTGTAAGATGTGCGGGAAGTCGTTCAAGCGCTCCTCCACCCTGTCCACACACCTGCTCATCCACTCAGACACCAGGCCTTATCCCTGCCAGTACTGTGGCAAAAGATTCCACCAGAAATCTGATATGAAGAAACACACATACATCCACACGGGTAAGTCACAGCATGGAGATCGTCTTACAAAAAACACAAAAAAAACAACGGCCCCCGGATGCTCTTCACACGGAATATCCTCCTGAGACCCAGCAAAGGAAAAGTTTAGGCTTTTTTATAGCAAATTATTGCCTTGATTGGAAACAGTAAACAACAGTCTGTTCAGGTGGATTGTTTACAGCAATTATGAGGTTTTTTTTTCTTTGTTAATTTTTGTTCAATTTGGTGATTATTTCAGCCATTTTTGTTCATTTTGTGTCTTTGCTCTTTTTTTCTCCATGTTCAATTTAGTTCTTTTTCTTATTTTTGTTCATTTTTGCCATTTTGTTCATCCTTTTATTTTGTTTTGTTGATGATTTTATCAATTTTTGGTGATTTTGTTCTCTACTTTGTTCACTTTTGTTTATTATTTTGTTTAGTTTTGTTTGTTTTGTTTCTTACTTTTTGTTAATTATGTTATTAATTTTTTGTCTATTTTGTGCATTACTTTGTCTATGATCATTTTGTGGTTCATTTATTTAATTTTTGTTTGTTATTCTATATTTTTTTGTTCATTTTTATTCATTATTGCAAATTTTTGTTTATTCTGGTAGTTATTTCATCCATTTTTGTTCTTTTTATCTATGTACATTTTTGTTCAGGTTGATTATTTAATCAATTTTTGCTCATTATATTTTATTGCTTTGTTCATTTTTGTTTTTCTTGATGAATTTATTTTTTAAATTGTATTCACTTTAATCTTTATTTTATAAATTTTCGTTCATTGTTTTTTTTAGCTGTTCATTTTTCAAATTGTTTTCTATATTTTTTATTAATTTTGCTGTTGATATTGTTATTTTTCTGATTTCCTTATTTCCTTTTGGTTAATTTTTGTTCATTTTTTTGTTTGTTTGGTTAGTTCTCTTGTATTTTATTTACATTTTCGACAATTTCCTTGAGTAATTTGTTTACTTTTTCAAATTTTTTTTCACTTTTTTGTTAATTTTGTTGATTATTTTGTATATTTCTGTTGATTATTTTTTATTTTGTCGCTTATTTGGTTTCATTTTCTTGTTTGTCAGGTTCATTTTTTTGCCTTTTTATTTAATGTTTGTTCATTATGTTGATTCATTTTTTTTTATTTTGTTGCTTATTTTATTCTTTTTTTTTAGGTAACACTCTGAAACTCTTGTCCCCTACAGAGGACATAATGCATTACTGGGTCTCAGGAGCTGCTGATAAATCAGAAAAAGAAACTTAAACAAATGTCCTGGTGATTTGCATATTTGGTTTTCCTGCTTCTATGAAAGGAACCCTTTGCAGCCAACATGTGATGCCAATAAATGTTTGACAAATCTGAACAAAGGCCTGATTCTTTGGCTGTGGACATGGATGCAAACTCTTGCTAAAGATGCTCGGCACCGTGTTTGGTGTGGATGTCAAACCTGATTTTCCAGTGAAGGAGGATCTGCAGCTTCTTCACATAAATCATTTGATGAATCCGGTCCAAGATTTGATCGAGCAGGTTCTTGTTTTGTAAATGTACGTTCTGTTTTTCAGGTGAGAAGCCGCATAAATGCCAAGTGTGCGGTAAAGCGTTCAGCCAGAGCTCCAACCTGATCACCCACAGTAGGAAGCACACAGGCTTCAAACCGTTCGGATGTGACGTCTGCTCCAAAGGCTTCCAGCGCAAAGTCGACCTCCGCAGACACCACGAGAGCCAGCACGGCATGAAGTGACCAAGAAACATACCAAGAATGAAGAGTCAGAGCACGACCAAGTGTTTGTACAGTTAAAATGAACCTCTGTTTTAAGAAACCAGAGGAGATGATGTAAAGGTTCTGTTCAGGCTGAAGGTCAGAACCAGGTTTAACCCACTTACTGCATCTTTATCCCTCATCCCCATTTTGTATCCAACAAAACATTCACATCAACAGATGGTTTTGTTCATTTTGTTGATTATTTTGTTCATTTTGTTAATTATTTTGTTCATTTTTGTTTATTTTGTTACTAACATGGTTAAGGTCTGTCCATTTTCTCACTTTCTTGATTCACTGTTGTTTGTTTTGTTAATTATTTTGTTGATTTTGTTGTTTACTTTACTGACTTTGTTGATTTGTTTGGACAATTTTGTTGATTTTGTTAATTGCTTTGTTCATTTTTGTTTGTTTTGTTATGGTTAATATATGTCCATTCTCTTGATTTCATGGTTCATTTTTGTTCCTTTTCTTGCTTGTTTGGTTAATTTTATTGTGTTTCTGTTCATTTCTCTGTTCATTTCATTGTATTTCTACTTATTTTCTGTTCAGTTTCTTAATTATTTTGTTTATTTTCTTGACTGTTCTGGGGTTTTGTTGATTTTTTTTCTGTTTTAATAAATTATTTCGCAGTGTAAGATTCTGAAGGAAAATGAGTGTTCGGTTGAGCTGGTTTTGAGTTTGTACATAGTGACAGTGAAGTATCTCAGACACACAACCAGTTATGAAACAACGGATCAGTGCAGATGTAACAAAAGTGTTACCTGTGATGACCAAATAAAGTGGCTCATATATATACATGTATATATATATATATATATATATATATATATATATATATATATATATATATATATAGTAGGTATTGGGTATATTGGGTTTATGAGTGGCTGTACTGGTACGTAAGTAGGTTATAATGTAAAAACTATAAGAAAACCACATGTAATTTATTAAAAATATTGTCAGGCAATGCACATAAGTTGCTGTTTGTCTGGATAAATGCTTAATATTGAAATAAAGAGTGAACTAAATGATAAAATCTATGGTTATTCCTTTAAATACACAACATCATCCACAAGATGAACACACAAGACACTATATGACAAGGAATAAAAGTCGTATTTGAGCCTTAAATTAAAAGATAGACATGTTTATACAGAAAAAAAAAACAAATTTAATGAGAAAATGTAAATCAGCAACTGTAAACCATTGATCTATAGATTTGTGCTTCGTTATAGACATTAACAGATAAAACACAAGAAAAATGTAACATATAAGGAAGAAATCAGCTAGTTATAATCAAAACCAGTTTTATACTTATATACACTGCTGATGACATCAGCTGGATCAATGCCAAAATAAGCTACAATACCTGTGACGGGTGGGGTTTGTTGTGCCTGGCACCACTTGTTTTAACTGTTTTCCATTAATGTAAATAAGGTACTGTTTGTGTTGATAAATGTTTAATGCTGAAATAAAAGGTGATGAGAGAACATCTTCAGTTACTCTGTTGAATACAATATGTAAACTGACAGTAATACAATACTTCATAGCTTCAAGCAAAAATGCACATTCGTCAAGTAACAGGACTGGATAAACTGCATGATTAATTAGAAAAAAAGATGATCAGAGCTTTAACTGACAGTGAAAATCAACTATAAGTTAAAATAGCTAATATTAAACAACATAAATCTTTACCAAGGGAAATAAATACACATTTCTTTCTGCACACTGGGATGCTTTTTAATGAAATTTGGGATGTTTTGATTTGATTAATCGTATATAAAGCATTTATATATAAAAAATCCATCTAATTTTTTTGCATTTTGGTCTTTTCATTCATTACATCATTATTTCGGTTCATTTTGTTCATTATTTTGTCGATGTTATTTAGTTTTGTTTACTTTTATTCATTGTTTTCATTGTTTTTTTTGCGCAGTTACTTCTTTATTTAGCTTTTTTGTTCATTTGGTTCACTAGTTTGTTTATTTATACTCCTTGTATTTCTTTACCCGGTTTGTTTTGCTAATTTACCTGCATTTTTTTCACTAGAAGAACAGATGAAAGTCTATATATATAGATATAGATATAGATATAGATAGATAGATAGACAGACAGACAGACAGACAGACAGACAGACAGACAGACAGACAGACAGACAGACAGACAGACAGATAGATAGATAGATAGATAGATAGATAGATAGATAGATAGATAGATAGATAGATAGATAGATAGATAGATAGATAGATAGATAGATAGATAGATAGATAGATAGATAGTGACTTTTATCTATTTTACATATCATTTTCCATTTTTGTCCAATTGGCTCATTCTTGTGTTTACTCATTTTGTTCATGATTTGTTTCTTTCTGTTGTTTTTATTTAAAATTTTGTTAGTTTGACTCATCACATTATGTATTTTCTTGATTAGTTTAATCTTTTTTGATTATATTGTTCATTATCATGTTAATTTTTGTGCATTTTATAAGTTTCATTCTCTTGATTTCTTGGTTCATTTTTGTTATTTTTGTTTTTTTGATAATTTTGTTGATTTTGTTCATTGTTTTCTCTATTCTTGTCCATTTTCCTGCTGCTTTTGCTCTTTTGTTGTGTTTCTGTTCATTTTTCTTTTCACTTTCTTGATTATTTTGTGCAGGATTCTGAAGGAAGATGATCTTTGGTTGAACTGATTCATTTCTGACACAAAATCTATTACACAATCCTTCATTTGTCTCATGTTTGTTTAGTGACACAGCGCTGTGAATCCTATAAAAGTGCTTTTTCATCCTGTTACTGATATTTTGTGTGTTTTGCTGCCTGCCTTTCCTGTCGGAGCAGGATGTAGAATAGCTCTATGACTGTTCCCTCAGGTGAAAATCTCTTTCGGGACCAGAGATGAAGTGTAATTCTGCATTCAAATAACACACCTGGAACACCATGCAAATCCATGACCGCAGAGCTGAAAGCAGCCGAACAGTTTGTCAAGGAAAGTTGTCACATGTCCGTTTTATATTTCAGGAACACAAACTGCTTTATCATCACCACAGCTTAAGCTAAAATCAACTCTATAATCTCAGTAAAAAAAAAAAAAATCAGACCAACACAAACTGTCTGGTGGACTAATATGAATTTCAGCCACACACCTTTGTCTACATTCAGTTTGATACTTAATCATTACAGCTGAATGAGTCTAATGGGATACAGGGATTAATAAGAGGCTGTGGAAATGGGATTGATTACTTAGTCAACTGTCACCACACCCAGCCAGACTGATGGATTTACTTCAACAAACACA
This sequence comes from Sphaeramia orbicularis, assembly GCF_902148855.1. NCBI lineage: Eukaryota > Metazoa > Chordata > Actinopteri > Kurtiformes > Apogonidae > Sphaeramia > Sphaeramia orbicularis. Next base: position 56,685,636 of record NC_043968.1, read on the forward strand.
CAGCAGCTCCAACGAAGAACTCACCGCCTTCCACAAACAGCGGACCTGTCAGGGCGCTAAGCTGCTCCAGGCAAATCAGATCCTCAGCTCGATGCTTCAATCTGACAGGAAGCAGCAGGATCTGAAACAGTGACTTTAAAGAGCAGCTACTGATGGAATATCACTGCATAAACCATGTTCCTATCAGAGGAATGAAGACATTGTTATTGATTCTATTCATCATTTGGCTCATTTGATCTAATTTTGGTCATTATCTTGTTTATTTTATGGATTATTTTCTTCATTTTTGTTGAATCATGCACATTTTATAGATTACTTTAGTTTGTATTGATAATTAATTTGTTCATTTTTTTGTGTATTTTGATAATTATTTTGTTCATTTTTCATTTTATTGATTACTTTGTTAATTTCTGCTCAGTATATTGATTTTATTTATTCTGGTGATTAATTTCTTAATCTTTTGTGCATTTTGCTCCTTTTGTGCATTATATTCATTATTTTGTTAATAGTATTAATAATTTTGTTCATTTTTAACTCATTGTGTTCATTATTTTTGTTCATTTTGCTCATTATTTTCTTCATTCTTGCTCATTTTATTGATTGTTTCGTTATTTTAGTTAATTTGCATGATTTTTTTTCATTGTTTGTGTATTTTAGTAAATATTTTGTCTTTTTTTGTTCATTTTATTTCATTATTCATTCCAGTCTTTCCATTAGGCATATGCATGTGTGTATTTGAACTAGATAGCTTCTTTGTTTGAGCTTATCTTGAACTCTCTTGGGTCGACAGTCTGGAAGTTAAATAATCTTGTTGTACGTTATATAAACTTTCTTACACTTGCTCTGCCTTTTATTCTTTTCCAGTTGACCCCATGTAGCTTGTACAACATTACATTTCTTTTGAATTGCTTTTTTCTTAATGCTGTGTATGTATTTCCTTTAGCCCACATTAAAACTGGACGTACAGTATATTGGTACAGAAACAGAGAAATACATATGTATATTAATTATAACTTCAACAACAAACCCTTGTGGTTTTCCAAGATTTTTGCACAGGATTGTGAAGTCCAAAGGGGTCAGACTTCACCTCACTGTAGTTGACTATGAATGAATAAATGAATGGTTTATTTTTGGTTTGTACAGTAATCACCATGCACAGGACAACAACCACAACAAACACAAAAGCCAAAAAAAGGAATAGGCCAGAAGCAGAAGCTTATCTATGATGCCGGGGCTTATGGGTAATTAGTGATGCCTTAAAATTTCACAGTGATCAGTTCAGACTATTTTAATGTGTATTCTGATTTTTACGCCCATTAAATTGCTGACTGTACCTATAATTAGTCATATATACTTTCGTTTATATAATCAAACATGTCTTCACTATCATGTGTTTTTTTGTTTTTGGAATAACAAGTTTACACCTAGAAGATGTGTTACAACAAAAGATGGAAAGATTTCCCCTTTCATGTTATCCAGGTGCAGGTTGTGCTGCAGAAATCAGTGTGTGCAAAGGGAGAACTGGTGATGAGAGAGTTCACTGTGTCACAAACAAATCTGAGGTCTTTATGCAAAATTTGTTGGTATTACCAGGGCAACAGTTGTGATCCTAAACAACAGTTAGACCAGCTGCCACTGCATCCTAGTGTGAAGAAACAGAGCAAATCACTATCCTGCACAGGTAACAACAGCTCAGAGACTCACAGGATCATCTCGGGAGGGACTAAACAAACAGGACGTGGGTCCTGAAAGGGGAGGGGCAGCACCACAGGGGTAGCCTGGGGAAAAACGGGAGAAAATGAAGAAAGCTTGCAGGTCTGAGTGCACCTGAGCAGACTTTTGCTGCTGCACAAATGTACAGGAAACTCATTTAAAGTAAAGTAAATTAGATTGACTGACAGAGAGCCAGACGTCGAGTTGTTTATGTCATTCACCTCCGGTTCATTTGCATATCTGTGTCGCCTGAGGTCAGAGGAGCCAAGACAGCAACTCCGAGTTTTTCCAAAAACTGTGTAAACATGTTTGTCCAGCTCACATGCAAATATTCTAATGCATTTTAAAAGTTGTGTGTGCAAGTTTCTAATGGGATATCATCTGATCAGTGAAGATATAACTGCAGTAAAATCTGTTCATTTAGACCAAAAAAATCAAGACTCAAACATTTAGAGCTGAGTCTCATAAACAGTACTCTGAATGTAACTGTGTCTCTACCTTTAAAATACCAGGTAAAGAGATGGGGCATATTTGTTTTGCAAATTGACTCTATGCAAATGAACCCAGGCCGGTACAGTGGAAAGATAGTGCAGGATTGATGTAGAGAAGGCTAAAGTTGCCTGAGGCATCGATGATGTGTTCAGGAGGGGCCGGAGAGGGAGATTCCCGAGCTGGGCCTGTTTCCCCTGAGACGTAACTTCAATCCTGTTGGAAAAAAAGGTTTTTTTTTTTTTTTTTTTTAATAACAGCTCCATATACTGTTTAATGGAGTTTAATGTTCAATAACAAGCAAGGGTGTGTATAAAAAGTAAATTAAAATTCGGCAGTGGAATAAAAATCTTGAAGTAAGAGACAGAAAATAGTATTATACTGAAATACAGTAAGTGAACACATGTCCACCACAAATTAAATCATCTACAATATGATCTGATAATTAATTAAAATATTGGAGTAGGAGGACAGATAATGCTCCAAGTAAGTATAATTCTGCTTAAGTTATTGTTATTGTTATTGTTGTTACAATTTCTAGTAGTAATAGTAGTAATAGTAGTATTAAATAAATGAACTGGGAAAATGATTTTAGCATAATTTCATGATACAAAGCAGCTCATGAGAAAATGTAGCATAGCTTTTTCCAGTGTTATGAATATGAGATAATTTTTTGCAAATATACATCAAATCATCATTAGATCTAGTATTTTATTGTAGAATGTGTTTGTTGTATTTTATCCTTGAGGTATGACAAAAAAGGTATAAACAGCAAATCTGAAATTAGAAGAGATAATTAAGATTTAAAAAATTAAGGACAAACGTATAATAGTGAAATAAATGAGAAGTCACAGTTTTTTAATCAAAACTGCAAATAAGTAGATAATGATGAGTCTGAGCCTAAAATGGTGAGTTTTATTATTGTGTTGCTTTAAAGTCGAATGACATATCAGTGATCTGTCAAAGAAATACAGAAATAAACTGTCAGCAGATTTCCTCTGTGTGAGCGGACACAGGAAGTCTCTGTATGGTCACATCCGCTGCAGTCGCACAGTGTGAGGGCGTGATACCATTTGATTGCCAGTGGTGCTGTGTTGTGGTCCGGCGAATAGATAAGACTGCTGATGATGTGTACACCAAGCCACACCCGAAAAGGGTCATACAGGAGTGAAAAAAACAAGATTTCCTGTCCACGTTTAAAAGGTTTAAAAGTGTTTGACCACTGTTATTAACAAAACAGAACTTATGGTCATACAGGAGATGGTGATGCTTAATGATCTTTGATAGAGCTTCATCTATAAGTTAATTTAAACCCCATTGTTATGAATAAAATAACTTCTTTTGTCAACTTCTGAATGGTTTTATATGTTTTATTTAGAAGAATAGCTTTGATATGTTCACAAATTAGATAAAATCTACTTTCTGGTAAAATATAATGATAAATCCAAACACTCCTCTATAGATGTGTCTCAAGTATGTCATTTGTTACTGTCCATATAATAAATAATAACTGGTTTATATCGATTTGTGTCATAATTAACATTCAGTTGAGTTCAGAGGTATTAGCCTACAGTCTGCAGTTAGCTTAGCCTAGCTGAGAATGCAAACTCGGAGAAAAATTTGTTGGCGTCTAGAAGTGACAAAACAACATACTTAACATTCAATTAATAAAAGTTTATTTTGGTTGTTTGATTACAAAAAGTGAGATAATTTAGTTGTTTGATTAAAATAAATTATAGTACTAATTCCTTGTTTAAAGGTGGTGGTAGCTACTCTCTTAGCTTGACTGTATCCATTAGCATGCTCACAGAGACTGCTAAACATGATGCTATTCCTATTTTTTCCATTGTTTAATAGACTCATGACGGGAACATAAAATAAATTGTCTTTCCCAGTTTTGCATATGACTGAATTTGTCAGTTTTCCCTTATAAATATCATTCACATGAAGTTGCATTTTTTAAAAAATCTAAAATGTCTTCAATTTAGTGCTTGAAATACCGGCAAAAGAAGTAAAAGTATATTGTTAAATCTTAGTCAGCAATCAAATAAAGATAATATTATAGCATAATATAAAAATAATGCATCTACAATACTAAATCAAATGAATCTTTTGATTTTATTGGATAAATTTCAAACTCATTAAAACGAAATTCATACATAAAAAGCTCAAAATTACTGAATCAGATTAATATAGAGAATATGTACAGTACTTACAGTGACAACTTTTTTACTCCTACCTTTCACAAACTGAGAGTTAGGACCAAAAAATGTATTGTGGAAATATTTAGGGTCACCGGTGTAAAATACAATAATATATGTGACATTTTCCTGATTAAAATACAACAATAGAACTTCACCAAAACCCAGTGAGATACAGAAGAAAGGTTTCAGATCTAAAGATGTGAAAACTATGTAAAATCTGTGATAGAAAAAAAAAAGACTTTGAGCAATCTGTGTTTTCACCCAAAAAATTTAGTGTTTGTGCACATTAGCATTTTAACTGTTCATTTCATGTGCCTGTTAACATTAATCTTTTACCTATGACTGGCATCCTGTGTCTTCCAGTAAATGTGTTCAAAATATTTTTGTCAGTGGAAGTAAAAATGTAGACATTATATGACTTCATGGTGTATTTTTATACATTTGGGTTTGGAAATATTTAATCTTTTGGGTCTGACGCGCAATATCTTTTTGTAATTACTTGCTATGTGTTTGTCATAAGGCTTTCTTTGCTGTTTCCTACGCGTGTCTCTTTTGTTGGTATCAATTTATGCCAAGTGTCTCTTTTGGGATCAAAACACATCCAAGCTTTTTTTAAATACTGGAGATCTATGTTCCAGCTGCATGTAAATCATAAACATGAATAAATCGATGAGCAGGAACACGGCACTAGTCTTGAAGTACTACTACAACATAAGAGTATAAGAATAAGATAAGAGTACTGTAAGAGTAATGTGAATTCTTATTTGGTAATTCTCATGTAATTGAGATCTGACTAATTGTGCAGTGGTTTTACTGCTGCGGAGAATGTCGTGTCACTTGTTGAAGACACTACTAGAGTGCACGTGTTGATAGTCATCTTCTATTTTGCCTACAGACTGATTATACTTCATAGGTGTGGTTTAAAGTTTACATCACCAATCCAAAGCTTCTCCAACTGACAATCAGCTGCAGGTCTAAAGGTTTGGAGAACGACGTGACAGGCAGAACGAGAAGTCAGAGCAGAAGGGGGTGAAATCTGAGGGTAGCAGGCTTTTCCATAGTGAGCCGGGTGGTGGAGGCTGCCTGATAACCTTATCACGGCCTCCACACGCTGTAACGGCTGGACCAAACCAGCACAGAGGCAGGGAGGAGCAGACAGGCCTTCAGCTCAGATAGCACCCAGAGCCGGACGGTGTCCAGCAGACGAGGGCCCCCTGCAGAAAACAGACAAAAGAACACATGCATGAAAATCTTTACCTCACCACAGCACACAACAGATTGTCAGTTAGACCTCCTCCTCATATCAGACCCCAAAACTGAGCGAGGCTATATGAGATTCTACCAACCGGTCAAACTGATTTCAGTTACAATCACAAATCTGAGGCCTTTACAGCACTGGTGGAGAGTGACTTAATACTTTTATGCAATACAGACACTTAGTTGTTAGTGATTTATGCGGCTACGGTACGTTTTCTTCCACTACATTTGATAGCTTTAATTCCTTCTACAGGTTTCATCTCCTTCCTGTCCAATGAAAACCACCAAATGTATTGATTTGAATGATTGTGATAAACTGACAGATTAACTATTTTGTTTATGGATCGAATTGGTTCTTAAAGTGGTGCAATGTAGGAATGTCAGATATTGGCTTTTTTGCCAAAAACCGATATGCCGATATTGTCCAACGCTTAATTTCCGATTCTGATATCTACCGATACCGCTGCCGATATATGTGGGATATTAAACTAATTTTAGGTGGCATCACATATCTCCTGTTATGGAATTAACACATCATGCCTAATTTTATTGTGATGCCCCATTGGATGTATTCTCAAATGCAACAAGGCTTTCAAAATGTAAACACTGTCTGTGCAAAGAATAGATACTTCAACTTAAGTTGTGGAAAAAATGCCATATTTATTTATTTTCTCTCCCTCCCTCCATGAGTCTATTACAGTGTGGCAACTCTACTGTACAATTTTGAAAAATGCACATTTCTTTCAGCTTCAAACAATGCTTCATTTACGCGTCGGTAAATGCTGGCGAAATCAAGGCATTATTTTATCGGTTTTAATGATAGGCAAAAAAACCTATAACGATATTCACCGATATTACATTTTTATGCCAATATCAGGCCGATAATATCTGTGGACTGATATTATCGGACGTCTCTAGTTCAATGTATTACTGTAATTCCAAACTTCGACCAGCAGGGGCAGTCTGGTACCAGAACACACTTAGTACTATCAAAATCACCAACGAATCGAAGTTATGTATCCATGGACTGTATTAGTCAGTGAATAAAACATAAATCTCATTGTTTACAGATATCTGTATTATGGTGTCATCAAGCTTTTTTCTGCAAACTAAAACTTGTAGGCGCTTATTTTGACAGTGTCGAATAACACTTTGTCTTGTAATCTTCATGTGCTGCATTCGCTGATAGTTTACACTATAGCTCTGTTAGCTTAACTCTGTTTTGAGACAAAACAGCCACAGTAAAACCACAAATCACCTCTGTTTTCTGTTCGGTTTGTGGTGTTGTTAGCTGTGCTAAAGATCTGTTTGGAATTGTTCAAACAAGGTCAGAACTGTCACAGTTTAGTCTGAACCGTGGACTAATAAATGTCAATTTAGCAAAGATAATAACATCCCATAATAACTTTATGCTTTCATAAGCCTCATAATCAAACTCACCCATGAAGAGAAAAACACTGCCATTTCAGCATCAAACTCCATTTCTTTCATTTAGCTAAATCTTAAACAAGCAGTTTAATGAATCATAAATATTATACAGTATATAACAGTAAAACATTGAACAAAAACATTTTACTGCACACTTTGACTTGTAACTTTGATTTTAGTTTTATTCTTATGTAAGATTTTTGACTTCATGATGTATTTTCATGGTATTATTACTTATACTATAGAAAAATATCAGAAAAATTCTTCAACAACTGGTTTTAAGCTGAATGTAGAAGTTTAAACACATGCAGTTTTATGGCCCAAAGTTACCTCTACATGTCACAGAAATATTAAAATCTTTTGGTCACTAAAGTCACACAGGAATATATCACTACAACAGAAATTAAACCTCCCTTTGATTTAAACTGAATAATTATGATAGAATAATAAATATTATATTACAAAATAAAAGCATTATATCTGTAAAAACGTGTAAATTATTAAAAATAATAATTATAACAATAACATAAATGCAAAAAATAAAAACCACAAGCAGATGAATAAATAAATGACTGCAAGTCCGTGTTGTTAAAATCCAGTTTAACTTCATGCTGCCTTTGAAGCACAACGTAAGAAGACGAACTAGAATCAGAGTAAACACAGAGTCGTGTTAATAATTTCTTACATGATACGTTTATGTAACAGTAGCTTAAGTCAGTAAACATACAAGTGTTTTCTCTGAGGCTTCTCTCTTGTCTGAGGGGATGAGTGTGTTTACAATCTGTGGGAGGGACACAAGACAAATCCTCATCACTGAGGTCCCATTCAGTTCTGTTGGTCCCTGAACTGAGCTTTAAGGAGGATTCACTCACTCCTGGTGTTTAACCTTTAATAACAAGTTACTGTACCTGTTGCACTGTCCAAACAGGTGTATGTAGGCAGTGAACGAACTTTTGTATGTTGTTTGGTATTATGTCTCCCTCATGTGGCTTAGGCCTGCACAACAGTTTAAAAATGGCTGCTTTATTCAGTTTAAATGGTAAGTGAAAAACAAAATTATATATTGAGGGGTTTCAGAACAAATATCACCGATATACATAGAAATACATAGAGATATACATAGAAATATAACACATTAATCTCTGAGGTTACTGTAAAGGTTTGGACAGAAAGTGTTTCTCCACTTTGCGACATAGAACATTTAATTTTGAGATGTTTTATGTTTATGGTCTGCTGTTGGTAATGTTTCATCATCAGTGCCTTTTTGTACTTTAATGTTAACAATTACATATTTTTTGAAGCACTTTGCAAATTTCTTAGGTGCTATGGACTACTAAATAATCTTTACATATGCATATGCTCACAGTTAATTGGATTTAAGTGTCTTCTTTTGTCAAGAAATGAAATGTCCTAGGTACTTTTTTCTGTGTTATAAGTACTAATGTTTGCAATGTTAAGAATGAAAATAAATAAATAAATGAATAGCCTACAAACACACATTATCTTAAAAATGTGACATTTGTTCCTGACGAATTTGTTGTTGTTTCTCTTCCCTCATATTTGTTCCGTTACTATTCTAGCTTTTGTTGTACTTTTCTTATTACAAATATTTATTATCTATGTGTGATAAACAACGTTTTGAGATGTAGGCGGAACCATGTGTCCGGTTCCCTGTTTCTTTCCGGACTTATTTTGAACGCGGGAAATTATGGCACCGTGGATTTCTGCGTGAACTGAACTAATTTCTGAGCGATTTGACAAACCCTCGGGTTTTGGACGCATTTAACGACTTCCTATTAAAATTTTCCGCTTGAATATTACAGATACAACATGGCGCATAAGACCATGAAGCTGAATCTGACTCTGAAGGAGCTGAGTCTGTCCTGTCCGTCCGAGGATGTACCCGGGAACTCGTCCACTTTGGAGCTGCGGGACAAAAAACTGGTGTGCGTGGAGTATCCCGCGGTGGTCACCAGCGTGGACAGGATGATGGAGACACTGGGAGGCGAACAGGCCGTGTCTAAAGTGAGACATTTGACAGAAACCACCGGCCGGAACAGAGTTTTAAAGCTAACGAACGTCTGTCATTGTCAGAGTCACTTAAATGACTCTTAAACTCTATTTAGGGTCAGAACTTAATTCTGAGAGGGTCTTATCTTCTGTAAGAATCTAAGATGAAATGTTTAAAAGTTACTAACGTTAGCATCATTACGCTAGTTTGTGCATCTGACAAGGTGCGTTTGAAAATCTGACCGGTACAGCACCAAATCAGACTTAGATTTAAACCCACATCTGTACATGACGTAAGTTACAGATATTCTAAAGGCATCCTTAATGACACTGTGAGACAGTCAGCACATTGGTTTTAATGTAGTCCTATTTACTTAATGTAACGTCAGACTGAAAGCAGAACCTTACTGTACGTTGCTATAATTAACCCTTTCATGCATGAATTATGAGAGCCTTAATCAAGATTTTTTTTTTCCTGAGTGTTTTTATTCCTCTTTAGGCATTAAAAAAGTAACTGAAATATTTTTATGAACCTATTTTTCATGGAGTTACAAAAATATCCACTCAGCTGGACACCATTCGCTTAATTTTTGAAGCAAAGAAACATGTATTTACTGCCATACTGTGTGAAAACTATGAAATCCTTTTTTTTTTTTTAAATGCTGCTAATTGATGTTTTCTTACATTTTAACATACTATAATACTAGCTATTACTCACTCAGATAATATGCAAAAAAAAAAAAAACTTTTTGTTTTAAAAGAAACTGTTCTTTACAGTCTAATAACAATTAGCAATTGATTTACACTCAAATATGTTACTGCAGATCAGGTTTATTAAGAACAATAATGTAACGTAACTAATGGTATGAATTGCAGTGTATGGGGTGATGCATAAGCGTCCACTGTGTCGGTTGATATGGAACTAAAACAACAAAATCCATTAATATACAAGAGAACAGCTGTAGAATAGCTGTCCACTGTAGTGACCACTATGCATGAAAGGGTTCAAACTGTCAAAATGATGAAATTTATACTCTACTAAAGCATCTGTATTAGCTGGATGTATTTAATTATTAGTGATAAAGATTCAACACCACATTTTTCACTTCACGTACTTAACCTCCTAAGACCCACTGTCCACATTTGTGGACAAGAGTTTCACAATTTTATACAAAAAAAAAAAGAAAAGAAAACTGCCCACCACAAAGGACATTCCATAAAAATTTTAAAAACTGCATCTGAAAAAACTGTTGCATCATGATGTTTCCAATATAGGCACTTATTTAATAGAAAACAAAAAAAGCTTGTACTTTGCTGACATTTCCTGGGTCTTAGGAGGTTAATTTACTGAAGTCAAAGCATGCCCGACCTCATCAAAATCTGACGAGTTTAGGAGGTGTGCAATTGGAGCATACATTTTATTTTCATGCATTAGATGTCAGTAAATCCTAATAATCCAACACAATGACCACATGTGTCTATAAATTAACATTACAATTTTAAAAAGTCATGATCATGTTTATTTTACGGATTTTACAACCCTATGGTTATGATAAAAGTGTTCTAAAAACAATTATTCAGACTTAAACACTTTATTGTCACTGGGACAAATATGGAGAGCTTCTTTTAGTGTTTAAAAGAATAGTTCTGTAGAGCTGATCAGTTACACCTAAATATTATATTGATATGAGATAAAGGAGGAAGTCTTCACAATTTATAAGCTGAAACCATTAAAATGAAAACATCACTGAAATGGAACTGCTGCCCTCTAATATTATTCCTTTTCTCTTTTGTCTGCTTCTTTTTGCTTTTTTTTATCCCTGAAGAAGCTGTAGTTATCAGAATTGAATCTGTACAAAAGATTTAATATTTACAGACACCTGTGAAAGAAGGCACAGGACAAATATGAAAAGTAGCCTATTTGATTTTTTTGAGAAATTAATGAAGAGTGAACAACGGCTTAATTGTTTAAAAATGTAGTGTTTTGTGTTTAATATATATGATTGAGTAAGGGAATATAATTTTAACGAAATTACAGTTGTAGGAGCTGTAATATTTTGATAAAGGTAAACGTGTTACAACATCTAAATGAAACATATTGATGAAACAAATCAGATTCTCCAGATATGAGACATGATGTCTCATGTAGACAGCAGCAAAAATCACATCAATATTTAGATTTTTGTTTTCAGTGTAAATGAAATACAGAAATTATGATTACCAATACAATCATATGGCATAGCTGTTCAACCCTAGATTTAAAAAATGATCATCAAGCCTTACTATTAGTTAATTTTTGTTATTTTGGATTTTTTGTAATCATCACATATGCACACTGTCAGCAGTTACAATAGGTTTAGGTCATGGTTAAATTAAGGTTGTTTTGCATTTACTGTCTGCTTCGTTGTCTGTGTGAAGATTCTTTCAGTTGATTGTATTCTGGTCCTAACCTGTTGTGTCCTGTTTCATCTCCCGTGACTCCTCCAGACCTATGCTCATCCAAACAGGCGCCTGGAGCTGAGATTCCGACCTCAAGACCCTTTTTGTCACTGTCTTTGTGCAAACCGCCTCTCGTCCAGTAACCTCCTCCTCAAAGTGCGACGACGGACGCGAAAAAAGGACCCAAAGGACGCTCAGATACACATGGAAATAGTTGGTGTCATAGGAACGACGTATAAATTTCAAGGTTTGGCTGAACACAAGTGAACAGTTTAAAGCCCGAGAAGACCTGATAATTTTTACAATAATTAGGATATTTCATCCCCTGTTCTTACAGGATTTTACAAATAATTGACAACTTTAAACCCAATAATATTTTAATGACTTTAATGTCAAACAAAACTATTTCTAATAGCTGAAATCAGAATTTTTTTTGTTTCTTATCCAAAAAAAATCAGTGAAGTGATTAATTCATCATCACAGTAGTTTCTGTTTTTCTCTCTTGTACTCTTCCATCTGTAATTTCTATTTTTCAGTCTTTAAATTTGTAATAAATTGTTGGATGAATTTAATGTGTTAAGAAGAAGCTTTATCCTCCTAAGACCCAGGAAATGTCAGCGAAGTACAAGCTTTTTTTTTTTTTTTATTAATTAAGTGCTTATATTGGAAACATCATGATGCAACAGTTTTTTCAGATGCAGTTTTTAAAATTTTTATGGAATGTCCTTTGTGGTGGACAGTTTTCTTTTCTTTTTTTTTTTGTATAAAGTTGTGAAACTCTTGTCCACAAATGTGGACAGAAACCCATAGCTGTGTCTTAGGAGGATATAATAAAGCTGTATAAGAAATGATCTGATGTTTTGAAAATGTCAGTAAAATAAACTTTATCTTCTACCAAGAAATATCTTTCCATACAAGGTAGAATCATTGTTTTTGTGTCAATATACTGTTAGTAATTTAAAAAATTGAGCGTAAAAGAAGAACAGTAATGTAAAAGCAAAAATAATGAAAAGATGTTCAGTTTCATAAATGTTGACTACAGTACATACTGTAAGAGCTAAGCGTCAGTTTCCTCATAACGTTCTTATTTTAAATGATCTGTGTATTGATGAATAGGTGCAGATTGTTTCTTAAGGCGATGTGTTCTTTTTCTGTAGGGATGGCAGACTTCCAGTGCCTTGCTGTACACTCAGAGAACGGGAAAGACACATCTTTGTATGACCAAATCATCCTCAGAAAACCAGAGAGTCGGGACTTTTTCCAGAAGCCTGTGCCTTACTTTCTCCCTCCAGCCATTTTCTCTCGCCTCGACAGCCCTGTGGATTATTATTACCGACCTGACGGCAATCAGAAGGCCATGAGGTATCTGCCCCCTCCTGGTAGTTTTCTGATTTAAACCTTGTTAGAATAGAATAGAACAGAATAGAATGCCTTTATTGTCATTATACATATGTACAACAAAATTATAAGAGACAACTCTGGTGGTGTATAGTGCAAAAGTTTAAAGAGAAGAAAAGAAGTGTAGCTTTATATACAGTATAAAAACTTTGTTGACACAGTCCAGCAGTAGGACTCCTGTGAATATGTTTTAATATTTTTCCTCTTTTGTCTCGTAGCCAGTTACATTCAAGCAGCAGCAGCACTAGTATTGGTTTGAACCGTGCCCGGCGATTTAACAACGCCATTTTTGTCAGCTTCACTGATCCCACTGTTCCCAGCGAGCCTCTGGAGGCAGCCAAGGCCAACTGGGAACGGGCCTGTGTGAAGGACAGTGACAAACAGAGGGAGGAAGACATGAGGAAGGTCTGTATGATCACATGTGGTGTCACAATTATGTTGTGAGTTTGTAAGAAAAGTATTTTCTTATGCACATTAAGAAATTTATGTCCACTTGTGTAATGTCACTCGTGACATTGAAATTCAACACCACAGTTCACAACATATTTTATAAGTTTTACCTTTGAGAAACATAAAAAAAACTTGTATAACTTATGAAATATAGATTACACTGGTCTACAATTTTGTTTTGTAAATGATCTACTTCAGAGATTAAATGTACTAAATCTTGCATACTTTAATAAGACAAATTGAAAAATAAATGATGAAAGTGCTGGTTAGCTGATGTTTTCAATGTATATGGTAAAGTGTTATTACACTTATATATCAGTTTATGTACATTTATACATATTCCTACACAGATTACAATATTCTGAATGGAATTCTAGATGACTCGTGTAATATTTGCTCAGTAAGCTTTAATTCTCTGGCCTGAACAACCTTGACACATTGATCCCAGGTAATGATGATGTTACTTCCATGTGTCCATGCTCCTTCTCTGACCACCTTATTTCTTGTACTCTTAAGCCTGTTTGTAGGATTCTCCTCCTCCAAGTGTCCTCATGGAGAGAGTTTTTGCTTCTGTTTTCATATAAGACCATCTCTTTGTTTAAATTTCTGCTACTGTGCATCCCTATGCTGTCATGGATTCATAGCATTATAAATAATTTTCATTGCTGGGTTTTGATTTTTATGTAAAAGCTGGAAAATCACATGTTTATTTTGCCAAGCTCATCTTTTTTACTGCCATCTCTTCAGTTCTTGGTCATTTGCCAGAATATTTGCCCATGGAACAACACCCGCCCTTATATAGTGGAAAGTGACATCTGTGATGACAAACAATCGGCTGATTTTGGATCAACTGTGATTCCTCACTCAGCAGATATCTGCTTAACAGCATATGATACATCTAGAGTGAAAAAATGAAAGATAAGAGAAAGTTGCAGCATCGTTATTCATTCCGTACAATGACATGTTAACCAGCGGTCACCTCTGCATTCAGGCCGCTGTCCAGTGTTTTTTTATGTCTTTAAAATGATCCACTTTTTTTCCATTAGAGAAAAGTTGGAACATGTGACACATTTTATCAAAAATCTTATCTCTAACCAGACTTTTTTGTTCTAGATGTTTGAGAGCCGGCCCATCTGGTCACGGAACGCTGTCAAGGCCAACATTGACATCCACCCTGATAAACTGAAGCTGCTGCTCCCTGTATTCGCCTACTACATGGTGAGACTGGGTCTGTCTCTAAAAAACCCTTAAAATAAGGAAAAATAAGTGCATTTTATGTGCATCAGTGGGACTTTACTGCAGAGAATGAAAATAATGCTAATCTGAATGCTCTAAAATGAGGAGAATGTTGTGTTTTTTGGCCCAACTGTGAATCAGTATTCTTTCTTTTTTTGTAGGTGACAGGGCCATGGAGGAGTCTGTGGGTGAGGCTGGGTTATGACCCCCGAAAGACTGCTGAAGCAAAAACATACCAGCTACTGGACTTCAGGATCCGGTGCAGCACCAAGCATGGTCAGACAGGACAGGTGAACCTCATAAAATGTCACTTAATCAGTTTAAATTTTATGAATTATTTTTTTCTTTTTTCACTTTTTTAGGGTATTCATTCGGTGACGTGCCAGTGAAAGCCAAGAGGAGTGCCCTGAACTACAGTCTGTCCATTACAGTCAACAAAGCAGGTGAACTTTTTGACCAGATCTGGGTTCATTTGTTCATTACATATTACCCCATAATCAAGAGACCCACAAGCATAAAATTAATGAACTTCTTTGCCAAATCAGATTAAGATTAACCCTCTAAAACCTAAACAGCTGCTGATGACCAAAAGCATCAAACCCTAACTTCTGAACCACAAATCCTATTAATACATCTAATTAATTCAGGTAAAAAGTTTCTCAGCTTTTCATCATCCTCACATCATCATCAGTGACCAATTTGGACCTTCAGAGGCTCAGTAGTGAATGACAGTGGTTGTAGACACTTGTTTTTATGTTCAACTAATACAATATTTTGTGGAAGAAGCCACATTTGGTTCAGTTTTCTCTGTTTTGATGTGTGTAACCCTAAAATTTACTTTGAGCTTTTAAGAATATCGACATGATCAGTAAATTAAACATAGTAAAAATACCTGATTTTCACTAAAAATGCAAAACGTAGAAGATAATAATATAATAAATGGAGATAAATAACTTGTAACAGCTTAAATATGAAGACAAATTTATTGAAAGTCTTTTTCTTTAAGAGTTAAATTAAAATAATCATGATGTGTTTGTCTGAGGCATAGAAGCGCTCTGAAAGTGAAGTCACAATATTATGATCACCCCCTGGTGTCAGATTACAGTATAACTCATAAACTTCATGCTGTCCATGTCAGTCAATGGGACATGTGTTCAGCTAACAGAGAACATCCAATAAATGTTTCCCAAAGGTGATTTCTGTTGTTCAGGCTGAAAGGTCTCTCTCCTGTGGCTTAATTATCTTCAGGTTTTAAAATGTCTTTTGCATACTGTTTGTAAAATCAAAGTCAGTTCAATAGTCTGGTCAGTTTGTGTTTTATTTTCTTTTGTATGTGATGTAATTGAAATTTAGGGAACCAATATAAATGACAGACTAAAAGTTTAACCACACAAAAAGAAGACAAACACCAAACACATTGTTTATGGAAAAAAAGGAAAATATCCAAGCCCAAGATTCCCACATTCCATCTAGTCACAAATCATTTCGACAAATTGGTAATCCCAGTCCAACTCAGAACTCTCTGTAATTTCTTTTTCTTTAAAAATGCAGTGTTTATTCAGTTTAACTTCAAATTTCACTCAGTTTGTCGTGTTTTCAATTCAAGACTAAATATCTACACATTTCAGTGTTCATTTGTCTGATAAGTTTGTCATTTTTTAACTGATAGCATAAAATTGAATTTAATAAGGAATATAATTCTGTCAACATGACCTTCATTGTACTAAGTATTTCTGTCTACATGACAGCACAAAACCAACTCCAAATGTGTCCAAGGTCTCAGACAAACCGTAGTTGTTGTTGTCCAACCTGTGGACACTGTGGATACTGCTGGAAGTAGCAGACGCAGAGGCTTTAATCCAGGGGTGTTAAACTCATTTTAGTTCAGGGGCCACATTCAGCTAAATTTGATCTGCAGTGGGCCGGACCAGAAAAAATAATAACATAATAACCTATAAATAGTGACTACTCCAAATTTTTGTCTTTGTTTTAGTGTAAAAACCCCATTCAATTATGAAAATACTTACTTTTATAAACTATAAAAAAAAAAAACCCCTGAAAAAACTGAAATTTAAATTAAAAAAAAAAAAAAACGTAAGAAAATTTAGTGCAATTTTAACAATATTTTTCGTCAACTTATCATTTCTACATGTGCATTATGGATCAGATCTACAAAGACACTAAACACTGAGGAACAGGCAGAAAAATAGTTAAAATTGTGCTTAATTTTCTTTAGACATTTCAGGTTGTTCATATTTATTCAGGTTATTCACATTTTATTGTTACAGGATAGTTTGTAAATGTAAATATTTTCATGATTTAATGTTATTTTTTGCACTAAAACAAAGGAAAAAAATTAAGTTGTTAATTCTAGATTTTTTTTGGCTTAATTGAAGATTTTTTTACTTAATTGAAGATTTTTTTTTTTTGGCTTTATTCAAGATTTTTTTTTACTTAATTGATGATTTTTTTGGCTTAATTCAAGATTTTTTTTTATTTTTTAACTTAATTGAAGATTTGTTTTTGGCTTAATTCAAGATTTTTTGCTAAATTTGAGATTTTTTTTGGCTTAATTGAAGAATTTTTTTTTTACTTAATTGAAGATTTTTTTTGGCTTAATTGAAGATTTTTTTTTTTTACTTAATTGAAGATTTTTTTTTACTTAATTAAAGATGTTTTTTGGCTTAATTCAAGATTTTTTTCTTACTTAATTGAAGATTTTTTTTGGCTTAATTCAAGATTTTTTTTGGCTTAATTCAAGATTTTTTTTTTTACTTAATTGAAGATTTTTTTTTGGCTTAATTCAAGATTTTTTCCTTAATTCAAGCCAAAATTTTTTTTTTGCTTAATTCAATTCAAGACTGTGGAATTTTGGTACTTGGCAAAAACACCCCAGGGGCCGAACTGGACCCTTTGGCGGGCCGCATTTGGCCCCTGGGCCGCATGTTTAACACCCCTGCTTTAATCTGTTATGAAGGTGAAGCAGCAACAAGTTCAATTTTAACTTATTAAAAGTGTTGGTTTAGGAAGTGATGTGGATTTGTCCATAATGTAGGTCCAGTCCATCTCCCAAAGGTATTGGCGCTGACCTCGATCTACTGCAGGTCACTGATTTATACACCAGCATTTGATGTTTCAGGTGCAGAGTCATTATAAAAACACATAACAGACATGAGCAAATTGGAGTGTGACGTTTTCCAATCTACACATTTTATCTGAAAATAGAGATGCACATAAACCCGGAGATGTAACCATCCATATTTTGCAAAGAGGCCTTAAAATTCTCAGTTTTTATGACCTAAAATGGAGTTTATGTGGAGAAAAGCCTCAAATATAGAATAAAATTGCTGTATTAATGAGGACGGTGCATTGATTTGGTGAAATAAAAACAAGATCAAAAGAAAGGACTAATATTGTCCTGCGCCTCGTCTACAAGATAAGGCTGGAAAGACATTTGCCAACACATTTTTAATAGCTTTTAACTAGTCATGTAAAATAGATGATATATTGATATTGTGATAGTTCAACAATATTGAAGTCATCAAAGCTGCAGGAGCTAAAATCAGGGGAAAAAATACGCCAGAATCTGGAAATACACACCCTCTTTCAGCAGCTCTCTAATCTAGAAAAGGAAAAGCATCCCCCCTCCCCCGGATCACCACCAAAATTTAATCATTTTTTCCTTGTGCCAGTATCAACATTTCCTGAAATTTTCATCCAGATCCATCCATAACTTTTTGAATTATCTTGCACACGGATAGACAGACAGACAGACAAACCAATGCCGGCAAAAACATAACCTCCTTGGCGGAGGTAATAATATGCATATGGATGATCTGATGTGGTTTCATGATGTTAAGGAAAAGAGAAGACATTTTTTTCAACCTGTGTGTGGTGCAACAGAGTCTGAAAATGAACAGCATTAAGATACAGCGTACAGTCATGTATTTGACCCTCGTACCTGTCTGTGTCACAGGGTGGATTTTCTACACCCTCAGTAAGAGTAGAAGTTTTGTTTGCTCTAAGAAAAGTAATCATGGAATTTTTTGCCAGTGATGCCACAAACTGTCAAGCGGTGTAGCTTTAAATATTGCTGGGGGTGAATAGAGAAAAATAGGAGAATTAGCACATTAAATATACCATCAATTATTTACTGACGTTACATTTATTGCTGTATAAATTCTTAGTTCACACCACCCCGAGGATGTAAAAATAACACTGACTTTAATCGACTGTTGTTGCCAAGATCAACTTAAACCTTTTCTTTTCAGGTCCACAGCCAGCCAGTTTGATGGATCTTCCAGCTCAGGAGGGTCCGAGCACCAGCCAGGAGTCAACCTCTACAAGATACCAGCTGAAGGTCAGAGAAGGTCCACAATCCACATCATGTAGATCAGGGGCGTCAAATTCATTTTAGTTCAGAGGCCAAATACAGCCCAGTATGATCAGAAGTGGGCTGATCCAGTAAAATAATAACAGTGAAAACAGTAAAATTACATTATGAAAGTGTTTATGTCTACAAAGTTTCCTTAAAAAATTAAATAACATGAACAACCTGAAATGTCTTAAGAAAAATTTTTGCAATTTTAACAATAATATACTGTATGTCAGTTTATTGTTTACCATGTGTATCACATCCTACAGATCACAGTGGATCTACACACACACACGAGACATTTAGTAACAGACAGAATATTGTTGAAATGGTAGTGAACGTGGAATCTTCTGCTTTTCCTTGGCTCACCAGTGAAACCCATGTAGTTTGACAAATGACTGTGGGTGTTGCTTGTTTTTATGTTCAGTAAATGATATATTTTCCTTAAAATGTCAATTTTTCTTCTGTTTTGAAATAGTAACATTTGAATTTACACTGAACATCTACATGATCAATAAATGAAATAAGGGAAAATACCGTATTTTTGATGTAAAATGTAGAGGATAATATTAAATAAATGACGAGGTACTTAAGAAAATGTAGATAAAAAATTAATAAGAAAGTCACTACATCTGTAGTACTGGGTTGTTAAAGGTTAAACTAAAGTCAATGTTAAAAGAATAAATAAAAAACTTACTCATCACAATTGATACTTAATGTCTAGATGAAATGCCTTAAAAGTACTTGAAGATGCAGAAACGGTGTATAGTGTCAAATAAATGAGAGGGTGATATGGCTGAGAGAGGATAATAGTCATTGTTATGTTTAGGAGAAGTACTCACACCTTAATAAAACAGAAGGTGAGATCATTGAGCTTCAGAATAATGAAAAGTTTCCATTACCCCTCCCCCCATTCTACCTCCACAGGAGTCGTCGTACATCTTCAGAGAGGGGATGCTGCCTCCACACAGACAGATGTTCTACCAGCTCTGTGATCTGCACGTGGACAGGTACGTCATGTGACCTGTACGCTGTGAATTCACTACTTCCATCATAATATTCCTTTAATATATGTTAAATAAATAAACCAAAATGAGCCTCTCCAAGTCCTGGACAGAAACAAACCATAGGCAACTGTTAACAGAAAGTCCTAAACACTGAAACACAGTTTAATCACGTACTTATGCAGCTTGTAAAATAATTACTAAGCTTTTATTTATTTGTTTTGATCCCCATTAGCTGCTTCCTGGGGCCTTTTATGGTGGAATTCAAAGCATTATAAAAAAAATAACGTCATCTGTTTTGTCTCATTTTTTATCTTTACTGGTATTAAAAATAAGCAGATTGTGTTTTATTGCTGTTTAAACTTTGCTATTTTTTTTAATCTACAGATTATCAATCTTAACAGTTAGGGCTGTTTAGATACTTTATATGACTTTCGGCATATTGTGAAATGCATGAACATAGTATTTTTATTCACTTACATCAAGGGAATATTACTTAACACCAAGATGTTGAATCACTAAAGTTAAAGACAGTGATCCTGTTTACATGACTATAGAAATCTGATAAGCGGGAGTAATCCGATAATTGTAATAATCAGATCTGACATGTTAATGTGCACTTCAGAAATGCAATAATGGAAAAACCCTGGTTTAGACGCTCCAGTTCATTATCAGACTTTTATCAGAGTATGTAAATTGCAACAGTAGACTCACACTTCCTATTATCGTCTTCTGCTCATGTTTGACTCTGTCACTTCCATATTCTATGGTTTAAATTGTTTTTACATAAACAGTTTTAAAAGAATGAAATAAATCAGATTATCAGGTATACTGTATATGCATAAAGACATCAGACTATTAGGGAGAAATCCAGGTGTGTTAATCTGATAATGATTGAAGTATTATTGTGCATGTAAACGGGCTCAGTGTTCCAGGATATTGATGATTCCTCATATTCTTATTGATCTGTTTGTACGTTCAGTATCCAAAAGGTGATCGATGAGAATAAAGGTAAGGAGCAGATGTGTGATGAGCGAGACGGCTGGTGTTCTATCGGCACCAAGGACAAACTGAGAGACATCATCTCCTCTATGATCATGAAGATCGTCCGAGCCCAGAAACCATGTAAGACCCACATAGTGACCTGAAGTAACCAAGTCACATTCTTTACTATGTCGCCTTTTGCTTCTAAATCACAGGGAAATACAGCACTTTTTACTCCACGCTGCACTAATTTTACCCATTCACTTTACATCAACATTTCACATGTTAAATATAATTACAGTTTATGTCAAATCTGAAGGTTGGTCATTTTCAGATACACACTCATCAAGATTCATCGTTCATTATGTAATTAAGTATTTGAATTTTACACATTAAATTTTTCTCAGCTGTAGAAGCAAAACCACTGTATTGTTTCCTTTCAGGGATTCAGGTTTGCAGAGGTTATTAGCATCAGTCTGTACTGAATTTGAACTGAAAATCAAGTGAAGGTAAACCTGTATGAGAAAATTCAATGTGTTATTAGGTCAGCGGGGCAGAAACTAGGCTATATTTATTGTTTTATTTTATTTATTAATTTATATTATCAGGGACAAAGCATTAATCAACAATACTGTTCAAGTGCCAGTGTTTTCAGCTGTTGTCCCTTTGCCAGATATTGACCAAGTCACTAAAACAACAAAACAAAATCCAAAATTTGCACATAGAAAGTGGACAAAACAGTCAGACCTTATTGGAATAAGCAGTGTGAATAATAAGACACAGCATCTTTACTGTCCCATTAATATTCCACTGTTATCCAGGCGTCATGTAAACAGCATTACTTGTTTGGATATTCTTATCGAGGCTTTTCCCAGTAGGAGCATTTTCTGACTAAAATATGTTGGATATGTTGATATAATTCCTGTTTTCAAGATTGTTTGCACATGTATACAGCACATTGCAATATGCATCTAATTTAAGCCTTTTAATGCGAGTGCTGACAAATGGCTCCTGTTTCCAGTCAGCTGGGGTAAAGACAAAGCTCAAATTTCAGCAATGAGAAACACACTTACTGTTAAACATATGAAAAAGGAGATCAACTTGTTTTTGGATATGAGCAAATAGCAAAAAACTGACATTTTCCAGAATGAAAATAAGACAACAGTGGAATATCTGCCACCTGTGGGGAAAAAAGGGGTTTTCACTGTGGAAATATCAGAGAATACTCATTTTTGTAGAAGCTTATTAGGAATATTGCCTGTTAGGATCAAGGAAAAAATCAATATTTTGTATATGTTAATAAAGTCAGTGTAACCAAGTACTATGCAGACAAAGCTGAAATGAGTCAGGCGAAGCGGGACAGTGCAAACAACTGGAAAATAACAGCAATGAGCCATTAAAATAGGTCATTGATAACTAGTATCGTACAGACTACATGACCAAAATGTCCAATGTCTGTGTACTATGATATGAGACTTACCCCTCAGAGCAAGAAGTAATAATGTGTTTTTTTCCAAATACATATAGGCTAATTCTCCTGTCAGTGCCCCTAACCACGGTGCTGATGATCTGGAGTTGCCTTCATTTGTAGCTCACTGCTCCTAATGTGTGCTATGTGCTGATGCTAATGCTAATGCTAGGTACTGTGTGTGTGTATTAGGATGGGTAAAATGCAGAGACCAAATTTACCTAATAAATAAAGCAAGTAAACTTAACTTTTAACATCCCAGTGGAATAAGTGTGCTGCTCCGAGTCTCCTGATTCTAAGTTACTCATAGGAGGGGGTTCAAAAAGTTAGTGGAAAAAGAATATAGCTTTGACGTAGCTATGTTTTAATCACATGGCCCTCAGTTTTACACAGATGGACTTAAAGGCTGGTATTAATGCTTGCAGAAGTGTATTGACCTAGATGGAGGATATGTGGAAAAATAAACATCATAACTTTAACCGCTTTTTTCCAACTGTCCTTTTTCCAAACTTTTTGAAACCCCCTGAACATAATTTAATTTCTTAAAGGGTAAAACTTAAAAAGTTCTAAAAAGTAAAACGGGTTACTTAATCATCAGATTTTGAAACTGTACATTCGGCTATGAAAGCTGGTGATGAGGACACTGTCTATTCCAAACTAAATCACAGGTGCACCATTGTTGTTAATGCTGCAGCAGATTTCCCCTTAAATGAAACTTAATGAACAAAACTAGACAGAAAGTCCTCCACATCTAAGATTCATACAGTGGACGAACAGAGGAGACTGATTCTGTCATCTTGGTTTGGTGTCGTTTGTATCCTTCAGCATTACCAGAACAGCAGAAGAAACGCAGACGCCGCAGTCTGAGAGCAAGCATCCCGAATAGAGAGGAAGACGAGGAAGAGGATGAGGATGACGAGAACGAGGAAGACGATGAGTTTCAGCCATCAGAAGGAAGTGAAAATGAGATGGAAACAGAGATGCTGGACTATATGTGACCACACATCTCCACTGAGTTTTGTTAAAAATGTAATGCGTGACTTTTCTAAAATAAAAGTAAACCTTTGCACAAGACCTTCATTCATTTCATCTCTGCTATTTTACACCAAACTGAAATCTGTATCTGATATAATTTCTAGGAAATTTTTGGTTCAATTGAGAAAAATAAATATGAAATTCTCAAAATTATCACAGTATAAGTAATAACAAATGTAGAAATCATAACAGATTTCTGGTGTGATATGAGATGTATATAAAAAAAAGCCTCATCTTGTTAGAAAAGAGGTTTTAAAACAGGAAATAGTTTCTCCTACATGTTGTAGATGATATAAAATAATTCTGCATGTGATTTTTAGGCAGATGGATCACAGTGTGTTACAATAATTATATTGTTTATTATTTCACACAGTTGACAACTACAGCAAAAATATGAAATAGTTTAAATATATCTGGGCGGTTTCCTCCCACCATCGAAAGACATGCACTGATAGGTTAATTGGTTAATCTAAATTGCCCATAGGTGTGAATGTGAGAGGGATTGTTTATCTCTATATGTCAGCCCTGCAATGAACTGGTGACATGTCCAGGGTGTACCCTGCCTTCACCTATAAGTAGCTGGGATAGGCTCCAGGCAACCCCCGTGACCCTAGTGAGGATAAAGTGGGTTCAGAAAATGAATGAATGAATGAATATCTGGGCCATTTGTCCACAGTGGCTTTCTTTCATTTAGATTCAGATTCAGAATACTTTATTAATCCCAGAAGAAATAGTTGTAACAGTTGCTCCATGCAAGTATAAAAAAAGTAGCAGGAAAGAAATGATCAATATTACAAAAAAAAATCTAGCTCTCTCTCTCTCTCTCTCTCTCTCTCTCTCTCTCTCTATATATATATATATATATATATATATATATATATATATATATATATCAGAGGCGATTTCTCATACACTGCAAGGGAAGCTCAGCTTCCCCTAAAACAGTGGTGTCCAAACTTTTTTTAAAGAGGGCCAGATCTGATAATGTGGAGATTGCCAGGGGCCAGTGGTCCCTTCGGACGTTTTTTAAACAGTAAAAATTACATATAAATGTGCTGTTCTACAATAATTTTATTTTCATTGTCACAATATAATTTTTTTTAAAAATGGCAATGTAACCAAATCAGGTGTGAACAAATTAAAAAAAAAAAAAAAAAAAATTCTGCCTTCCTTTCACATCTGGAGTCAGATAACATAGAACAAACTGTATGGAGTATCTTAAACTTCCAAAAAGTTGATAAAAATCTTAACCCCACATTCATTTTAAACATGACTTATGTGAGTAATATATTATATACTCATATAATACTAATATATACTCATATATTACTCAGTAATGTAAAGTCTGTTAACGTTTAAGATGAAAACATATGACTCTTACTCTTGTCTTTCACAAAATCATTCAGAAAGTAATATTTGTGTCACATCTACAAGTACATAACACCAGCAATTATAGGCAACTAACCTGGCAACTTGGTAGCCTGCCTTGGTGGTGAATTCACTGAACTCCCAGGTTCACATGAAGAGTCACTGTTGTGAGTTTAAAGCAGCTTGAATTTGCTTCACTTTTTCGGAGCGCTCACTCCCTGCTAGCTTGTCGTATGCGTTAGCATGTTTAGTCTGCTAGTGTGTCTTCACACTGAATTCCTTAAACAAGGCAACAATCTCTCGACAAATTAGGCAAACACAATCACCTCGATTTTCAGTGAAAAAAAATTGTAATTCCCATCTCTCCTGGAAGAGGCGGCCCTCACTGTCAACTTTCCTTTTTTTTATTTACAGGCGCCATGGTTAGAAATTAGCGAAAAGGGTTCACGGCAAAGTCACAGAGCCAGATAGAGTTAGAGTGGTGCTGCCACCATGAGGTGAAAGGAGAAACTGCATTTTGAACCTTGTATGATTCATGTACTCTGTTCAACAGTCCAAGCGGGCCATAAAGAATACATTATAAAACCCAAGCTGTGGGCCGTATAAAATCTGACCGCGGGCTGTGATTGGCCCCCGGGCCGGACTTTGGACATGCCTGCCCTAAAATTACAAAAATTAAATGGTCAAATATGTGAGGTTGTGTTGACATTTCATTGACTACAAATGTGTTAGAACACGTTCATCTCACAGACGAGTTCGTTCAGAATCAGCTTTACCACAAATCAGTGGACTCGATGTTGTTCACTTCTCATACATTCTCATTGCGCTGTTTTCTCATACGATCTATGGTCAGTGCATTTGCCCGTAGACGCTCAGCGTCCATGCGCTTCAATGGAACTGAGTGGAACAGTTTTTTTCACTGCCTCAAAACTGGACA
Organism: Sphaeramia orbicularis; assembly: GCF_902148855.1. NCBI lineage: Eukaryota > Metazoa > Chordata > Actinopteri > Kurtiformes > Apogonidae > Sphaeramia > Sphaeramia orbicularis. Next base: position 56,711,431 of record NC_043968.1, read on the forward strand.
GTAATTAGATAAATACCACGATGTTGTCCCGCCCCCGGACGCACAGCATCTGTGGGGGTGAATGGAGCTGTGGGTGGGCCTCGGCTGGGCTGGACACTGGGCTTCCACGTGCTGATTGGAGGATCAGTCGAAAGGCTGAATCCCATTTGATTGACAGCTATTTTGAGATCTACTCCTTCACTGGACACAGTTCAGTTTTATATCGTCACATATTCTGCTGTGAAAGAGAGAGAGAAACCACTACGAAATTATTTGTTCCTTTCTTGCACTGTAAATAAAACACACTCATTGTACTTCCTTGTTTCAATTTAACATAATTTCAACGTTTTCTTATTTCAGTTACATAATTTATTAAAATTGTTTTGTAGATAGTTATATATATATATATATATATATATATATATATATATATATATATATACACACACACACACACACACACTCACACACACACTCTCACACACACACACACACACACACACACAAATATACATATTAAAACACCAATATGTGCTAGACAAATATTTATATGAGTAAGCGAAATATGCATGTGCAAAATATTTTTATTCATGTATATTTGTATTTCATAATTTCACACTATTGCTGAGATAAAAATGGAACTAAATTCAAACTAATTTTTCATGTAAGTAAATGTTAGTTTTTCTGTCATAATGTTTAAAAAAGACCAAACATACTTAATTAATCCAAACCAATGGCTGATTTCTTTAACTGGATTGCATCACTTACAAAGGTTTTTTTTTTTTAATTTTTTTGCAGGGTGAGCAGATCAAAAAACGTGCAAAGCATTGCATGTGACTCTTTATAAGGTGATATTACTTGCAGGTGTCATTATAGAAGCATTTTCTCTCTCTCTGCTGTTTTAGGGACAGTGTTAAATATAAAACCATGCTTTAGGGCTCCGTTGGCTGCAGCAGTGAGACTCGCAGTCTGATTGTGCAGCTGTGTCAACTGTAGAAGATGACGTTTCCGAAGCTTTAATGTTTCCAAAACATGTACAAACCTTTGTGAGTCTGAGAAGACAAGTCTGTGTGGTGAAAGTTAATGCTATGTTAAAATAGTTTATCTATAACACTCCTGAAAATAAGGTGACAGTTGTTGACTTTGTACAAGTTACCACATGGTCATATGTTGCACCAAAATGTTTTCATTTGTCACATCACATCCTTAATTCACCATGCTGGCATTTCACTGTCTTCAGAAACAAACAAAAAAAACCCTCAATAATAAGAATAACTTACTGATCCAACCTTTACAGTATTCAACCACAAGACAAGGATGTCCACGTTGTTCCCATCATTCTGTTTTATGACTTGGAGATGACACATTATGATGGGATTTAACTGTGGTCTTTAAACTATGCTTCCATTAAGCAATTTGCAAGGTGTTTGTTTTTTGAGTTTGTTTTTTTGTTTTTAATAAAATACAATCCCCATTTTATCTTTCCCAAAGGCATAAAAATAGGCTAAATCTAATATTGCAGTGTCTGCAATTACAATTCTAATTTAATTTCCTCAAATTTTGAGGAAGCTGAGATGTTAATTTATTATTTTTTAAAATAATATTTTGACTCAAAGAATTAAAGTTGGTGACAAGTAGTGATGTTTTCATTAGTCAGTTGTAAATCTTTGGTTTGATCTTCATTTATCTTCATATATTTAAATAATTATAAATTATAGCCAAATGTATATTGTATTTATATGGGTTTATATTTAGCACATATGTAGTGGATTATGATGTAGAATTATATATATGATTGTTAATATATTGATTGATATTGACATATATACATGCTGTATCAACATAGATTGATATAGTTTGTGTGTGATATTGTAATAAAGGGGTGGGATTACATTATCATTTAATGTCTTCCCACTCCTTTTTGGATGTGTTTATATTTCATGTTAATTTGCTTCATGCATTTGGTGGTTGCATTGTACTTTTTATATGTTCACATTTTTGCAAATTTTAATCCTGTGAGATGTTTGGTTAACCATTAGCTGTTAGGTAACAGTGGGAGTGCACACTGATCGGATGCTGTGCTGAGGGAGGGGTCTCCTGTATAAAAGTCTATGAGGTCATTGACTCTAATCCGTACAGTTTGGTCACAATGGCGATGCTGGGGATTTTGGTAGCTGTGGCTGTGTTTCTGGAGGCGGTTTCTGCAGCCTCTGTAAGTGGAATGAATTTACTACAGTTTTAATCTAAGAAAGTGTCAAACAAATGGATGTTTTGAATCATCTGAGTGTCATCTATGTCTGTGTTTTACTTTATCATTCTGGTCTGGTATTCCTGGAAACAAAAAGAGGTCCAGTTGTTGTTGTTGTTTTTTTTTTTTTTTAATTTTTACTTATTTTTTTTAAATGAGATTTATAAACATGAGAGTACAGTATTCATATCAATTATAATTAACCCTTATATACATAACTGTAACAGTAACTTTACAAAGATAAAACATTAAAAAGAGCTTCTTATTTATAACAGACATAATTAAATGAATACCAGAGTCTAATACAATTTATCAAGTCCAGAATATATGAGTGCATAGGTTTATATAAAATCAGGAACCGCAAAGTATGTATTGTAAGTCCAGTTTTTTACTATTACCTACATATTTGCTGTTGTCTGAATATGACTCCAATAGTACCTAAAATTTCAGTCTGATGGAAATAATAATCATCAAGGCCATAGATGCTCATCTTAATCCTAAACCTGGACTAAAAATGTCTTTTAGTTTCAAATTAGACTTAATTCACATCTGAAGTTCTTGTTTTAGGGCAGGCATGTCCAAAGTCCGGCCCGGGGGCCAATCACAGCCCGCGGTCAGATTTTATACAGCCCACAGCTTCGGTTTTATAATGTATTCTTTATGGCCCGCTTGGACTGTTGAACCGAGTACATGAATCATACAAGGTTCAAAATGCAGTTTCTCCTTTCACCTCATGGTGGCAGCACCACTCTAACTCTATCTGGCTCTGTGACTGCCGTGAACCCTTTTCGCTAATTTCTAACCATGGCGCCTGTAAATAAAAAAAAGGAAAGTTGACAGTGAGGGCCGCCGCTTCCAGGAGAGATGGGAATTTACAATTTTTTTTCACTGAAAATCGAGGTGATTGTGTTTGCCTAATTTGTCGAGAGATTGTTGCCTTGTTTAAGGAATTCAGTGTGAAGACACACTAGCAGGCTAAACATGCTAACGCATACGACAAGCTAGCAGGGAGTGAGCGTTCTGAAAAAGTGAAGCAAATTCAAGCTGCTTTAAACTCACAGCAGTGACTCTTCATGTGAACCTGGGAGTTCAATGAATTCACCACCAGGGCAGGCTACCAAGTTGCCAGGTTAGTTGCCTATAATTGCTGGTGTTATGTACTTGTAGATGTGACACAAATATTACTTTCTGAATGATTTTGTGAAAGACAAGAGTAAGAGTCATATGTTTTCATCTTAAACGTTAACAGACTTTACATTACTGAGTAATATATGAGTACTGATTACTGATATAAGTCATGTTTAAAATGAATGTGGGGTTAAGATTTTTATCAACTTTTTGGAAGTTTAAGATACTCCATACAGTTTGTTCTATGTTATCTGACTCCAGATGTGAAAGGAAGGCAGAAATGTTTTTTTTTTTTTTTTTTTTTTAATTTGTTCACACTTGAGTGGCGTAGATTTGGTTACATTGCCATTTAAATTTTTTTTTATTGTGACAATGAAAATAAAATTATTGTAGAACAGCACATTTATATGTAATTTTTACTGTTTAAAAAACGTCCGAAGGGACCACTGGCCCCTGGCAATCTCCACATTATCAGATCTGGCCCTCTTTAAAAAAAAGTTTGGACACCCCTGTTTTAGAGTATCATCCACGTCTTTTGTGTTGATTTTCTGCATCATTCATCTTTGTGTTGACCCTCTTCAGCTGGGTGTGGTGTACACAGAAGGAGGCATGGTGGAGGGGGAGAACATCCGCCTGGGTTTCCGTCGTCACATGGACGTCTTCAGGGGGATTCCTTTCGCTGATATTCCCGGACGGTTCGAGAAACCAAAGCGTCACCCAGGCTGGGATGGTAGGTTCATAAACCTCCAACTGACTGGATTTCAGTGCTAAAACAGTAACTAAAAACTATGTTATGCTTAAAAATATTCTTCTGGATTGTCAGTTGTCCACATATTTCTTTTCATCTGTAACTTTATTAACTGAAAATGTTGTATCTTTACCTCTCCAGTTGGATTTTTCACTGTTTTATTGGAACACAAACATTCATTACTACATTAAACATTATTACAGGACATTAAATACTTAAGACCTTTTTAACAACATAAATTGAAGTTTTGCACCCATTTCCAAAGTAACAACAGTGAGGACTGTATTTGCATTACCATCAGTAAATAAGAAATAATACATTATTATCAAATGAAGTAAAGGAATTTAACCAGGATGTGGATAAATGTCAGGAAATAGACACATGGATTAAAGTTTTAAACTGACTCTTATTCATTATCCGTATCATAACTCATGTATCACCTGCATTTAGACTTAAAATGTGACACTTCTTAACATTCAGTTTAAGGTGAACCTTTTTCCAAAAGGAGATGGCAGTAATCTGTTTTTCTATTGCACTATGCCAAACATTTTTGATTACGATAGGAAAAGTTTGGGTTAACACCACTAGTTTAGATTTATTTGATTTCTATTAATGTGTAAATAGAAACATGCCATCATTCATCAATTCCTTGTTAAACGAGTCATTTTTGAACATTTACAAGTGACTGGCTGATGCGCTACTTGCACTAAAGAAAATAGTTTTGTGTTGTACATCATCATTTTACCTTAAAGTCAATATAAAACCATGGTGACAAATTTCTCTAATCTTGAATGTGACGTTTTTATTGTGTTCTGTTTTTTTGCCACTTTTTCACATACAGTTCAGTCTTTTAAGTCCTTTCAATGATGTTCTAATTATTATTTGCTTCACTGAAAACAAGGAAAAATGGTAAGAAGGAAAAAATCCAATTTGGAAAAAACTTCCTGAAGTGTTGGGCTGAGACAGCTGATTCAGTCCTCTAATGCAAGGCAGTATCCTTCATCTCTTCCCATTCAGTCTAAAATAATAAGATTAAGAATACAAATAACAATAACACTGTATTAGATTTATATAGCGCTTTTCTATTAACACATACTCAAAGCGCGTACAGTGGATCCATGATTCATTCACTCTCACATTCCCACTCTGGTGGTGGTAAACTACATGTATCCACAGCTGCCCTGGGGTAGGCTGATGGAAGCGTGGCTGCCAATTTGCGCTTATGTCCCCTCCGATTAACACCAAACATTCCTACACATTCATACACCAGTGTGAGTAGCAGCACTGGAGGCAAGGAGGGTGAAGTGTCTTGCTCAAATACACAACAGCACATGACTAGGAGCGGGATTCGAACCGCCAACCCTTCGGTTATTGGACAACCTGCTCTACCTCCTGAGCCATGGCCACCTTAAAATGTTGGAAATACCTTAAAATGGAAAATGATCCTAAAAGCTTTTACAAATAGAGGTCAAGCCCAAAAAAAGGCAAAAATCACAATCTTCAGAAAAAGGTAGAATGGTCCTGGGCCTTCACTCTACTTGATAATATATTTATTATGTCTTTTGAATGCTAAAAGTTATCTTGAAAATATCTCCTGTTCCTCCCTCTAATCTGTCTTCCTGGTGATTTTCTTTCAGGAGTCCTGAAGGCCACTGAGTACAGGCCTAGATGCCTCCAGGTGACCCTTACGATGACTGATACCAGAGGCAGTGAGGACTGTCTTTACCTGAATGTCTGGGTTCCTCACGGCCGCGATGGTAAGAGCTTAGATGATCCTCACACAGACTCATTCATCTTGTCATTTACTGTAAAAGTCATCATGATGGTCTGTGGTCTCTAGTGTCCACTGGTCTGCCCGTCATGGTCTGGATCTATGGTGGAGGCTTCTTGGCCGGGGGCTCGATGGGGGCCAACTTCCTGGACAACTATCTGTACAGCGGGCAGGAGATCGCAGACAGAGGAAATGTTATTGTGGTGACTCTGGGATACCGAGTGGGAACTCTGGGATTCCTGAGCACTGGAGACTCTGAAATGCCTGGTAGGAGCTCACCAGTGATTTCACACCACACAGCATCAACATATGGTTAGACGGAAGTGAAAAGTGGTAGAAATAAGAGTTTTTGACAGTTTTAGACTCTTTATTAATGTAAAAAAAAAAAATCACTGTCATTCATCTGAGTCCAGGAAAAAAGTGTTTATCTGAATAAGTTGCAAATTATCTTATTTCTTAGATGTTTAATCCAAATTTCAACCCAGTCTAGTGAAAAATAAGTATCATCTTACTAATGAAATTAAGCTCCAAGGGCTGAACTTCAAGAATCAGAAAATCATTTAGAAGCAGAGCAGTGTCCCCCCGCCCCCCCGCCCCAAAAAAAAAAGAAAAAAAAAAGAAAAAAGAAAATCCACTACATGAAGTGGGAGTCCCAACGTGAGCTGGTATGGATGGCAATGGTTGGTTAGACCATGTAAATAAAACACAAACTTGAAAACTAAATCTTAAATAGGCTTTTAAAGGATTTGTACTTGGATTATACTTGTGGTAAAAGCTGCCATTTGTGAACAGAAACAGTACATATTTTGGCAAATTTATTTTATTATGATAATTACCTGCAATAATCAATCAGTTGTTTTTATATGACATTAATTCCATAACTACAAATAAATTGTGTGTTGCTGTTTGGTTGATACTACAGTTTACTGTTGGGGAATTCACTTAAACATCTTGGTCTGAGAGTTAAAGGGGTTTTATGTTGTATTGATAATCCAAACTATCAGCATTAGGCGAAATTTATGAGCCACAGCTACCAAACCAACCAGCGAATCAACCCAATGTATCTACAGACTATATCACTCACTGAATAAAGTATAAAGCTCATTGTTAACACACATCTGTATTATGGTATCATCAAGTTTTCTCCTATCAAAAATGTAGTCGCTCAAAATAACACTGCATCTTGTAATCTTCAGCCACTGCATCAGCTGATGGTTTACATTATAGCTCTGTTAGCTTAGCTCTGTTTTTAGACTGAAAACAGCCACAGCAAAACCACAAATCAACTCTGTTTTCTGTACAGTTTGTGTTGTCAGTAACTGAATTAAAGATCAGTTTAAAATTGAACAAACAAGGTCAGAACTGTCACAGTTTAGTCTGAACCGTGGATCATTAAACAGCAACTTAGCAAAGATAATAACATCCCATAATAACTTCATACCTTCATAAGCCTCATAGTCAAATTCACCCCTATAGAAGAAACATTGCCATTTCAGCATCAAACTTCATTCTTTTCATTCAGATCTGTGTCCAGTGGAGAAATAAATGAGAATTCTTCTGTTTTTATCATTTCTTTTCTATGACTCTGATAGTTCTCTTCAGTTCTCATCCTTGTTAGTTTTGCCTGATTCACTTCTTATTTCTGCAGTAGAATACATTATAACATTACAACAGTTTATTCTAAATGCTCTAATGACACTGTGAGGTACTTGAAGCTTTTAAAGTATAAATATTACTTACAGCTCCTTTAACGACACTGTTACTTTTAAATTAGTACTAAGTTTGACTATTCCCCATCAGGAAATTTTGGTCTTTGGGATCAGCATTTCGCCATCGCCTGGGTGCACAGAAACATCCGCTCATTCGGAGGAGACCCTGATAACATCACCATCTTTGGAGAGTCTGCAGGTGGCGCTAGTGTCAGCTTCCAGGTTAATGGAATTTTAAAATATCGTTATGTGAATCAAAGGATAAATGATTCAATGAAACAGATGATAATGTAAATAACAAACCTTTTGTTCTCTCTGTGCCCAAAAAGACTCTCACTCCCCACAACAAAGGCCTGTTCAAGAGAGCCATCTCCCAGAGCGGTGTCGCCCTCTGCCCCTGGGGCATCAACAAAAACCCTCGCAAATTCGCTGAGGAGGTAAACAACACATTACCTGATCTTTTCTGGATTCAGTGAAGTCATATTCTGATTCAGACCATTTCATATCCAGATAATGAAACATATCACTGAAGAATACATTTTCATATATTTAATGAATAAATTACATAGAAAACATTCAAATCACATGGATAATCTTATTTGTTTTTACATTTTAATTCATATACTCAAGAAAATAAAAGTACTTACATATTTACATCTTTGATTTTCTTTTTTCATTCAGACCCTTTGAGCAAATTTTCAATAAAGTCTCAAAATAGAAATAGTTGCAATAAAAAATACTGTAAAAGTGTAATCTATATATGCAAAATATTTCTGAAAATAAACACAAACAAATAAACAATGGGGCCTATAATAAAATGATAGACATTTTTCAGTCATCGTCATACACACAGCCCCATATTCAAAGGTTTATGTATATGTGGTTTATATATATATATATATATATATATATATATATATATATATATATATATATATATATATATATATATATATATGTATATATATATATATATATATATATATATAGTACGTGTTTTCCTCCATAGATTGCTCTGAAGGTGAACTGCCCCACTGACCACAACATGGCCGCCTGTTTGAAGATGACCGACCCGGCGCTCCTCACATTGGCTGGAAAACTCAGTTTGACCAGTTCTCCCGATCGTAAGCACTTTACACGCAGGGGTATTCAAATCCTGTCCTTGAGGGCCGGTATCCTGCATATTTTAGATAGTTCCCTCTTCCAGCACACCTAGTTCAATTAATGATCAGCTCATCATGAAGCTCTGCAGAAGCCTGATAATGATGTAATGGCTTCCAGGTGTGATGGAAGAGGGAAATATCTAAAACATGCAGGATACCGACCCTTGAGGACTGGATTTGAATACCCCTGCACAGGGTCTTTGTACTAGAGAAACTCTCAACAATGACTTTATGTTTGATCACAGCCTAGAGGAGATGGGGGGGGGGTTCTTCTTTATGGAATACAATATTTTCTAACATATCTTGCCCTTGTTGAATAAATCAGCTCTAACTAAACTTGCAGCTGATGTAATGGTTCTGTAAGTAGTGCTCAGTGCTAAAGGGTTTGCCATATCTGTCTTTAATTCTAGACCTCCAACAAATATAAATACTTCTGTATGTGTAAACTGTAGATGTGATGAATGAATGAATGAATGAATGTTTTATTTCAGGCATATAAAAACCACAATAAACCCATCAACAAAAGCAAATGCCTGAAGCAAATTAACAAAAAAGAAATATGTATTATTATACAAAAAAACTTCTTATACTCACCCAGAATGAAGTGTGAAGAAGATAAACACTTATTTAATTCCACCCCTTCATAACAATACCACACACAAACTATATCAGTCTATATTAATACATCATGTATATGCGTTTATATTAAATCAATGTCATAATTATCATATATATAATTCTACATCATAATCTACTACATATATGCTAAATGTAAACCCATATGAATAAAATATACAGATGGCTATAGTTTATAACTATATACAATTTCCCTTGTAAGTTTCACTATATATGATTATCTCAATTATGTTTTTTAATATAACCTACAGCTATATTTGTTTATATAAATACAATATATAAAATATATAATATATATGTATTCCACTAAATATTAGCCAGTCTGTCCACCTTAATGTGTTTCCTTATATTCATCAGCATCATCAGAGTTAACATCCTCCCTCTTCCATAAACCTCTTCAGTAATACTTTAATGTTAAAAAAAAAGTGATTAATTGTAATTGTAATATTTTGTAATATTTAGTCTGACTATCTTTAGCTTTGACTACGACACACACACATCATTCGATAAAGTATGCACGTCATATGCACATCTATAAATAATAAATAAACTACTTTCCAACTAATTCGTTTATTTTATCCACCTTTTAGTTTAGTTTTGCTGTCTGTATTACTGGTTTTACCAACATTTGGTCTTTTTAAACCACCTCTTAGTTTGATTTTACTGTACTTTAGTCTAGTTTAGCCATCTATATGTCAGTTTAGTCAACAAAAGGTGTTAACCATCTTTTTTTAGTGTTTTACTGTCTTTTATACTGGTTTTACCAACTTTTTGTCTAGTCTTTTAGTCTATCTCTTAATTTGGTTTTACTATACCTCAGTTTAGTTTATTTTAGATGTACTGGACTTAGACCACGTGACCTTTTTCCACTGAAACAGTCTCAGTTTTAATGCTCTCAGTAAACTGATGTTTTTTTTATGTAATGAGAAGCTCCTCACTGCATCAGATAAAGGGTTAAAAAACGTGCTATAACTGAAATGTATTAGATTACCTGTCTGTTTCGTTAAATACAGGTGGGGTATTTGAACTGGATTTAAATGTATATTGCCTAATTTTATTTACTTGATTGAATATAGATATAAAATATATAGACTAAAACCAATTATCATACTGCTTAATATGATGGTTGTTACCTTTTTCAATCATATAATTCTTAAAACTTCTTTAGTCTCAGTTAAGGGTAAGCCCCACATGATCAGAATGACTGTTTTTCTTTCTGTATCAGATCCCCTCGTCACCAACCTGCTGCTCTCTCCTGTGATCGACGGCGACTTCGTGCCAGATGAACCTTCCAAATTATTCCACAATGCGGCTGAAATCGACTACATTGCTGGAGCCAACGACATGGATGGACATGTCTTCACTGGTTTGGACGTTCCCTCCATCAACTCCCCTCTGATGGACACTGCTATGTGAGTCCTATGTTCACAAAATAAAACCCGTGTCTCCCATTCTGTTATTAATGTCTTCTTTCTGATTGCAGTGATGATGTGAAGAGGCTTTTGGGTTCTTACACAAAAGAGAAAGGCAAGGCCGGAATGGAGGAAGGCTACTCCGTCTATACTTCAACCTGGGGTGCAAATCCCAAACAGGAAGTCATTAAGAAAACCATTGTGGAGATCGGAACAGACTACATCTTCATGGTTCCTACACAGGCTGCACTTTATCTTCATGCTGCCAATGCCACGTAAGAATAAGACATTATTCTGTGGATGTTCATGTCAGATTATCCACCAGGACCCTATAGATCACAGTGAGGCTGTTTATATTCACACTAATACTCCAGTCATTATCTGATCTGTGGAGTTATCAGATTTTTTAAGTGATGATGTAAACAGCATAATCTGATCTGTTTTATCAGATAACAGCAGCAATATGTTTATGAGAAATCAGATTAACGCCTGGATTTCTCCCGTATGTATACAGGTTAATCTGATTTATTTCATTCTTTACATCTGCGCATGTATATATAAAAAAAGAAATTGTATAAAACCAAAGTGACCTAGTCAAATGTATGTGGAAGACAATAATAGGAAGTGAGTCTACCATCACTATGTACATAAGTACTCTGAAAGAAATCTGATAATGGACTGAAATGTATAAACCAGGGATCTTCGATTAGCGTATTTATGACGTGAATGTAAACGCATCAGATCCGATTATTACAATTATCCGATTACTTCCAGTTATTGGATTGTATGGTCATGTAAAATGGCTCATCGATCTAAACTGTTGGTTATTGCTCTGCAGAAGGAACCTCAGTCCAGAATCCAGAAAACTTTTTTTAGTGTACGCATCATTGAACAACTTTTGATTTAGGAAGAGTGTAACTGCCATCCATTTTCAACTCTACATCCATAGTTGGACCTTATTTCATCCAGACACCAGAGAAATTATGTTGACCAAAACTGAAAGCAAAATTTTTTCCATTGGAGCAGTACTTTTCTGCTATTTTGTACTGTAAGCAGTTCTCAAAACTCCCTGTGGTTTCATTTCATTCCTCTAATATCTGTATTTACACTACATGTCAAAACAACTCATACTGATATGAAGTGAACGCCAACATCAGTGTGTTAGTCAAAATGTAATTTCCGAATGCACAAGTCACAGAAAGTGTCACCATTTTTTCAGACATTTCTGCAAAGCTTTGTTTTCTGCTCATACTTTGTCTTTTTTTTTTTTTTTTTTTAACATTCTCCTGCCTTTTGTTGTTCTCATTTCCACATCTTAACACCCTTTGTTCCACCACAGAACTGGTCGTACATACTCCTACCTCTTCTCTGAACCCAACCGTATGGGTGGTATCGGCAGGCCGTATCCCAGCTGGATGGGTGCCGATCACGCCGACGACCTGCAGTATGTGTTTGGAAAGCCTTTCACCACGCCGCTGGGATACTGGCCTCGCCACCGTGACCTGGCCAGATACATGATTGCCTACTGGACCAACTTTGCCAAAACTGGGTATATGATACCGCTGACACAACACACACACAGAGAAATCAGAGAATTAAAATGCATATAAATCAGACCTGAAAACTGCCTCGGTAAATGGTTTGTCACTGTTTCTGTCCACAGAGACCCCAACAAAGGAGACCTGAGTGTCCCTGCTACCTGGCCCAGATTCACCAGCACAGGACACCAGTACCTGGAGATCCACCATGACATGAACAAAAACTACGTCAAACAGAAATTGAGGCTTCGTTATGTTCATTTCTGGGCCAGCATCTTCCCCAGCCTTCCTGCAATTGTCTCAGAATAAAAAAAAAAAAACCCTGGATCGTCTGAATACCTGCAATCTGAACCAAAACTGCAAGAGTTTTATCATTACTGACTCAATGAAATAAAGTGATGAGTAAAACTTCTCATATTTTTGTGGTTTTATTTAACTATAGCACCAGTTTGAACTCACTACATAATACAATATGTTACTGCACATTTGCAGAGTTTTGTACCATAAACACTTTGGTTTAGCTGCTACTGACACAAATACAGTAATTAATACAAATACAGTAAAGTGTTCAACATATTTGATGAAGACCTACATCCAGTTATCAGTGATCTATTTCAATAATATAATATGCTTTGAAAAATAAAAATCAAACCAAACGTCATTCGGTTTGTCACTCAGCTTCATTTTTCTTCATTAGCTTAAAGCTATTTTCATTTAAGTTGTAGGAAATAGTTGTTGAAGTAATTTTTGAACAAACAAAAAAGTACCTGTATTTATTTCAGATGAATAGTTGAGACAAGATTAATCTGATTAAATGGAGGAGTTACTGGCTATTTCATGAATAGCGTCAAGATAGTCAGCTAAAACAGAAAATCAGTTAGGCACTGTTTGGTTTAACTTGATTTATTTTATTTAAGGAATTATTTGTAATAACATTTGCAAAAAATTCATTTAACACATTTTTAAAAAGTCCAGCCATTATGTTAGTGTAGAGCTACTTTTATTCAACATGCTTTCTAATTTGGTGAAAATTATAAAATATTTGTTATAATATTGTTGTTGTAGATAGTGAATAATGAAAACAAGTACCCATGTTTATTGCACTTGAGACGAATAAGGTTACACAAGACAAGGTTAATGTGATTCAACAGAAGACCTATAAAGCTTGCTTCAGCTAAAACAACTAAATCTGCCACTGTTTGACCAGTTTAACATCATTTATTTTATTTTTGGAGATAAAAAAAAGGTTTTTACAATGTTTTATTTATATTAACATCTGCAAGCACATTTCTAAAAATCATGACCATTATTTTACTTGGATGCTAAAAGTATTTAATAAACTAACATGCCTGAAAATGCTTAAATTAGTTTCTCAAACAGATTAAATCAGTTTTTTTTTTTTTTTTTTTCAGCTTTCATGAAAATATAATACTTTTTATAATACAATTTAAGCCATTTTTAATAATCAAAATTAAATACTTTACATGCTTTTGTCATCATCGTAATATTTGAAGGATTTAGATTTTTCAAACATTTAGAAAAACGTTAAACACATTCCAGTTTGTATTCACCTGAACTGTTATCTACAGACATCCCGTAGTGCTATTTTGAAGTGTTTTATCTTATCACAAACCACATTATTTGCTGTGAACCAGTCCACCTGTTCTGGAGTCTGTCAACAAAACAGTTTGGTTTTAGTCCATAGACCAGAGGATGTGCACTATTCTGCACGTATGACAACATTTCAGCTACTTATTACAATGTTTATTTATTTACATGAAACTTTCCTTTTTGGTTTGTCGCTGATATTTCTTGCTTAAAGTTGTATTGAGTGAATGATTCTTTAATTCATGCACATGTACCAGTTTTCTTTTTCTATAATTGTATATTTAGACTTGTAAGTGTAAAGTCAAGCATCCGTGCCATATCACATGAAAAGAATGTTCATTTCAGTGAGTGGTTATTCAGTGTTTTTATAGAATTTCACCATGATTGCATAACTTGATTCAACATACACAAGGTTATTTCCCATCAGAGGTTAGAGGTTAGGGGTCGCTGCATGGTCAAGCTGATTGTAAGGATGTAAAGGTTGTATAACAGTGAATGGACTGTATTTTATGTTGCAGCAAGGTCATGGGTATATAAGGACCTGGAGAGGCATTTGCTTGTTTCTGTATGCAGTGTTCAGCCATGGAGACACTGAGGATTTTATTTGCTGTTGTCCTGGCATTAGGAACAGCCTCTGCCGCCTCCGTAAGTCTAAAAGATATAATCTCACTGCATAACAACATAGACACATCACTGGTACACACAGTACTCTATCAGTGTGTAGTTGTAGTTAAATAAATACCTCAGCATCCACTGGAAATTTAACAGCTCTTCAAACAAAAACATAGACTGTAACTCCAGCACTTCTGTACCAGTTCAGAGAGACAGTGGTAAAATACACCGCCCAGCCCAAGAAAAAAAAAAAAAAAAGTCACACATGCAATATTTCACTGTACCACTTTTAGTTTTGATAACAAGAGACATTTACTGGATTTAACAAAGCAAACAGTTCAGATCCTTCCATATATAAATACTGTATATAAGTACTGCAGTGGTTAATAATGTTTCAGCTGTAACAGGTTATTTAACTCTAACTGCAGTAAGTAGCCTCTCACGTCTTTAACCCATAAAGACCCAGTACTACTCTTGTGGCATTTCCCAAATGAATTTTTCTCAGTTTTTAACCTTTCTTGACTGATTTATCACCATTTATTCTAATATTATGCTCTGTATTGTGCATTGAGTATAAATCAGGTATTTTCCTATATTTAATTCACTGATCATGTAGATGTTCATAAAAGTCAGATCAAAGTTGAGGGTGACTGTAACAAGAACAGAAAACTGAAGAAAATGTGACTTTTTTTTTTTTTAGTAAAATATATCATTAACTGAAGATAAACTAGGTGTCTCCATCCACTGTCATTGATCCAACTCCATGGGCTTTACTGGTGAATCAATGTTGTAAAAGATGATGGTGCTTCCACATTTACTTCGGAGCCTCTGAACGTCCAAATGGGTCATATCTGATGACCATGAAAAGATGACAAACTGTATTTTACACCAATTATTTACATGTATTGATAGGATTAGTGGATCAACAATTATTGAACATTTTAGATCAGTAGAGGAGTTTGGTCGTCAGTGGATGTTTGGGTCTTTATGCATTAATGTCAAAAAGTTTGGACAATGCCAGGGTTGATCAGGATCATCAGGTTTATGACAGAATGGTTCAGGGAGAATGAGACATCATTTACACACATGGATTAGCCTCCATAAAGTCCAGACTCTAATTTAGGAAGTGATGAAGACTTGATGCAGCGGTCTGATTCTCCATCATCAATAATCAAAAAAGAATGCAACTATGAATGGAAAGAAATATTATTAACCTCATTCTGACACTACATAAGCCTTATGTGGCAAAAAAGATGTAACAATGAGTGTCTCCTGTAATCCAAACCAAATGTGGTGCAGTGAAAAATTGCATGTGTGACTTTTTTTAATTTTTTTTTTTTTAGCCGGGCAGTGTATTTGTCATAAGTTACCAAATTCATTACATCTCCATTTGGATAAGTTTATAACTTCCTTGCCAACTATTTTTATTTTTACAATATTGTAACTATGGCTGTCCTTGTTTCTGTCTTCTTTTATGTTGTGTTTGGGTTAACCCTTAGGGGTCTGAGCCTATTTTGACCGTTTTTGAGTACTTTTGATTTTACCTTACTATTTAAAGAAATGTTTACTATACCCATGTCTGATATGTTTTCAGCACAACTTCATCTATATCACCTGCCTATTATTTTTTCACTTTAACCTACTATATCAACATAATAGTAAAAAAAAAAAAAAAAAACACAGAAAAAAATATAAAATTTGATTTGAAAAATGTACATAATTCATTGCATAAATATCACAAAGATGCTTAACGAACCTTTTCAAAGACTTTAAAAGTGAATAATGGTTCCAAATATTAGGTATATAAAATTAAAATTGAAATAAATCAAAACTATACTCAAATATTTGACATAAAAGCAGATCTTTACATAGGTGTTTTCTCTCTTCCGGTTTCCACATCCGGTTCAGGTGGGGGTCATTCTCACCCTTACGTATAATGCTAATGCTAATGCTGTCTGTTGATTAGAATCCGAAGATTCGGCGATTTTTTCCGTTTTGAAAAAGGAAAAAAAATGACAAAGTTATGGTAAAAAAAATATAACGCCCGCCCACCTCATTTTCAGACTTTTATTCATGTGTGTTTGCTCCGGTTTCAAACCGACAAATGTCTGGTTGTATTTGCTCTGTTATGGAAGTAAATCTGTCTCATCAGACTTTGAATTATAAAAGCCATTGAATTTCTAGCACTGAATTTTTATACTTTGAAATTAAGTATCTGAATTTTTTGGCTCTGAATTCAACTATGTTCACAAATTTTGATTTAAAAAAAATTCAGATACTTAATTTCAGAGCAAAAAATTTCAGTGCTAGAAATTCAATGGCTTTTATAATTCAGAATCTGATGAGACAGATTTACCTTCACAGATTTACTTCCATACTCTGCCAACATCAAATGAAAAGTGGGAGAGTGTTTCAAGTCCGCACTTTCGAATGTAGGTGTCCCCAGTGGTCTACCCGACTTCTGACACTGTGTTGAATATGTCACGGGGCCGTGACCGTGGACCCCTAAGGGTTAAAATAAAATAGGGACTTCCCCCAATTAGTATTATAATTCCTGTGGATTTGTTAATCCATTAAAGTGGTTCTATATAGTATTAATATTCCAAACTTTGACCAGCAGGGGGCAGTCTGGTACAAGAACCTACTTAATGCCTAAACTACCAATAAATTAGCCCTATGTATCCACAGACTGTATCAGTTACTGAATAAGTATAAAGCTTATTGTTCACACACATCTGTATTATGGTATCATCAAGTTTTCTTCTTCAAACTAAAACTCAGACACTTATTTTAACAGTTGCTCAAAATCACACTGTGCCTTATAATCTTCATCTGCTGCATCAGCTGATAGTTTACATTATAGCTCTGTTAGCTTAGCTCTGTTTTTAGACTGAAAACAGCCACATTAAAACCACTAATCACCTCAGTTTTCTGTAGGTTTGTGTTGTCAGTAGCTGAACTAAAGATCTGTTTGGAATTGAACAAACAAGGTCAGAACTGTCACAGTTTAATCTGAACCATGGATCAATAAACAGCAACTTAGCACAGATAATAACATCCCATAATAACGTTATACCTTCATCAGCCTCATAATCAAACTCACTTGTGAAGAAGAAATGTTATTTCATCATCAAACTCCATTCTTTTCATTTACAGCTGTGTCCAGTGGAGAAAACATCAACAGTGCTTCAACTTCTATCACTGAGTCATTTTCTTTGACTCTAAAAGTTGTTTCTTAATGGTTCTCATCTCATCTGGTCGCTTTCTGACACTTTGCTCAAAGGCCCTGTGGTGTTCATTTTCCTCACCCTGGGAGACTGACAGTGTGACTTAGTACTCCCTCTAGTGGTTACTCACATCCACTGGCCTGTCACTGTAAATAAATGGACTCTGTGCACAGCCCCACTACTTCCTGAACTTCAGGTGGCTCCTTTATTTCCTGTCTTTCATTATTGGACACACTAATTAATCCAGGTGTGCCTAATTAATCAGTTGTCACAACAAGAAGTAGCAGACACACCTAGATTAATCAGTGTGTCCAATAATGAAAGACAGGAAATAAAGGACCCACCTGAAGTTCAGGAAGTAGTGTGGCTGTGCATAGGGTCCATTCAGTTCATATCTCTGCAGTCCAAAACATTGGCATCTATGGCAAAACTTCACAGCTCTTTATTTCATTAAATCTCTGATAATTTTGTAATTCAACAACTTTCATCCTGGTTTTTGATATAAATACCTTTAAAAAACATCATACTCTGTGATTTCTGTGTTATTTACCCAATATTAGAAAGGTTTCAGGTGTGATTATTTGTGCATACTGTGATTGAAGGTAACAGCATTCTTTTTTCTTTTTGTTTCTTCAGATGGGCGTGGTGCAGACAGAAGGCGGCAGAGTTCAGGGACAAAATATCCCCCTGGGTCTTTTCCGATCTGTGGATGTTTTCAAAGGAATCCCATTTGCTGCCAAACCTAGAACTTTTGAGAAACCTGAACCTCATCCTGGCTGGAGTGGTGCGTTAAATCATTAAATCAAGTTATTTTGTTGATTTCTGTTTGTGTTATCATTATTTTTGTTAGTTTTCTGTATTCTCTGGTTTGTTTCTGTTTGTAATTTAGTTTATTTTGGTCCATAACTCATTACATTGTATATTTATATTAATTTAGTTAATTATTTTGTTTTTCTTTATTCATTGTATTTATGCTTTATTTTTGTTCAGTTTATTCATATTTAGTTTGTTTATTTAATTCCATTTTATTCATTACATTCTTAATTTTTTATTCATATTACACATTATTTTTTTAAAATTTCTGTTCATTTGGTTTGTTATGTCATTAATTTTATTCATTATGTGGTTTATTTCTGTTATTTTACTTTTAGTTAATTTTATTAATTAAAAAAAAAAAAATTGTATACCTTTTATTCACACTTTCTCTATTTTTTTTTTCTCATTTTGGTCATTATTTAGTTTAATTCTGTTTGTTGATCTTTCAAATGGTTGAAATTACATATTATTTTCTTCTAAACTGCAATGTTTTTATTACCTGGGATTTCCTTTTTTTCTGCCATTTTCTTTTTTCTTGTCTTTTTTTTTTTTTTTTTTTTTTACAGATTCCTACTGACGAGTGTTGTAAATTAATATTTCTAGGACTTAATACAGTGCATTTAGTACTTATTCATATTTCATGTTGCAGTTTCCACATTACTGTTAATGTAATCTAATGTAATCTAATCTAATCTAATCTAATCCTGTAGTTGTCTGTTTTAATTATTTTATTCAATCCTGATTATTTTCTTGATCATTTTGCTCATTTTTTTGCTCACTTTGACAATTTTGTTTTACAATGTAGCTTGTTAAAATATGTGACTAATCCTACATCACCTCTCTATTTTAGTCCTGAGTCTTTGGTTGAACTGGTTTTGAAACGCATAGATATTTGCTCAAGATTAAAATGTTGAATTTTTAAATCTTTGGTTCCCTGATTAAAAAGTGATTCAAAATCTTTCAAATCAGATTAATTAACTTGTATGTACCTGTGTGGTTTTTAATGATTCTAGCATAATCATTTAGTGTTTTCCATCACTGTTCTACCATTTGAATTCCCTGACTGTATTTTCTTATACCCTCTTACCAGTACTGTGATGTTAAATAGTTTTTTCTTCCCAGGTATCCTTAAGGCGACAAAGTTTGCCCAGAGATGTCTTCAGATCAGTATGTTACAAACTTCATCTTTTGGTAGTGAAGACTGTCTGTACCTGAACATCTGGGTCCCTCATGGCAGAAATGGTAGCTTTCTAGTGGTTCAACTCTATAGAGATCCTGTCATCACTTCTTCAGTAAAATAGAATAAATGCATTTTTCTGTTTTTTTTCTACCAGTGTCATCAAACCTCCCAGTGATGATTTGGTTTTATGGAGGAGGCTTTATGGTTGGAGGGTCCATGGGGCCCAATTTTCTCAACAACTATCTGTACAGTGGTCAGGAGATCGCAGACAGGGGTAATGTTATTGTGGTCAGTGTTGGATACCGAGTCGGAGTACTGGGCTTCCTCAGCACTGGAGACTCCAGCCTCCCCGGTAAGTGCGAGGGAATTCAATTCTTGTAGAGTTTCTCTCATAAAAAAAAAATTGGAGTTTGGATTGTTCTGCAGACTTTGGCATTATTTTAACCCTCAAAGACCCAAACAGCCACTGGCAACCAAAATCATCTACTAATATAAAATGTTTAATACTTGCTGATCCACTAATACTATTAATACATGTAAATAATTGGTGTAAAATGCAGTTTGTCATCTTTTCATGGTCATCAGATATGACCCATTTTGATGTTCAGAGGCTCTGTAGTGAACATGGAAACACTGTCATCTTCTACAGCACTGATTCATCAGTAAAACCTGTGAAGCTTGATAAATGATAGTGGTTGTTGATGGTTTTTATGTCCAATAAATAATATATTTTGCTAAAAAAAAAATAACTTTTTCTTTGTTCTGATATAGTAACATTTGAATTTACACTGAACATCTACATGATCAGTAAATGAAATATAGGAAAACTTCAGATTTTTGCTGAAACATTTAAAATGTACAGGAGAATATTTTTAAAAAAAATGGTGAGTTACTTAAGAAAATGTAGCTAAAAATTCATACAAAAGTCACTAAAACAGTAGTTCTGGGTCTTTTCAGGTTAAAAACTAAAGTCAGTGTTAAAAGAATAAATAACAAATTTACTCATCACGATTGATACTCAATATCTGGTTAAATGCCACAAAAGTATATGAAGATGCACAAAAAGTGTAAAGTGTCAAATAAATAAGAAGGTTGACATGGCTGACTGAGGATAATAGAGTTATTATCATCTTTAGGACAAGTACTCACACCTTAATAAAACTCAGGGTGAGATCACTGAGCTTTAGAATATTGAAAAGTAAACTAAAGTTGATGTTAGAAGAATAAATAACAAACTTGCACATCACAATTCGTTACTCAATGTCCAGTCAAAATGCTAAGAATGACAGTGGATGGAGACACTTGGTTTATGTTCATTTATTGATATCTTTGCTGAAAAAGTCACTTTTTCTTTAGTTCTCTCTGTTTCTGATATAATAACCCTCAACTTTAATCTGAGCTTTTATGTACATCTACATGATCAGTAAATTAAACATAGGAAAATACCAGATTTTCACTGAAAAAAATGCAAAATACAGAGGATAATATTATAATAAATGGTGATAAATCACTTAAGAAAGATTAAATAGACAGAAAAATTCATTTAACTGGCATAAAAGTAGCACTGGGTCTTAATGGGTTAATGTGCTTCTACTCACATCGTGTCAGGAAACTATGGCCTGTGGGATCAGCATGCCGCCATCGCCTGGGTTCATAGAAACATCCGCTCATTTGGTGGAGACCCAGAAAACATCACCCTCTTTGGAGAGTCTGCAGGTGGCGCTAGTGTCAGCTTCCAGGTGAGAAACTTTGACAAGGGAGAAACTGTCATGACCAATCACTGGGTCCGATCATCTCCAGATCTTGTTGTTCATTGCTAGTGTAACATGTGTAGTATCAACCAAAAGTAACTAAAAAACAACAACCAGATCTCAACCAATCGAGCATCTATGGGAGGAGAACATTATTACCACCTGACTAGTATTGTGTAAGTTCATCATTTTCCACTAAAACAGCTCTAACCTGAGTGCTGTGGAATCTGGACCAAGATGTTAGCAGCAAATCTGTTAAATCCTGAAAGTAAAGAGGTGGACTGCCATGGATCAGATTTATTTGTCCAACACCTTCCACCGATGATCAACAGAAAATTCAAAACTACAGACCATAATGTGGCCTTAATGAACATCTATAAAGAAACTGCTCTAAGGTCAGATAGTAGCAAATGTTATCTTAGGAAGCTTATTATTATTATTATTATTATTATTATTAATAATAATAATAATTTATTTGAGGAGAAGGAGTGGGAGTTTATAAGTTATACTTCTTACTCCTTTTTTAATATGTATTTTATGTGTTATGTTTACATGTTTTGTTTGTTTATTTAATTTTTTTACATTCATATTCAAAATAAATACATCAATCAGTCAATCAATCATTCAAACGACAAAAAATATGTAGTCTTACTGGTGTTTCTTTTATATTGTTATGGTGTTTATTCAGCCTCAAATGACACACAGCTATGCAATTTGAAGGTAACATGAATAAATTGTAGTGTCCAACCATTTTTGTTTGCTAAATGAACCAATACTTGATTGACTACCACTAAATTGTGAATATAGCTCTTTTCTGTGCTATTGTATAATTGTTATGACAGAAGTTTCCGTTTTTTTTTAATATAAGTTTAAGTTTATATGTTTATATGATCAGTTGTGTTTGCATTTTCCTTGATAGCAAAGCATATTAACACAACGCTCTCCCCAAACTGTGCATCTCTTTTGACACTCAGAATTATAACAACTTAAGCACATGACAGTTTATCAAAGCCGACACATGAAATGTATAACAATTTTCATGTTAGTAACTACTGTTTTTTCTGTTTTAGAGTAATGCAAATGTAAATTTTGAGACATTTGCACTGGGAGACAGTTATAAAATTTCTGTCAAATGTACAAAAGCATGTGAAGGCATCGTTTCTATTCATAACTGTTGGTCTGCAGTCTCCTTCTTCCCCGTCTTTGCAGATGTATTGTTAAATGTCTTCATATTAATGTGCATCTGTGCTGTCCTTCAGACTCTCTCCCCTCATAATAAAGGACTGTTTAGAAGAGCCATCTCCCAGAGCGGTGTGGCCTTCTGCCCCTGGGCCTTCAGCAGCAGCCCACGAAAGGTTGCACTGGAGGTATGGACAGTATGAGTCACACTGACCCTCTGTCGCTCATTCATTTTTCAGTCGGACTGATCAGTTGTATTCTTCGTTATCAGGTCGCTGCGAAGCTCGGCTGCCCCACTGACGACGGGATGATAGCCTGTCTGAGATCCACTGACCCCAGAAACCTCACAATGGCTGCTCCTCGTATTGAACAAGGCTCCCCAGACCGTGAGTGTTACAATGAGTCACTGAAACTAAACATTCAATAGGCACAGAATGGGGTATAAACAAGTCAAAATCACAAGTTACATTTATTCAGTGATTAACTGTAAAATTATTCTCTTTTGCATTCATTTTACTTCTAGAATTCCCCTTATAAAGCTACCTTTATGCCCACAGATACCACTTTATTAATTTTTGGCTCAGTGGCTGATGAACAAAACGACAGCTCGGATTCATTTCAAATTTTATATGTAGCTTGCTTTGACAATGCCTACAATGTTTGTTCACACTTCTGAGAAATTTTGATTGTTGAATTTTTGATGAATTTTTAAAATATTAAATATTTGGCTTTACTTGTGATTGGCCATATTTTGACGGCTTATAACATAGAAATGGTTAGAGATATCAATATAGTTACTATTCAGCAGTGATAAGCAGTCTCATATTGACTTTCATTTGGGTCCATGACCTTCGACCTTGAGTCATTTGGTTCAAACTCATGGTCACTAATGTCTAGATTTCAACCATTTTCTTCTCCGAAATCACTGATAGGATTCATTTCCAATTTTTTCTTTTTTTTTTTTTTTTTTACGTAGCTTCCTTGGGACAATGTCTACAATGTTTAGTCACAGTTTTGAGAAATTTTGATTAATGAATTTAGGATACATTTTTTCAAGTATTAAAAATTTGCCTTTACTTATAACAGGCCATATTTTTATGGCTTATAAAGTGGATTTTATTATTAGTTCTCCTCCAGTGAAAGTACCACCCACTTTTATTGGGAGATTGATCCCCTGCATCAAGACCACAGGACTCTAACATAGCGGCAGAACCTGACAACCTTGCAAATTCAACTTGTTATTGATTCTTGATAGAACATGCCAGGGAGATACAGGGCCATTGGATCCTATTTTATGTTAATGTTTTCCAGATCCTGGTGTGAACAATCTGCTTCTGTCCCCTGTTGTTGATGGAGACTTCCTCCCTGATCAGCCTGCAAACTTGTTCCACAACGCTGCTGAAATCGACTACCTGTTGGGGGTTAACAACATGGATGGACATCTCTTCACTTCTCAGGACATCCCATCGATCGGACAAAAAGATCGGGAGACCCCTGTGTAAAGCATGGAAATCAGGACGGCAAGACAAGAATTTTGATCAAAATCCTCACATTAATTCACCAGTCTGTTTCTTTCTGCAGAGAAGACCTCAAGAGGCTCCTCGCTGCTTATACTAAGGAGAAGGGACAAGCTGCTGTAGATGTTGCTTTTGCAGAGTACTCATCTGACTGGGGATCACAGCCAAGCCAGGACACCATTAAGAAAACAGCGGTGGACATTGGGACTGACTATATCTTCCTGGTTCCTGTTCAGACCGCCGTCTACCTGCATGCAACCACAGCAACGTGAGTCTGGTTTTTAAAGAGCTGCAAAGGTTGGAAGGGTCTAGAAATCTGGTAACTAAACCTAAGTGACAATATCATGATATAAGTTAAGCTTTAGTACTGAAAATTATGAACAGTAAAGTTAAGCTTAGGTTTCTATGATAGGTCCTGACTGGATAGTGTCAGGTGGGACAGTGGGTTTGACACTGAAAATCACAATAGTCTGGTGAGTTCCCACTCCTTCCAGCAGTGCAACATGGGATGTTATTTTGGAAAAAAAAATCTATTACAATCAGTTTTTGGACCCTGTTTAAATTATGAAATCATTTACTTATATGTTTGTCAGTGGAAAAGGTACTTTTACAAGTCAATAATGCTGAAGTTTGTTATAAAACTTTTGAACTGCACAGCCTGGCCAAAAAAAAACTCATCACCTAGATTTTATTCAGCAAATTCTCACTGGATTAGGGAATAAACTACAGTACAAATGGATTTGTTTGCATTAACTCTTTATTGTCAAATATGCACTAACATTTTGCATTTGATTTAAACAAACCTCATAAAGGGTTCTACAGGTGTAGTTAAAGGAGTGTTAGATTTACCTGCTGAAGACTCGTCATCATTCTAGGACATGGAGATTATTCATAAACAATAGTAAAGCAGGTTTACACAGTGAAATAACACTAACATTAACAGTATCAAAAGAACCTGAAGAAGTTTAATGTTAGCGGCTGCAACAGAGTACACCTTGATGTAGAGTCACCACCCCCTTCGCTAAGCAGCCAAGCAATCAAAGATGTTTCATTGGCGCAGTTAAATTGGATGCTGTGTTTAAATGTTTCTACACGTTAGAGGTATTTAAACCTTTGTCGTGATAGAAGCTCTGCAAATGTTACAAATGTCCCTGGTGTCGTCTTTACTGATTAAATAAAACTATACTTTAGAGCAGGGGTGTCCAAACCCGGTCCTTGTGGGCTGGTATCCCACGTTTTAGAGATTTCCGTCTTCCAGTGTAGTGGCGTCATTTGAACATGTTTGGTCAGGCATTTGATTCTTATCTAACCACTTGTGTGACATTTCCATAATTGGGTTTTTATTCACCTTTGAGATCCACATGTGGTTTCCCTCACCCTGTCTTTGTGTGATGAGCACACACACACTTATACAAAAAGCCCCCAAGGATCCTCTCTCCACCACTCCACTCACCTGGTTCAATTAGTGATCAGCTCATCATCAAACTCTGCAGAAGCCTGATAATAATGTAATGGGTTCCAGGTGTGCTGTGGAAGAGGGAGCTATTTAAAACATGCAGGATATCAGCCCTCGAGGACTGGACTGGGACACCTGTGCTTTAGAGGCTTCTGAACTCAAATACAGAAATGACATGAAGACACATTTGACGGGATGATGTTGCAGAACCATGAAAGAAACAGAGTAACAATTCCAAGAAATTGACCTACTGGGAACCAGTTCTTGATTTCCATCTGTACCCTTTATGAACATCATCCGTGTAAATAATAATAATGGATTGGATTTATATAGCGCCTTTCTAGACACCCAAAGCGCTTTACATTATTGACCCATTATTCATTCGCTCTCACATTCTCCCTCTGGTGGTGGTAAACTACATCTGTAGCCACAGCTGCCCTGGGGCAGACTGACAGAAGCGTGGCTGCCATTTTGCGCCTACGGCCCCTCCGACCACCACCGAACATTCATACACCAGTGTGGGTGGCACTGGAGGCAAGGAGGGTGAAGTGTCTTGCCCAAGGACACAACGGACTGACTAGGACAGAGCGGGATTCGAACCGCCAACCCTTCGGTTATTGGACGACCCGCTCTACCGACTGAGCCATGGCCGCCCCATAAATAGTGGCATAGTTCATGTCAAATTCAAACATTATCTCTTTTGCCATTGAGCACTGGGAACAGCAGAAGGTTCAGGGCATGACCTTTCTATGGACCGATCTTTATGGAGATGTTTTGATGTCTTGTTCATCTTTATCATAAATAGTGAGACACTGACTACACCACAACAGTCACAAGAAAACGGTAGAGGCAGAAGAATGAATATACCTACCAAAAAGCTATTAAAGAGATAAATGTAATGTTAATGCTAGTTACTGTGTGTATTAAGGGTAAAACGTGGCGACTTCATTTCCCTATGGGGATACTAAACCACAGTTAACCTTTAAATGCACTCATGTCATCAATGACTGTGGTGTTCTCCAACAGGTCTGGACGCACCTACTCCTACCTTCTGTCTGAACCCAGTTTAATGGCCGGACCAGGAAAACCTTACCATGACTGGGTAGGAGCTGACCACGCTGATGACCTCCAGTACGTGTTTGGGAAACCCTTCACCACACCCAAGGCATACGGGGACAGACACCGAGACCTGTCCAGACATATGATCGCATACTGGACCAACTTCGCCAGAACAGGGTACGACACAGTACAGCCTTTAGAAATAGCGAATGATCTTCTAGGTCACATTCTTTGAATCCACTTCCTATGGACCACCATGACACCGTGGCCACTTTGGTTTGGAATCATTGTCAGGATGGGAAGCTGTAGTTCTGTCATTTAAAATATCACTGTGTTCATGCTGTAGAAATGCAGGGAATCTGACAAACTGCTCAAGTTAAATTTGCAGTGCACTTTCATTCTACAATTACTTCGGGAATAGTTTACAGATTTCACATCATATTACACCACACCAATTTTTTCCTTTTTTTTTTTTTTTTACATTTTCACAAAAATTCTTGAACAAATACAGCAACAAAATGAATAATACACTCAGTTGTTTGAAATCCTATAGTGCTTTATGAAGTGTATGGCTTCAGTTATTGTGTGTCTGAGTCTAGGTGAAAGTGAATTTTTCTCAGTCTTTGTTCTCAACATATAAGTTAACTTCTCCCCAACAAATATATATCAAACAGTTTCTAGCCACTCATCAGGTTTTGGGGTGTTTGCATTAAACCAATTCCTTGTGGCATCGCACTATTTTTAATGTTATCTAATATTTAAATGCAGACGGTAGTTGTTGTTTATCAAATATATAGTTTTGCGTTGTAATTGGGTCCAATATCCCCTATTGTTATTTCAGTTTCAGATCACTGGTAACCAGTGATACGATGACCATTTGTTAGTTTCTCAGGGTTTAATAGCACATTGTGTTATAATAAACTTCATTTATAGAGCACATTTCAAACAAAATGTAACATGATTTATAGGGGAAATTAATAAAATTCAAAATAATAAAACACGAAATGCAGGAGACATAAAATAGTGCACAAAACAATAAAATAAACATGCAAAAAACATCAGGGCACCTGTTGGACACTCTGTGGGACAAATAACACAAATCCCTATCATGTTTTCTGGAGTTGTCCAGTGATCAAACCATTCTGGGAGCAGCTATGTGAACATTGAAATAACATCTTTGCTGACAAAATTCCTTGTAAGTGTGAAGCCCTGTACTTAGGAGATATTTCATGTGATAACTGGACTCTGAAAGATAAAAAACTCTTGTTAATGCTTTTGGCCACAAGCAAAAAGACTAGAAAATGGTTAAAGCCTGAAGTGCCCACAATAGAAGAATGGATCGATATTCTACAGGACATTTATATTCTAGAGAAGTTAACCTTTAAGGGTCAAAGGGAATCTTTTTTCACTATTTGATCAAAATGGACAAACTATGTAAAATCTGTAATTGCTGTGAATTGAATATATCGGTTATGTGAAAACTTTTACATGATATAGATTTCTGTTTAGATTAGTGTAAACGTACACACCTTAATGTGTTTTTCTTGCTGAAGAAGAAGTGGAGCATGCCCTCGCCTTCTGCCCTCTTGTTATATTTGTTCTTTATTCTGCTAAAAAACTTGGATTAGCAACAATCACTCTCTTGTTCACATTTGAGATGTGGACATTGAATTGTACTTGAAAGGGAAGTTTTGTATGATTTGCTTTTCTGAATAAACAAAGAGTGGGGAAAAATAAACATGCAGTTCAGATAAAACGAGGATATTCCCAGGATGTGTAACAGAACATTTTAAGAAAAGACAGTGACTCAGGCAACTTGATTTTCATTTTGTCACATCCTGAATGAGGAAAGTGTCCACTGTGGTCTAAAGCCTCTCTTTTTTTATGGAATATGCTTAAGAGATTAGTGTAGTAAAGATGTGTATTGTCTTTGTGTATTTCTACAGGGACCCCAACACGGGCCACATGGAGGTACCTGTGACCTGGCCAGAGTTTGACACCTTTTCCCACCAGTACCTGGACATCAGAGGTGTTATGAACGACAACTCCACCGCACAGAAAATGAGGGTGCGATTTATGGAGCTTTGGACCCGTGTCATCCCTAGCCTCCCGTCGAACACAGCCACAGAAAAACAGTGATGCATTCTGAAAGTGAAAAAGCACACTCATATAGGATGCCTGTCGAATAAACACTTTGAACACAAAACATGTGAGTAACTTTTAGTCTGAACACTACCTGAAATCAGTTTTGATGTTTAAAGGTTCAGTGTGTAAAATTTTGTGATATCTAGTGGTGAAGTTGAAGACCACTACTACTACTACTACTACTACTACTACTACTACTACTACTACTACTACTACTACTACTACTACTACTACTAATAATAATAATGTTATTTCATGTAGATAGTCACTTACAAGTACTGTCTCATAATTAGTGCAGTTGTTGGTAAAACTAAAAAAAAAGAAAAGAAAGAATGAAAGTCAGTGTCATAAGGGGCACAAATGTATTTTTTTTTTTTTTAATGTTTTTAATGCTAAGAATCCAGAAATGACCTTTTTTATTACAATAAAGGTACTGCCATGCATCAGTAAAGATTACTGCAGATTGTGCAGGTTAGTATTTAATATTATCCAGAGAAGTACCAACAGTGACCACAAGAGGAAGCCACAACATAAGAGTGAACTCCAGTCGGTTTACAAATTACACACTCACAAAAAACCCACACAGACTAACACACACACACACACACACACACACACACACACACACACAAATACACACAGACTCACACAAATACACACAGACTCACACAAACACACACAGACTCACACAGACACACAGACTCACACAGATGCACACAGACTGGCGCACAATCCCCAGAAATGTAGAAAAGCAGAAAGACAAATCCCTGAGGTTGGAGAGCCAGGAGGAGGATGAGGAGGCACTGGGTGGGTGTAAAAGAACCACTATCCCCTCCCAAAAAGCCCCTCCCCAGGTGGGTTCTGAGAAAATCCAAGTGGACTCTGAGGTTTCCTGCAGTTTCAACACAAGAAGGTCCATTTACTAAACTGGAGGCAGAGTCTCCATCACTGTGGCCGATCACGGAAGAGGGGGAGGAGGAGGAGAGTCAGACCTGCATCTCTCTCACTTCAGTACAGGACAGAGAGAGAGGGAGAGAGACCCCGGCAAAGGCTGGAGCCACTGATCTACAGAGGACAGAGGGAAGACCTTCAAACAACAAGAAATATTAAACATCTATTGGTGTAAAATGTGACATTAAAGGGGTCATATTTTTATTAAACCCACTTTTATTAGTCTTTGGTACCTTTATTTGTGTATTTGGGGACCCTAATATTTCCAAAAGTTTGAATTTAAACCCTCCAGGTGCTTCAAAGCTATCTTTATATTCATTAGGCTGTTTTCCACCACAGGAACTTTTGCAGGAACTTTGAGCATTACCCTGAACTTTGAAAAACCCCAGTGCGTTTGCACAGAAAATGACCCATTAACGTTTTTATAATTAACTAATTGTATAAAAATATGCAGGATTGTTCCCTTCCATAATTTTTGAAATACTATTAAAATATTTAGGAATACAGCATGCAAATGCTTGTATTTGTTTCTTTTCTACTTTTGCTTTTCTTAATAAAAATATGTGTCAATTGTACATCCAAGTATTTAGTAATTCTAAAGGGGTCTGGCCCACAGTCCATAGCATTGCAATAATTTGGCCCATGGGAAAATATATTTGAGTAGCCCTGGCGTCAGGTTTGTGTGTCAAACATACACTGTAATTATTTTGTTGTGGGCTGATTTGTGTTGCATAAACTTAAATTATATCAATGTTTTATGGGACATGACATTTTTTCAGCTGACCGCTACCACCCCATCCATGCCTCCTGGAGAGTGGGCCGGACAGGTACAGGTACAGGTTCCTGGGCCGCTTTTCTGTCCCAGTCCGCCCCTAGAAGGAATCAAGTAGGTTCCCGTAGAGTTCAGAAGGTGCCTGCCACGCACCAGCTAATCAAATAAAAAGAATACAGCCACTGAACAGCCAATTAAAAAATAGCATTGCTGTACTGGGGTAAGATTTAGATATTCCCACTACAGAAGAGGACAGCTGTCACACTGATCTCGCTGAAGTACAATAAACAACACTAACATTATCTCTCTCTCACACACATGCACACACACACGCAAGCACGCACGCAAGCACACACACACGCACACACATACACACCTGCACTAAGAAATGTTGAATTAAATAACTATTTTTATTTGTATGATTTCATCAGACCCCCATCCCCACCCTAACCAAACCCTTGTGGCCAAAATCTCACCCTGAACTCAGTTCAAAAGTTGAGAGCCCTGAGTTCCTCATACTGTAGAAGGGTGAAACTCCAGTGAATCATTTTCTAGTCACTCCTACTCTCTAATTTCTGGTCCATTGCAACTGTTTCTTGTGTAAGCGTTCTCTCATACAAAACTATTTTGAAATAATAACACTTCTGCAGTTATGTCTGATTTGTAAGTACACTTACACATACTTCTCTGAATCACATACTAGGTCAACAGTATTTTCCTAACAGTTAAAAATGCATAATTCCATAAAAAAACAAAACAAAAACAAAATATCACTCCTTTAATGCAACAGAACCTGTTCTTAATTTCAGTTTAGAATGTGACTGGTTGTGTAGCTTTAGCCTTTCTTTATTTATTTATTTAGGGCCACATGCAGCCCTTTATGATCCCAAGTGGGCTGGACCAGTAAAATAATACTATAATAACCTATAAATAATGTAAACTCTAAACTTTTCTGTTGTTTAAGAGTAAAAAAAAAAAAAAATTATATAAAGGACATGAAGGAAATTGTTTACATCTACAAACTACCCTAAAAAAATGTGAATATCATGAACACCCTGAAATTTCTTAATTAAAATATGTGCAGTTTTAACAATATAATGCTTCAGTTTTATCATTTGCACTTTACAGGGCATTGCAACTTACAGATCACAGTGGATCTTCAAACACATAAAAACATTTAGTTACGGGCAGAATATTGTTAAAATTACTTCTATTAAGACATTTTATGTTGTTCATTTTTGTTCAGGTCATTCACATTTTTGTGAAAGGATAGTGTATAAATGTATGCATTTTCATCCAGCCCACTTGAGAACATACTGGTCTGTATGTGACGCATGAACTAAAATAACTTTGATATCATTGATTGTTAATATCTTCAGTGTAAATTTTGCATTTCACAAGTTCATCCCATGGGCCGTTTGACACCCCTGGCCTACTATAAGAGGAGCTGGATTCTCTGAGCATTGTAATGTCTTTAACTCAAGTCCTCAAGAATTTCACTTTTCATCTGTTTGTAACTACATCGAGGTCAAGGAAATGTTGTTTGGCAAAAGAAAAATGAAACCTGAGTGAAGCCACTGAGCGGATATTTAACATGACAGCATCCCCTGCTAGTGACATGCACACATTATATGTCTACAGAATAATATATCTGTCAAATAAGTACTTCATGTTTGAGTTTTTCCTCAGAGCCATGAAGAGATGATGAAATGTCTCATCATTTAAAATTAATTTCCAAGTAAAATTTACAGAGGAACTAGTCAAGCCCAGTCACATGACTTTATTTCTTCATATCCACAGGGATCATCGTCCCACACAAAGCAAATAAAGTAATAATAATAACTGTAATAATAACCCAGTGTGTTTGGCTCTGTGGTTCATCCATTATTCCATACACACATCCAACAGATGTGTGTGTTTGTGTTACTTTCAATATATGGTACCAATTTAAAAGCAATCTTTCAGTCTCTGCCTCTCTCTCCTAAAGGCAGTCCTAGTCTTCTGGTCACTAGCCTACTACCATATAATTACTGTGTTACAATATTATGTAGGCGTTTAATAGTACCCACAGGATACATATTAGCCTTTGTACCTTAGTAATAACACATACGCTGCAATAGTTTCATGAGTGACAGGCCAGGTAACGCTGGTTTAGAGTGGGCTGGTCAGGTACAAATTCCCAGGCCGCCTTTTTGCCCCAGTCCGCTCCTGTCCAGTGCCATCCTGCGTTGGCCTCACACACTGAGGTTAATACACCTTGCCTTGCCCTGAAGACAACCCTTTCAATTGTATGCAGACCAGATGGCAGAGAGAAAAGAGGTATGTTGAGAAGCAGGCACAAATACAAAACCTTTGACAGCCTGGAAGCAGAGTGCAAGGCTGACATGGGATGGCACCGGATGACCCTCCCTGGTCTGAGTTGGATTGGTTCTGACCTTGAGACAGTAGGTTTTGAGCATAGTGACGGTGAGCATGTAGACCAGGGGTGTCAAACTCATTTTAGCTCAGGGGCCAAATTTAACCCAAGCTGAACTCAAGTGGGCCGGACCAGTAAAATAATAACAGTGAAAAAAGTAAAATTATAGCAAAATTATTAAAATTATGATCAGGTTTACTTCTGCAAAGTTTCCTTGAAATCTAAATAACATGAACAACTTGAATTATCTTAAGAAAAACAAGTGCAATTTTAGCAATATTATACCCTGGTTTCTCAGTTTATCATTTACACATGTGCATTACAATCGCACAAAACATTTAGTAACAGGCAGAATATTGGTAAAATTGTGTTTACTTTTCTTAAGACATTTCCGTTTGTTCATATTCGTTCAGGTTATTCTTCTTTTTTTTTTTTTAATAAAAGTATAGTTTGGTAATGTAAACATTTTCATGTAATTTTACTTTTTTGCACCAAAAAAACAAAGAGAAAATTTAGGGTTGTCATTATTTATAGGTTATTACCTCCACCAAGGAGGTTATGTTTTTGCCAGGCTTTGTTTGTTTGCTTGTTTGTTTGTCTGTTTGTTTGTCTGTCCGTTAGTGTGCAACATGACTCAAAAAGTTATGGACAGATTTGGATGAAATTTTCAGGGTTTGTTGGAAATGGGATAAGGAAGAAATGATTAAATTTTGGTGGTGATCGGGGGTGGGGGGGCCCACGGGGGGGCACTGATCAGCCTTGGTGGAGGTCTGCGCTCTCCGAGTGCTTCTAGTTATGATAATATATTCCAGGTCTGACTCACTTGAAATCTAATTGGTCTGTATGTGTCTGTAGGTGGACTGATTGTTAATATCTTCAGTGTAATTTTTGCATTTCACAAATTCATCCTGTGGGCCGGATTGGACCCCCGGGCCGCATGTTTGACACCTGTGATGTAGACTGTGGCAGTGAGCGCACACTGATTATGGTTTTTATGCACGCTGATTGGTTTCTGTGCGCGCAAATTTTGGCATTAAATTA
Organism: Sphaeramia orbicularis; assembly: GCF_902148855.1. Classification (NCBI taxonomy): domain Eukaryota; kingdom Metazoa; phylum Chordata; class Actinopteri; order Kurtiformes; family Apogonidae; genus Sphaeramia; species Sphaeramia orbicularis. The sequence continues at coordinate 56,745,493 of NC_043968.1, forward strand.
TCGCCATAAATTGGTATGTCAACTAAATGAATACAGAAAAATAATCAAAATCAATTAAATGAACAAAATAAGTACCAAATTAACATTATATCAATGCAACCAGAATAATGTGCTCTCTTTGGTAAACCTCAATATCTCACATCTTATTCATCTCAGAGGTTGAACATAGTGCAGTTATGACGCAAATCTACACTTTTCTCAGCTGGTCCGAGCCTCTGATGCTTCGTAATATCATCCTTTTGAGTTCAACTAGAGGACACTGAAGGTGAAGTGAAAGTTTACTGGAGGAAGGGTGACGGCACAGACTGGGTCCTGGAGCATATTGGTAAACAGCGCCCCCCGATGGTAGGGGGAGGTCTGGGGCGACGATGAAGGCGAGATCCATGCACCTCTGAATGAAATGACAGTAGGGTGACCAGGTGTCCTGCTTTGTGCGGGACTGCACAGCATAATGACCATTTTTTCCACATCCCGCAAATTGAGATGATGTCCCGCATTCGATTGGCTCTGGCTCTCCAAAGTGCAGGACAGTTGCCTTTCTCCAAACATGACTTTCATTTTATAGCGCAGGGGTGTCAAACAAATTTTAGGTCAGGGGCCACATTCAGCTAAATTTGATCTGAAGTGGGCCAGACCAGTAAAATAATAACATAATAATATATAAATAAGATCAACTCCAAACTTTTCTCTATGTTTAAGAGTGAAAAAAGTTAATTTACATTATGAAAAGGTTTACATCTACAAACTCTCCTTTCAAAAGATGTGAATAACATGAAAAAACTGAAAAAAAGTGTAATTTTAACAATATTATGCCTCAGTTTATCATTTACATTACATTACATTTACATTACATTAGAACTACAAATACACAAAACATTTAATAACAGGCAGAATCTTGTTAAAATTGTTAAAATAAGACATTTCAGGTTGTTCATATTTGTTCAGGTTATTCACATTTTTTGCAAAATTTTACTTTGTTTTAGTGTAAATACATGAAAATATTGACATTTACAAAGAGAAAAATTTGGAGTTGTCATTATTTATGTGTTATTATGATAGTATTTGACTGGTCTGACCCACTGGAGATTGAATTGGTCTGAATGTGGAACCTGAACTAAAAGGATTGTTAGTATCTTAGTGTCATTTTTGCATTTCACAAATTCATCCCAAGGGCCAGACTGGACCCTTTGGTGGGCCAGATTTGGCCCCCGGGCTGCACGTTTGACACCTGCGTTATAGCGGAAACAGCGCTATCACCATTGGCTGTGTCCGCTGCCAATCAACCAACATACACTGGGGTCAGGAGTCCATCAACCTGTCACCTGTGTCCTCCTGAGCTCCGCCCACTGACACACAAAAAACAAACGCCTCAGACACCGACATGCAAATATTGGTGGAAATCATGGAAATTCCGCACAAAAAAAAGAAGATGCAAATAATGGGAGTATGTTTATGAATGGGTGAAAGCGGTGGGGGATGATTCACAGAGGGTACTCTGAGGAACTATGTCAGACTTATTTCTCCATCGCACATGGAGGCGAGTATGACTTGAAGTGACACACTGCATGTATGTGATGTTTGGTTAGATTTGATCCATATTCCTTTTAACTATTTTTAAGTTTGGAGTTTGAACTGAGAGACTTGTGACAAAATATGCTTTTGTTAAGTATATGGATATTTGTTTTTTGACAAAATTCCACAGGATATTTACCTTATCTTATTCTATTTTAGCACTGTGTTAGAATGCTAAATGTTTGACTGTTCTGTGTTTGGATGCACAAAAATTTTTGGTCCAAGTAATTTTAGGTTGGCTGGAAGTGGAAACAGCTGTTAAAATTTTGTCAGTTCTTCCTTTTTGTTTAATTGCACATAGATTAGTTTACCTTTGAGGGTTGAAAACATATAGTAAAAAAAAAAAAAAAAGATTTTCTAAAAGTATTTCATTACAATATTTGAAACTTGGTTTCTTTGAGTTTTTACAAGTAGATTTTTTGTTTTGTTTTTACAAGCAAAAAAAGTTGTTGAAACCTGTGCAAAAAAAGCAAAAAAAATAAATGCCCAGTGCAGAAATATGCATACTGTGTGCAACCACATCAAATTGTTATTCATATTTTTAAGCTCGATAATAAGATGCACATTGTTTAAAAATCTAGACTCTGTTCCAGCGTTACAGTTACGTGTCCCACATTGTCCCACACAAACACACTCCCTGTCCCACATGTGGCTCCTAAGCACCTGGTCACCCTACATGGAGGCGAGTATGACTTGAAGTGACACACTGTATGCATGTGATGTTTGGTTAGATTTGATCCATATTCCCTTTGACCTATTTTTAAGTTTGGAGTTTGAACTAAGAGACTTGTGACAAAATATGCTTTTGTTAAGTATGTGGATATTTGTTTTTTGACAAAATTCCACAGGATATTTACCTTATCTTATTCTATTTTTAGTACTGTGTTAGAATGCTAAATGTTTGTCTGTTCTGTGTTTGGATGCACAAAGGTTTTTGGTCCAAGTAATTTTAAGTTGGCTGGAAGTGGAAACAGCTGTTAAAATGTTGTCACTTCTGCTTTTTTGTTTAATTGCACATAGATTAGTTTGCCTATGAGGGTTGAAAATATGAAGTAAAATAAATATTAGAAAAAAACAAAAACTGATTTTCTAAAAGTATTTTATTACAATACTTGAAACTTGAGGTTTCTTTTTTGAGTTTTTACAAGTAGATTTTTTGTTTTGTTTTTACAAGCAAAAAAATGTTGTTGAAACCTGTGCAAAAAAAAAAACAACCAAAAATGTCCAGTGCAGAAATATGCATACTGTGTGCAACCAAATCAAATTGTTGTTATTCATATTTTTAAGCTCGATAATAAGATGCGCATTGTTTAAAAATCTGGACTTTGTTCCAGCATTACAGTTACGTGTCCCACACAAACACACTCCTTGTCCCACATGTGGCTCATACACACCTGGTCCCCCTAAATGACAGGTAACAGGAGGTCAGGACCCGTGAGTTCAGGAAGAGCAGACAAAGACCAGGTTCAGTCCCATTGTTGAACTCCACTATGATCCAGAAAACCAAACAGGAGGCTCCACAGCAAACTAAGAAAACCTACCTGCAGGTGAGATGCATTATGGGCGTGGCTTAAATCAGGTGGCCCGTCTCATCTCCAAGGCCGCTCCCTTTTACGCACGGAAACAAAACCTGTGAGAGTCAGACCAGGACCGCAGGACCAGGATGGAGTGCAAATCCGTGTCCACGGCGAAGGTGGCCGCAGTGGTCGGGTTAGGAGTGGGTGCGGCGTTCATTATCCAGGACAGCGGATACACTCTGGACTCAGACAGCACCAGGTACCGGATCTGGAGGACGACCGGGCTGCAGGGCGCACCGGTGCGGGCCGTGGTCTGCGTCACCGCCGCGCTCTGCTTCCTGGCGGGGCTCTGGCTTTACCGGGTGCTCTTCAGCCCCCTGGAGCTGCTGAAAAGTTACGACGAGGTGGGATACATTGTTCCCGAGGGCCGCTCCAGAGCCCAGGCGGCCAACGAGATCCGGCGCAGGAGGAAGACCGGAGAGCTGCCACCGGTGTATCCGAACGGCTGGTACCGGGTTCTGGACTCACACCTGCTGCAGAGGGGCGAGGTCCGGAACGTCTCTGTGCTGGGTACAGTACTGACATTACAGAAAATAAATAAATAAATAAATAGACTTTGAAGAGTTAAGTGTGCAGATGCAAGTGTATTTTGGATTTTTTTTTCAAAATACTTTACGCACAAAAATAAAAAATATGTAAAAGATACGGTGGCCCAGAGGTATAACAGCCCCCAAAAATTATCCACTAGCCCAAAAAATTATCCACTATAAGAAAAAAAAGAGAACAGCCCAAAAAATTATCCACTATAAGAAGAAAAAGAGAACAGCCCAAAAAAATTATCCACTATAAGAAAAAAAACAGAACAGCCCCCAAAAAATTATCCACTATAAGAAAAAAAGAGAACAGCCCAAAAAATTATCCACCATAAGACAAAAAAAAAAAGATATCAGCCCAAAAAATTAACCACTCTTTTTAAAATAACTTTATTTTTTTTTAACTTTATTTTAACTTTATTCTATGCTTTTATTTTTTGTGGTGGCCTTGATTTTAAAGCAAGAGACCTTTCGGGTAAACAGCGCCCCCCGTATTTGGAAAGGTGAATGATGTTTTGTTTTTCTTATAGTGGATAATTTTTTGGGCTGTTCTCTCTTATTTCTTACAATGGAAATTTTTTGGGGTGTTCTCTTTTTTATCTTATGGTGGATAATTTTTTGGGTTGTTCTCTCTTTTTTCTTATAATGGAAAATTTTTTAGGGTGTTCTCTTTTTTTTCTTATAGTGGATAATTTTTTGGCTTGTTCTCTTTTTTTTCATATAGTGGATACTTTTTTGGCTTGTTCTCTTTTTTTCATATAGTGGATACTTTTTTGGTTTGTTCTCTTTTTTTTTTCTTATGATGGAAATTTTTTTGGGCTGTTGCACCTCTGGGCCACTGTAAAAAGATAAGGTACAAGATAAAATAAACCAAAACATACTAAAGAATAAAAAAAAAATAATAAAAAAAAATCTACAGATCATAAACCCAGAAATAACCAGAATCAGAATTGCCTTTATTGTCATTAGACAGTACAAAGTACATCAAACGAACCTGAGTTCGATGATTAACACGTTGTATAATGAAATGTAGAATAGACTTTAAACTGTCATCAGTTAAGTTTTCTGTGGATGTTTCCTCAGCAGATTCTATGATCAGATACAAGTTTCAGTGGGAAAGTTTGTAAAGATGCTGACAATTCATTCCTGTCCACGGGAGATCATATTAACAACCAGTTCAACAAGAGGAGAGGTTGGACGCCACAGTGTACACTTAATGTTTAGATGGGATATTGTCCGTTTCTTGATGTTTCACATTGGCAAACTATTCAATTTGTTCTGTTCTGTGTGAAGGTTTTTGGTGATCTTACTTACAAAGGCATGAAAAGGAAGTAGCCTGCAGACACTTAAAACATCAACAGGCGAACTGAAGATGTGATGATGAGCACTGAGAATGTAAATGATTTAAACAGGTTAAAATAGTTGAAGTCATAAATATGGAGAAAGTTTCAGCTTGTTGACGGTTTAGTTTATTGCTGAAATGGACCAAGAGCCACATGTTCGGTGAGATTTTACCACTATTGTTGCATCACGATCTGAAATCTTGAGCTCAGCAAAAAAATAAATGAATAAAAAGTTCAGAGTGACTTTGACCTTTGACCTTTGGACTCAAAAACTTGCCAATGTTATCCATCTATCCATGTTAAGAAGGAGCTTCATCTTTTGTACCTAATGGAGGATGATGGACTGAGGTTCTTTTAAAGATATGTCAGCATATCTCAAAGTAAGAACCGTTAGATGTTAGTAGATCTATGGGCCACAAACATGAAGTGGACATTTTTCTAGATTGCAAGTCACATGTTTGGATTACTTGGAACTGGATGATGACATGGATAAATTAATTCTTATGTTAAACCTTTTTGGTTCCAGAATTTTTAGATTAATACTGAAGTCATATACTTATGATTTTATGTTCTAAATTATTAGTGAAAGATGAAACCGACATAACAGGACAAAAATACTGTGATGATGAAAATAATGTAAAAGATAAGAGTGTCTGTTTTCATATCTGTCTATAGTGAGACAATTTACTGTTGCTTGGTAACACTGTTACCATCTCTGTCATTCTTAGTTGTCATTCTATTCAGATGTAATCCCCTCCATTTTCCCCTCTATCTGTCTACTATACTTTACCAAACTATACTTTACTATACTATAGTACTTTATGTCTCAAATTGGAGAATGGGCCCAGAATCAGGTCAGTTATCTTCTTGTGTGGACCAAATATAAGCTGCACCCAAACCTAAGACTTTAAAATGCAATATCTATAATTTTGATTGTTGCAGTATTTTTCCTACTTTTGCCTTAAGAGTCATTTTTTTTTATCCTCAACTAAAGCACTTGCACAATATTTCATTGTTTTATTCTTTTAGTTAATTTTTCACATAATGTGTTGAATTTTTTTTGTCATTATTATGATAAAATATAGTTGAATGTTCTTCCTCTAGCTTTGTGAAATGTGATTTGTTAAGTGTTTGCCATGTTCAAAACATAAAGCATAAGCAGCATCCCCAAAATGAAGCCAGTGCTTTAGTGCCTTAATGCTGTAATACCACTGATGTCCAACAAATGGTGCTCCAAAAAGCACCATGTATGGCTCCTGTAGACTTACATTGACCTTCTCTAAAAATACTAAGTAAGTTTTTATCCAGGGGTTGTTCAAGATTCGTTTGTTTTATTTGGACCCTCTAATAAGTGATGTGATACATCTTTAATTTTTCCTCCATTAATCTGAAATCTGGTTGAATCTCAGGCTTTGACTGACAGGTGTCATTGACAGCTTACTCATCTTCCGTGTCAGAATTAACTTTTTTTTCTTTAATAAAACACTTTTTTTCCAGTTCTACTGAAGTAGTTGTAAATAGGTTACACTTACATTATCATTGTGCAGTGCACAATGAAATTTAATCTAATCAGTAGGGTAACATTAAGTATTAGCTCACTTATGAATCATTGCACTTCTGCAGCCATGCCTCTTTTGTCCAAATATGGTAATTTCCTGCTCCCCAAAACAAATAGCAATCAATCACACAAACAAACAAACAAACAAAAAACACCAACATGGCAGCTGCAAAAAACTCCTGGGTTCTAAACGGCCGTACAGAAACCAGTGTGTGATGTCATGATTCTTCTGTCCATTGATTATGTTCAGTTTATTGTCAGGACAAAATAAAATCAGCCTTTAAACTTGACAAAAAAAAAAAAAAAAAGATAATTTCACCTTTATCGTAATGATAAATAATGTTGACTTATACTGAGATTTTTATCATGACTTTTTTCCTCATATCACTAATAATACATTTAATTAATCTCAGAACTAGAATAGGTGACTTATGAAAATAACATTTATGATGATTTTTTTTTTTTGTTATTTTACAGTAACAGTTCAGTAAACTTCCACAGTAACGGTACTTTTACTTGAGTTAAGTAGTAACACACTGAAGAAATTACCCAGTGACTGGATAGAGTTACATATGGAAGTTGAAAAACCTGTAGGAGACAGACAACCAAAGAAAACAAAAGAAACTTTGGATGTAAATAGTGTTAACAGGAAACAAGAGTGTGGAAATAGTTTCCCAAGTCAAGTAAGGACATGAATTTCCTTGTACATTTACATAACAGACATTTGTGATTGATATAATGTGATTGATATAATGTGACTGATGATGTTAGAGTTGTGTAATCCTTCAGGTTGGACTCCTGTCAGTCACAATGAAACTAATTCACACATAGTTCTCTGTAAACTCAAAGACCTTTGTTATAGCGACAGAGGGAACGTTCACATGGCTCCCAGTTACACTTTTATTAAAAAAACAAACCCTCTTTGTCTGCCGTGAAGGTGTCATGGAGGCAGTTGCTATGGTAACTGATGTCTATTGAGTAACCACACAATAGCAGTCACTTAGTTTTGCAGCTTATCAGGAAACACAAACTCCAAGTGTGTCTGAGGGCTCAACACAAATATGTCATATTTAAGGAAAAAAAAAATCATTTTCAGTTTAGATATTATGTATGGTGTTTTAGACCAACTGATTACTTAACAGTGCTGTGTAAAACTCAGGGTTGTCAGGGTTGAAATGAGCATAGATATTTATTTTTCATTCTTTTTTCCTTAGATGCAACAAGGAAATACCAGAAATATGGCTTAAAAGACGCATAAAAACTGAACCAAATAGGTTGCGAAGGTTAAAGACACTAGAAGAACAATAACTAGGAACAGGAATCACTGTTTCTTCATACAAACAAATATTCATCAAAACTAAAATGAACAGCATTGTCGCCTAAAAAGTAAAGATACTGATTGTAGTTAAGTATTTCCACTGCAGTACTGGACTATAACACCAGTCTGAAGACCTAATACAGTCGATACAAATTGACTCTTTGCATAAATATGATGTATTTTTCTATAAAGGTCTTTGAAACTCATAAAATTCCTAAACTTGCTCATGTACAGTGATGACCAACAGTGACATTTTTGTTCATAGCCCTGATTCTGTTCACAATATTTTCATTTAAGGACCAAAAAAAAAAGTAACACTTGTTTTTGTAGTTGTACAGTTTTGACAACTTGATCCCTCATCATGCTGTAAATTTGCATACTTTTACAGTACTCTTATTGGAATACAGGAAATACAGGAAATATGTGCATAGCCTAAAAGACACACAAATAAACTGAACTAAATGTGTTCTAAGAGTTAAAGTCACTATTCTTTGTGACCTCTGACCCCATGACAAGAAGCAGCACAAAGAATTACAAATATCTGACATGTGTTTAATGAAACCTGGTATAAAACATCAGAAAATGAACAGAGCTTGACCGATATGGGATTTTTGGGGACGATGCTGATACCAATATTGGGGGCTAAAAAAAAGTCAGTATCTGATATATTGGCCGATAACCGATATATCGACCAATATATGAAATAAGAACATTGATATAGATGTATAGATACACAGGATATAATAATCTTCTATTAATAATAATGGCAGACATGTGGATTAACAGTTGCATGAATCTTTGTTTATCTCATAAAGATAATTTCCACAACTTTCAAACACTGTATAATAGTCTTATATTAGACTAGTATGTGACCACTGGGGAACCACGGGTTGTAGATGTGGAAGTTTTTATGCTGGGGAGAGCAGACTTTTGGGAAAATAATAATAATGGATTAGATTTTTATACTCAAAGCATGTATAGTGGATCCATTATTCATTCGCTCTCACATTCACTCTCTGGTGGTGGTAAACTACATATGTAGCCACAGCTGCCCTGGGGCAGACTGACGGAAGCATGGCTGCCAATCTGCAGCTACGGCCCCTCCGACCACCACCGACTGGAGGCAAGGAGGGTTGAAGTGTCTTGCTAGCAATCCATTTTCCAGAAGAGGAAGAGAGAGAGATTAAATAAATCAGGATTTTCATTAAAATATAAGCGAGGCATGCACTAGCTGTCATAAACTAACAATATGACTGATAGCAGGTGCTGATATGTATTTTGTTTTTGTTGTTGCTTGTGACTGTTATCTCTGTTTTGTGTCAGGAAACAAAAAAAGTAATAACTGGACTGTTTCAAAACCTTTCATTTCTTCACTCTATTTTTGAGCATAAATTCATTCAGTTTATGAAATAACTAACAGATTAAATTATTTGCTGATGTTTGACTGATGTAATTCATCTACTCTTTCTTATTCTTAGGTTCAGTGAATTATAAAATCTGAGGCATGCAGGTTAGCTCACCTTTTTTGACTGTTAGTTGGGCAGTTTTCATGAATTCCAACCATTTTCCAGATAAAACACAACATGAAAGGGGATGCAAAGTTTTCCTGCATGAATATAACTGCATGGTTTGCAGGAGCAGGTGTGTTTTGAATCTGTTTTAATGCACATTGTGTATGATGTATGAAAACCTTGGTGTTGTGTTTGTTGTTTGTTGAATGTAGCAGGTGATGAGGCAGAAACATGAAAGCAGCTGATGCTCTTTGAGATGTGTGTGAACTCAGATCAAACAGTCCCACCGCGGGGACGACCGATCTGAAATGTTAAAGGTTTAACAGTGTTTTTGCACCTCCATGGAAATACACGAGATGGACAAAAGTATTGGGACACATTGAATTCAGGTGCTTCTGTTCTAACAGGGGTCTGGGATACAAAACAATAATCAATCCATTTGATTATCAATAATGATATGTAAAAGGAAAAATCAGCCTTTAAACAAATAACATTTTATATCTTATTTCATAAGGTATCTTATCTTATCTTATCTTATAAATGTGACAGTTTAACATTTATTGTGATAATTATCGATATCATCAGTTACATTTTTAGCCTTATTGTTCAGCTCTTAACATAACACAGTCTGTTTTTTCCATGTCTCCATGACCCACATCAACACTTGTCCTGCCTCGTTGTGCACCCTGCTGTGAAACACCGCGGTGTCTGCCTGCTTACGTTTCCCTGTAGTCATCCTTTTACTTCATTTACATCATATATTAAATTCTCCTTAGTGTGCTTTTCTGTCTTTGCTGCTCTCACACCTTGCGCTGTGGTTTATTTCTGCCCCACAACAGCCCTTGTTGGAACCAGCCTTAATTTGGATTTCTCAGAATTTTGCCATCACGTATCCTGACGAGGCACATCATGATTTAGGTCAGTGGTTACTCAGAACCACAGCCACCCAGCCTGCGCTAATCTGGTCTGGGGGAAACCTGAGCACAGAGAGTCATCCAAATGTCAGCAGTACACTGTGGAGATGTGGATGTGACATGGCGGAAAGGTGGCCTCCAGGAACACCAGCCTCACATTTCACCATTTGAAAAAGGCAAAAATCAGTGACATTTTATTAGATTACACTTTAACCCCTTACTGCTGAAATTTATTTCCAATTATATAAAGAAATTATTTGTGCTGTTACTGTCAAGTATACGCATAAATTAACCCAAAAAGACTCAGTGCTACTTTTGTGGCAGTTCCCAGTTTAATTTTTCTCACTATTTAACTGTTTTCAGTCATTTATTATGTTATAATATTATCATCTGTATTTTGCAGATTTTTCTTCTTCAGTGAAAATCAGGTATTTTCCTATATTTAAATTAGTGCCCATGTAGATGTTCATAAAAACTCATAGTAAACTTATAGGTTATCAAAACAGTGTAAACTGAAGAAAAAGTTTTTGGACCAAATATATCATTAACAACATAAAAAGAAGTGTCTCCATCCACTGTCATTGATCCAACTCCATGGATTTTATTGGTGAATCGATGCTGTAGAAGATAAGTGTTTCCACATTCACTATAAAGCCTCTGAACATCCAAATGGGTCATATCTGATGACTATAAAAGATGACAAACTTCATTTTACCTCAATTATTTACATGTTTCAATAGGATTAGTATATCAACAGGTATTCAAGATTTTAGATCAGTAGATGGTTTTGGTTGCCAGAGGCCGTTTGGGTCTTTGAGGGTTAAGTGGAGATTGTTAATGTAGCACATACAATAATTATGATGCAAATTAGAGGCATTAGGTATAATTGTCATAATTGTAATTAAACTCATTTTCCAGTCTTAAGTATATAGATGATTTTATATTGATGCTACTATTGATCAGTTCCTCCAGTCATCGATCCAAACACAACAAAAATGATCCAAAAATCATAGAATGTCATGAAATTAATCACACTACTGACACAGGGTGTTGAAGCTGATCCATGAATGTCAGGGATCATAGATAACCAGGTAACATATGTACATTCACAAAGAGTGTTGAACAGCAAATGATTACAAAAACAAGGGAATACAGAGGTGCATTACAACTACAGTCTACAAGGGGAGAAGATACAAAGAATTTATTTGGTTTTTATACCATTTTATGACATTAAATAGCCTCAAAACTGTTTCATAATATGAAAAACAAACCTTTTACAATTATTGCACAGTTGCATTCATTTTCCATAATCACCATCTTTGAATCCAGTTCATTAATAATCTGTGGCTCAGGAATCACAATGGGCCGCAGCTGTTTTTGTTGGGTTGCCAGCTGTTTTTGAACAACAATATCACGCATTCATTAATTTTCTTATTTCCAAGTGTGTAATTGTAGATGAAAGGTCAGATTCATAACAGATACAACAAGGCAAAAGCAACGTAATTGACATGAAAGAAGTAACAACACTAAAATAATATGAAAGAGTAAAAAGTCTAAAGGATGCTGCAAAAATGAAAGTTTCATGGCAAGTCATTGATGTATATTTGAGAATCTGGGTCCCTTTGAGACATAAAATTATTTTTTTTAGGTCTTGACTAATAAATAGTTGGGAAAACTTGTCTCAAGTGAAGCTGAAATATGTCAGACACACCCTAATGGTTGGATGACGTATCACAGGCTCTGAAATTTGCCCAACCACCAACCAGTGTCGAATTCAGGGGTGTCAAACTCATTTTGGTTCAGGGGCCATATTTAGCCCAATTTGATCTCAAGCAGGCCAGACCAGTAAAATAATGACTTAATAACCTATAAATAATGACAAATCCAAATTTTTCATTTTGTTTTAGTACAAAAAAACCCAAATTAAATGATGAAAATATTTACATTTTACAAAAAAGATGCGAATAACCTGAAAAAACAGAAATTTCATTTGAAAAATTAGTGCAACTTTAACAATATTATGCCTGGACTTACTATTTATACATGTACATTTACACACAGTGTTACATAAATATTTGGTAACAGGCAAAATATTGTTAAAATTTTGGAGTTTGGAACTAAAATTTTAACAATTTCTACAATATTCCTTCTCTTATTATTATTATCACAACTACAGATCATAGTGGATCCATAAATGCACAAAACATTTAGTAACAGACAGGATACTGTTAAAATTGCACATTTGGGGTTGTTCATCTTTGTTTTTATTTATGTATTTATTTGCATTTTATTGTGAATGAATAGTTTTGTAAATGTAAATCTTTTCACAGTGTAATGTTATTTTTTTCACTTAAATTTTTTCCACATAATTTTTCACAAAGAAGATTTGTCGTTGTCATTATTTATGGGTTATTGTGTTGTTATTTTTACTGTAGATCACATTGGTCTGTATGTGGAACCTGAATCAAAAGGATTTTTGACAACCTTAACTCTTCAGGTTCATTTTTGCACTCACATCCCGTGGGCCAGAATGGAACCTTTGGCGGGCCAGATTTGGCCCCCGGGCCGCATGTTTGACACTTGTGATCTAATTCATCATAAAACTTTGCAATGAAAACAATGGATCCGGTTTTATCAGCAAAAGTGGGTCACAGAGAAGTTTCCCATCATCAAGGCAATCAAATTCAAAGCAATAATATGAAATGTTAATATCTCCCATTCTATGTTTATAGTCATATTCTATTTGACAATAAAACTGACTTTGATTCTTGATTAATGTCACTTTTGGTGTGTGTTGCATGTCAGCATGTATAATATACTGGTACTGACAAATAAAGGTTGTGGTTTCTTCTAATTAGATTACTCCTGTTTATATGCGTATATGTTTACGCTGTTTATATGATCACTTCTATGTATTGTATGTATTTATATATTAATCTGAAAGCCCCAGAAATCGGATAATGATAATGATCAGAGTATTAGTGTGCATGTAAACAGGCTCATTGTTATTTTTTGAAGGTGGAAATCTGAGAAATCATGATTTTATTTGTGTAGATTTGGGTCCTGAGGATAGAGAAAAGGGATGTTTGGGAACTGGTCCCTTTAAACCACTATGTTTACAATTACAGTCATTTTAAAAGGTCAGACTTCCAGTCAATACTTAAGTGACATATATCAGGCATTTGCCTTAATTCACTTCTTTAAACCTTGAAATCCAGCATTAACATTTATCCTCCCTCATTTTATTGCCCACTGCTTCCAGACTAAATAAAACTTGTGTGTCCTGGACCTTGTAGGTGAACAGGTGGTGGTGTTTCGGGGTCAGGATGACAAGGCCTATGTTCTGGACGCCTACTGCCCTCATCTGGGAGCAAATCTGGCTGTGGGAGGTCAAGTAGTGGGAAACTGCATCGAGTGCCCATTTCATGGATGGCAGTTCCAGGGTAACGATGGCAAATGTGTGAAGATCCCATATGCACAAAAAGGTATGAACTGAAGGTAAATGGTAACTTTTTAAGAGCTTTCACCAGTTAAACTATACAGGCAATGTAGTAAAAGTATGTTTAATGGAACCAACCTGAAATCATATGTTACACAATGGCAGTTTTTTTTTTTTCCTTAATCCCGCCACCACCACCACCCCTTTTCGGAGGACAACTTTATTTTTAATTACAGCTTGTGTTTAAGTAGCAATCTCCAACTTCATATTCACATGTTCATCCATTCCTTGCTTGTATACATATACATAGTAGTATACAATAGCAGAGCTCTTTACTGCTGCAAATTTAGCACAATTACTTTTAGTTTTTGGTAAATTCTATACATAGAACTAGTTGTAGTAAGGCCTAGATTTTGAAGATCAGGTTTACATTCTGGGAATAGAGATGCAGCATTATCATATATTGTAATATAAGTAGCAGATACTGCATTTTTTTTTCTCTCCCTATTTCACTCTTGAACTTTTTGCTTATATTTATATATATATATTATATATATGATATATTTATATCTTATTTCATAAGTTATCTTATCTTATCTTATCTTATCTTATCTTATCTTATCTTGTCTGGTCTGGTCTGGTCTGGTCTGGTCTGGTCTGGTCTGGTCTGGTCTTGTCTTGTCTTGTCTTGTCTTGTCTTGTCTTGTCTTGTCTTGTCTTGTCTTGTCTTGTCTTGTCTTGTCTTGTCTTGTCTTGTCTTGTCTTGTCTTGTCTTGTCTTGTCTTGTCTGGTCTGGTCTGGTCACAAGTTCTTAAAGACTTTACTCCACTTTTCCACTGACTGTATCAGCTCAGCTTACCTTATTTTTTACATTTCTGTCATCCAAGAGCAGGGATGGCAGGTATTAGCAGATTTTATGTCTAGTATCACCATCACTGAGGTTCCGAATGAGTCAGAGTGATACTGAACATGATGTAACATAATGCAGATCACTGATTGGTCAGTCTCGTGTGAACAACAATTACTAGGGCTTATCTAGTATTATGGATCTTTTTTCTGACATTTCAAAGACAATATTAAAACACGATGGGAATGCATCTTGTGTTATCTTGTGTTTTTGTGACACAACAGCCAGTGATGACAGGAGGAAGTGCAGATTCAATAGAAACAGGCTCTTCAACCAAGAGTTGGTGTAACCGGTAACAGGAGATATTAACCCTTTACAGGACACTCATTGAAATACTCTGAAATTCAAAATTTCAACCTTAGTCCAGTAACAATTGGACATCGTCATCCTCCTACTCGTCATCATCACTGATGGCAGGGTGGGCTGGCATGACAACAGTCCTCTTGCAATAAAACATCTGAGCAGACAGTTGTTAAAAATTAAACACATGCAATAAAAGTGTTATAAGGTCATAAATTGACAAAAATCACTCATTCACTATTTATAGCTTAAAAGTGTCTATAAATGGGTTAAAATTCTCTCTGAATCACTGTATAGTGTTATAAAAAACCTTTGTCAACATTAAACATGATGTCCTCAGTAGTATTCCCTTATTTGTAAAGAAAATGCAGTAAATATAGCTTGTTAGATGCATCGGGCATATGTCCAAAAGCAGACATGCCAAATTACCTCAATTAACTCCAATTTTCAAGTGAACTGGGCTTATGATCAATGTGGCGGCCAAATTTGCCATGCTGTAATTTCACTGATTTTACTAAATCATCCACAAACTCCACATACTGTATGTCATCACTTAGCACAGGGGTGTCAAAGTCATTTTCGTTCAGGGGCCACATTCAGCCCAATTTAATCTCCAGTGGGCTGGACAAGTAAAATAATAACAGTGAAAAAAGTAAAATTATATTATGATAATGTTTACATCTACAAAGTTTCCTTAAAAATCTGAATAACATGAACAACTTGAATCATCTTAAGAAAAACAACTGCAATTTTAACAATATTATGCCTCAGTTTATCAGTTTATCATTTACACATGTGCATTACAATCGCACAAAACATTTAGTAACAGGCAGAATATTGGTAAAATTGCATTTACTTTTCTTAAGACATTTCCCTTTGTTCATATTTGTTCAGGTTATTCACGTTTTTTGTAAAAGTTAAGTTTGGTAATGTAAACATTTTCAAGTAGTTTTACTTTTTTACACCAAAAAACACAAAGAAAGAATTTGGGGTTGTCATTATTTATAGGTTATTATGATAATATTTTACTAGTTCTGACCTACTTGAACTCTAATTGGACTGTATGTGTCTGTATATGGAACGTGAATTAAAACGATTTTGACACCAGTCATTGTTAATATCTTCAGTGTAATTTTTGCATTTCACAAATTCAACCTCGCGGGCCGGATTGGACTCTTTGGCGGGCCAGATTTGGCCCCTGGGCCACATTTTTGACACCTGTGACATAGCACAACTATTTAACACAAAGTGTGTGAGTTTCATCTGCTTAACATGATTGATTTTGATGTTTTGATCGGAAATGTACAGTTAGCTGAGCCGCATGAGTGTCTTTTTCTGACTTCACAGAAAACAGGGTGTTGGATGTGTTCCAGGTCTCTCCTGATTGGTCGAATGTCACTTGCCCAATAAAGGGTTAGACCAAGGTGTGTTTAGTGTAGTAAGTGTTTCAGAGTCAACAAAAAGGAAATCATCCCATGTTTAGAGTGAGAAACTGATACCAGCATATGTGACTGTTCATCCGGGGGAACTGAGATTGTTAAGTTTTGGTTTGAGTGTCTTGAGTTTGATTGGCTGTAACCCTGATGTGCACTCCCAGTCAGTCATGCTTTCACTCGCTTTGTTGATTTTGATGTAAATGATTATAAGCTGACAACCAGTCCTTAAACCTGAATAACCACATCTGTGTTGGAGTGAAGTGATTCCAACACACCCCAAAACAACAGTGTGTGAAAGTAAAGACACAGAATACCACAGTTTAAGTTAAAAAATGCTTTTAAGGTCATGACTGAAAATAAGGGATGGAAAAAGCCACGTTACTAAGAAACATACAAACACCATAGGTTTAGCTTCACTGATATCCTTATTCTTTCATAATCACCCACTGATAACCGCCCTACAATCACACACCTGCTTTATTCTCCTTTAACCTCTGGTGTTGTTTCTGTGGACAAATCGATAACATAGGATTGTTTCAGGGTAAAGTTATGGTTGGGAAGGTCAGTGTAGAAAATATTGTGTTGTAAAAAACAGACTCACTCTCATGAATCTGCCGCTTCGTTTTCAATAAAATGAACATATTAGTGTTTGTTTCACTGTACATTGTACAAAATATTTCCAAAACACACAGATTTGACCATTAATGCCACATTTTCCACTCTGAGTAGATAAACAGAGACAGGTTTTCACTTACTATATCATGATAATTACCCTGTCCCCCGAAGGGGAGGCAAGGGGTATTGTTTTTGGTTTGGTTTGTTTCTTTGTTTGTTAACACTTTAGCTGCAAAACTATTAGTTCAATTCATATCAAATTGGGTTATAGATTGCCAGTGACTCAGAATAGATCTCATTACATTTTGGAAAAGGTAGGTCAAAGTTCAAATTTTTTATGAGTTTTTAACATCTTTTATTTTTTTCTATTTACTTGTGAACAAAATACGTGCGAGGGGTGGGGTTTGTTGTGCCTGGCACCACTTGTTTCAAGATATTTTTATTTCATACAAATTTTTGCATAAATTAATGTGTAAATATCTCTTCTTACTGTAATTCTAAGTGGCGTGACAACAATGCTTTTATTTGATCTTTTGTTTTATTTTTGACTAATTTCATTTTTGTCTTGTTTTGTCTTCATCTTGTCATGTCTTTTACCTCATTGACATGTTTTTGACCAAGTACATGTTTTACAAATAATCAAAAACCACATATGATCATCTGCTTTTATTCACTTTCATTCAAAATCCAGGCTTTAACCTCAAAGAACCAATGATCTGACATTGATCCTGATGATAATTTTGACTGATACAATGATGTTTGTGGTGATAACATCTCTCCTTGGATGTATGGTCATCTCACAGACTGAAGTGCCTCATTTTGCTGTTATGTTTCCCTCAGTGCCAGAGTTTGCCGGTGTTCGTTGCTGGCCCAGCTGTGAGGTGAACGGTCAGGTACTGGTCTGGTTCCACTGTGATGGAGAAGATCCTCAGTGGGACATCCCAGAACAGCAGGAGATCACCAATGGGGAGTGGGTCTATCGGGGAAGAACTGAACATTTTATCAATGCTCACATACAGGTGTGTGTATGAACAGGAGGATGTTTAGTGTAGCATGTCCTTCAGATATTCATGATCTCCAAAAGGTCTGTACAGAAACAAGTACACAGAAGAACAGTCAGCAAAAAGAAATGAACCAGTAACTACTTTGCCATTTTTTTGTAATTTTTGAGGTAAAATGCAAAAATGTAAAATGCACTTTAAACAATTTTCAAAATTTATGTATTAAAAATGGCCTGAAAAATTTTAAAACTAAGTTCATGTCAGCAAACTTTGACCCTCAAAGGCCTAAACGTCCACTTTCAGCCAAAAGCATCTACTGGTTTAACTGTTTAATAACATCTGATCCCCTAATCCTATCAATACATGTAAATAATTGGTGTAAAATACATTATATTTTCATGGTCATCAGATATGACCCATTTGGATGTTTAGAGGCTCTGTAGCAAACATGGAAACACTGTCATCTTCTACAACATTGATTCACCAGTAAAACCCATGGAGTTGGATCGCTGGCAGTGGATGGAGATGCTTGTCTTTATGATATATTTTGCTGAAAAAGTCTTTCTTTTATTTACTTATTTTGCACACAATAACAAATCAAACTTTAGTACAAGCAAAGAAACAGATTGTGCCGGTGAGATCAGAAAACCCCATGGGGTTTAGAAAATTCATCTCACCTCATTACAACATTGGCATAAAGAAAGTCAATAAAAATAATAGACAAATTATAACAAAATATAAAAGAATAAAAGAAAGAGTATGTGTAAATGCGTGTAAGGGTGGGAGAGTGTATGTATAAGGAAAATTTAAATTTGTTTAATCATACAGTACGTTTCCTAAGCTTATACTTATGACCAGGTGAAGTAGACTGAGATGCAATTTGAATATAACTTTTCCACAGCTGAGGCTCCCTGACACTCTGAGAGAACTGACCATGTCCAGTACGGCCCATTAGCAGATGCAGCCAGTTGGCATGTCTTGTATGGAAGTTGTGTACATCTCTGTCAAATTGGAAGAAGGCTTTACAAGGCAAAGAATGTGTAGCAGGTTGAATCCAGATTTTGTGAAGAAATATACAGATAAGGTATTTATTTAAAGTAAAAACTGAGAGGATATGGAGCTGTTTGAAAAGAGGGGCTGAGTGAACAGCCAAGTCACTAAATGTAGCCATCCTGCAGAATTTCTTTGGCAGCATATAAAGTTTAGAAAGATGGGTAGGATAAGTTGCTTCCCAGATTGTATTGCAATATATGAGACACAGATAAATTAAGCTATAATAAAGAGTTAGGAGGCACTTCTGATGAAGGAATCGATTCATTTTACCAGTGATGCCAATAGACTTTGCTATTTTCATACAAAGTGAATGTAGCTCCTCCAGCTCA
Organism: Sphaeramia orbicularis; assembly: GCF_902148855.1. Classification (NCBI taxonomy): domain Eukaryota; kingdom Metazoa; phylum Chordata; class Actinopteri; order Kurtiformes; family Apogonidae; genus Sphaeramia; species Sphaeramia orbicularis. Next base: position 56,764,899 of record NC_043968.1, read on the forward strand.
AATTTTCATCAATCAAGACTCCAAGGAAACTTTTTCATGAAACTTGAGTAATTGGGTCATATCCTATGGATAAACAGATGTAAAATATTGCAATTTTATTGCAATATTTTTTTATGTAAATGAGATAAAATTGGATTTTTTAACATTAAGAGATCATGTATTTAGTACAAACCATTTGGAAACATTATCTAAATCATAATTTGCTTTAGACATAAGTACCTTAAAGTTGGTGTGTGACAAAAATGGATTGGTATCATCAGGAAAAAGTACAGGCCATAGAAAGGACAATTTTCATCAGTTTTCTTTCTTTTGATACAATAACCTTCGAATTTACTCTGAGCTTTTATGAATTTCCACATGATCAGTAAATTAAATATAAAATAGTGAAAATGCAGAGGAAAATAAGAATGAGAAAAAGAATAAGAATAAAAATGTCTGACATATTGCAATTCTACTCTTATGTAAATATAGCCTGTAAGTAAAGTAAGTAAATTTTATTTATAGAGCACTTTTCACAGACAGAGTCACAAAGTGCTTTATCAATTCAAATCAAATCAAATTAAGTTTACAGAGACCCAACAGAATCCTTCAGGAACAAACACTTGTGATTGGGGACAGTGGCGAGGAAAAACTTCCCTTTAATGGGCAGAAACCTCGAGCAGACCCAGACTCCTGAAGGATGGCTGTCTGCCTGTAGAGTGTTTATTTCTGCTATTATTATTTTGCAATATTGTTTGTCTTTTGCATGCACATTTTTTTTTCTTGCACTTTATTCTGTTGCTGCCTTGACTGGTGATTTTCCCCATTGTGGGATAAAAAAAAGTCTAATCTAATCTAATCTAATCTAATCTAATCTAATCTAACCTAATCCAATGTAATGTAATCTAATGTAAAAGAAATTAATTTGAAAGTATACACCAAAAAAGTTTTGGGTCTGTACATCCTGTAGGAGATTCCTGAAAATGCAGCTGACGTGGCTCACCTGGCTCACCTGCACACACCTGGGATGATCAGCGGAGTTGATTTACGCTACACAAACAGCAAAACCTGGGAGTTTATGAGACATGACTGGAAGGTATGGAGATTTTAAGACATACTCCTGCTTTTAACACATTTTCAAACCTATTTCATTATTAAATTACAGCTTTTCTTTCATATATTTACTGCTACTTTACAAAATGAGAGCCAGAGGTGGAAAATAGGCAATAAGATGAACAGAGCTGAAGTTGTTGCATAATTAATTAGAAGGTTAAAGCAGTAGTACCAGTGTTGGTCCTTTAGGTCCAACAAGGCCGTCTATGACTTATGAATCAGAATCACTGACCTACATTTACACCCTACATTTTCACATTTGTTCCATTAAGATGTATTCAGTTATTCCCACTGTATAGTATTGATGGTATAGTGTAAAATACATGAACCAATACTGAGTATTACTAAAAGTATATAAGCACAAATGCAAAATATCATCATTTAAATATAACTTTAAGGGATCATACATTGCATATCTATGGGTTATTTGAATAAAAATGACTAAATATCAACAATTTTCATGAATTCACAACTGCAAACTCATACTTTTACATCAAATTTTAAATGGCAATTAATTCTCTATTTTCATGTATCCTTATTCAGTCTCTTCACAAGAAATGTAATGTTTAAAATAATTACATCAAATTTAATGTACATGGTTTAAAAAAAGACCAATTTATGCCCTTAAATACTGAAGTTCAGTTATTTCTTAGTGAATTTCTTCAATTTTCCTTATAAGATGTAGCAAAGTTTTTCTGAAACTTTGAGACTGAAGTTGTTGATCCACAAACATAAAATCAATATATAATAATAAATGTCCACAAACAGTTTTTATCTTTAATATCTAATACAATTTTATTAAAATGCAGTCGTGGGCAAAAGTTTTGACAGTGATGCATTTTGTTTTTGCAAACTTTGCTGCTTAAGTTTTTTTTTTTTTTTTTTTTTTTTTTTTAGATTTTCTTCCATACATTTGTGAAGTTCAATTCAGTTCAATTTTGTTTGTAGAGCCCTATATCACAACAAGGTTGCCTCACAGGGCTTTACAGAATGAGTTGGATATGAAAACAAACAACAGTCAAATAAACTGTAGATGAAGGAAATGGATTAATGTCCTGGGCATCCATTTGCGGAAGTGAATTGAACGACAATTATTTTGAAGAAATTTACTAGTTTCAAAGGACTTTTATTGGTAAATAAATCACATTGGGTGACACGGTGGTGCAGTGGCTAGCACTCGTGCCTCACAGTAAGAAGGTCCTGGGTTCGATAACACCAGTCGACGGGGGTGGGACCTTTCTGTGTGGAGTTTGCATGTTCTCCCTGTGTCTGTGTGGGTTTTCTCCGGGTACTCCAGCTTCCTCCCACAATCCAGAAGACATGCACTAATAGGTTAATTGGTTAATCTAAATTGTCCATAGGTGTGAATGTGAGAGTGATTGTTTGTCTCTATATGTCAGCCCTGTGATGAACTGGTGACATGTCCAGGCTGTACCACGCCTTCGCCTGTAAGTAGCTGGGATAGGCTCCAAGTGACCCCCGTGACCCTAGTGAGGGTAAAGTGGGTTCAGAAAATGAATGAATGAATAAATAAATCACATTACTGCAAAGAGTCAATTTGTGTCATTACCAAGTCTTTGGATCATGACTGACTGATGCTATGATACTAATACTCTGCTGTGTGGGGAAAATGCAAAATATGTTTCTACATTAGAAGTAAATAATTTATCTGCAGTTACAAGTTTTAAAAAGGTCAAATCTGTTTTTTTATTCACAGAGTTGTGTTGTGTATCTGAAACTGTGTGTATTTGTGTCTAAATGCCAATGTCCGTGTGTTGCCTTCAGGTTCAATGGGAACCAGAGCCGGAGCCGAACAGACACTGCTCTCGGATGTTGGTGAAACACGCTCTGACTCTGTTTGGGATTCACTGGCATCTGCTGGATGTCAACGTGGTGGCGAGACAAGTGAGTCTGTTTATTTAACACAGTAATGAACAATGTGGTCAATTAATCCATTAACACATTGTAACAGTATCAGGGTTCAGAGCTGTTTTTCTTTAAACATAATCATGTAAAACTATCAAGTGAAACGAGGCTATTTAACCCAGTTCTCACTAAATGATTCTGAAAGCTGGCACAGAGTCAGACTGAGACTGAAATGAAGGTGATGACCTGTCTACACTTGATCTCAATGGGCAAAATCATTTGTAATTTTGCTAGAAATATGAAAGAAGAGCAAGTTGACTCCGATAGTTTTATTATTATGATGAAAAAGATTGTCCCACAGTGTGTTCTGGGAAATATTTGTCTATTATCACAAATATTTTGATCACTGAGATGTTTAATGTCCCTTAAATCTCTCAAAGTCTTGAACAAAATGACTTGTATCAGCCACAGGCTAGTTTAGATTTGCTGCCACAGTTTTTCTGTCTGTCCTGGAAACTCATCATGTGACCTAATACGACCCCCACACGAGTTACACATGAGCATAAACAAAGAAAAAATCAGATCAAGTCATGGCTAATGTTTATTATCAGACATGGACAGATATTTCTCATTGGAAAAGTCTGTTGTGATTGAACTTATTATATGAGCCATTCTTGAATGAATGAATGAATTATTTATTTATTTTTGAAAATGAGAAAGTTTGTATTAATGAACAATTACATGTAAATACTAGAGACTATATCAATATGGCTAATTTCCATCTTGAGTCCCTTTGGCAGGTAAAAAAAAAACAAAAACAAAAAAAAACACTTAAAGATAACCATTACTGAACTGAGACATACAAAAAGAAAAACAAGCAACAGCACATAGTGTGCACAAACAGACAAAAACCAGGGGGACCAAGGCAGCCACTAAGCAAAAACTGATTAAGGTTTGCAGATGATTTTATTATAAATACCCCATTGTCACTATTACACATGATTATATTGCACACATCCCATTCTTATTCTGAATGTTGTGTTTGTTCAATGTTAGTGTCCATGTGATCAGTCTGTTTTCAATACTATAGATCTATTTCTTCAAAGTTTTGAAACTTTCCCTGCAGACATTCATTGTTCACTTTTCAGAAGGTCATTACCATAGCGCCGTCCTGGAAGTGAGGACATTTATGTTGGTTCACTGATGTGTCTTAACTTCCTGCATTGGTAACTTCTTTCTTAGAGCGTCTGCAAAAAAAAGCAGTCTACAAAAGCTGCATCATATCAAGGCTTCCTTCACTTCCATTCATGTAGAAAACAGCAACTTATATTAACTTTTAAATTCACCTAAACTTCTACTTCTTAAAAATCTTCCACTTCTGTTCCAGATATGTAAATAAATGTAATAATTTCAGTTGCATAAAATGCCAACCAATACCACTGTGAGGTAAATACAGGGGGAGGAAGGCTGTTTCTACAGAGGAAATAACATGATATGATGCAAAAGAGTCACATTGGTAACTCTCATAGCACTGCCTGTATGCAGTACCTTTACCCTCAAATATGAAAAAAATGACCTAAAATGATCATTATTGTGTTTAAAATGAAATGTTCTGACATGCTAAAGATCCCAATGTATTGGATTGTAGAGATACGAACTGCATTAATTGACAATGACAGGCTGGAGGATGTATGTAACCACGAGAGGGAGTATTGAGTCACTCGGAAAGTTTGATGCTGAAATATCGGCGTTTCCTCTACACAAGTGACTAGGGATGGGAATCAATAAGAATTAGGAATTCCGATTCCATTATTGATTTTGCTTATCGATCCGATTCCTTATTGATTCTCATTGGGTGAGGGAATAAAAGAGTACAAACAGGTGTGTTTGCATTAACTGTCTTTTATATTTTCATCTCTGCACAGAAAATATAACATATACAGTATGTACAAATAAAAATAACAGATGATGCCGGGCCAGGTTTGGGGGGGCGGGGCGGGGCGGGAGGTGTGTGCAGTGAAAGTGAAACTAAGGACGCTTTACTAATTCCTCTATTACCGCATTTCCACTACGTGGAACCCATTCGACTCGGCCAGACTCCCGTTGTTGTGTACCTCATTTACTTTCCCCTACCTTCGGAAACTTGTATTTGAGGGGGTACAACGTTTGTTGCCCATGTTGTGCTCTCCGCCCGGACGTTTGAGGGAATTGGCTGCGCTGTATGTGGTGTTGAAATAACAACGAACTCGCTGCGTTTGTCTCACTCCTACGATGTTTATTCAACAGCCGCCATAACAACACTCACCTCAACGGCACACATGTGCACCAGTATTTCCTTCTAGACAGTATAAATCAATCAGGCACGAAACATTGAACAAACTGCACATTACTTGTTTTAAAAAAAAAAAAAATTTAAATACATTTGAGTTTTAAACAAAATATGTACGATTTTAATTACTGCACTTTTAAATGTAAAATTAAATTTATATGAACCCATATTTTCCCTTATTAATTAAATAAAAATGTAATTATACTAACCCTGTACCAATTTATATAAAACTGTAACAATACCTGAGAACAAACAGATGTCTTAGTAATCCATTAATGACATCTCAAAGAAATAATGTGCTTTTTAAATTACAAAAAAATAAGGCATTTTAACCTGTCACACCTGCACTGGAACCAGAACTGGGCCTGGATGACAGCCTGGTGTTCATTCTGCCGCTAGATTCACAAGTGCCGCTAAGTAGCAGATCAAATATGTAACATTCCTGTAAATGAATCACAAATGTTTGAACATTTTGGAAGGATTCCACCCTTTTGAAGAAATGGAAGCTTTGCAAGTGTTACTAGTGGCCCTGGTCTCATCTTTTTAGACTGTTTCTGCCTCAACGCCATACTGGCTACGTTCTGACCAAAACAATGCAGCATTTGCGTGACATCATTTCGCATGCGCAATGAAGGCGGAATCGATAAGCAGAATCGTTAAGCAGGCAGGAAAACGATTCCAAGGAATTGAGCTACTGGGGACCGGGTCTCAAAAAGAGCCGCTTCTCGATTCCCATCCCTACAAGTGAGTTTGATTATGAGGGTTATGAAGGTATAAAGTTATTATGTGATATCATTTTTTATAACTATTTTTCTTATGGTATCAATAAGTTTTCTTCTTCAAATTAAACCTCACGGCTGCTTATTTTGACAGTGACTCAAAATAACACTGTCTCTTATAATCTTCATGTGCTGCGTCAGCTGATAGTTTACATTATAGCTGTTAGTTTAGCTCTGTTTTTAGACTGAAAACAGCCACAGTAAAACTACAAACCACCTCTGTTTTTGGTTCGGTTTGTGTTGTCAGTAGCTGAACTAAAGATCTGTTTGGAATCGTCCAAACAGAGTCAGAACTGTCACAGTTTATTCTGAACCGTAAATTGACAAATGGCAACTTAGCAAAGATAATAACATCCCATAATAATTTTATACCTTCATAAGCCTCATAATCAAACTCACCAGTGCAGAAGAAACACTCATCAAACTCCGTTGTTTTCATTTGGAGCTGTGTTCAGTGGAGAAAACAGTGGCAATGCTTCTCTTTTTATCGCTTCTTTTTGATGAATCTGAAAGTTGTTTCTAACCAGTTCTCATTTTCAGCTCAACCTTGGTGCTAGTTTTCTTCATCATGGGAGACCAGTAGAGTGACTGACTACTCCCTCTAGCTCCCTCTGGCTGTGAATAAATTTTGTTCATATCAACACAATGCATATAACATTAGAACTCCTTCTTCTAAACACTCCAACAACACTTTTATGTCATTTTTGACCATTTTAGAGTAGAAAAAATAGATATAGCTGCAGATTTTATGTATTTCATATCAATTTAAGATGTTTTCCTCACTTCCCTCTTCAGAGCTTTGTCCTTTATGTCTATTTTATATGTACTTTATTATGTCTTTTAAATATTATTTAATGTGTTACTGTCACATAATCCTCTATATAAAAGCTTGAGGTTAACCACCTCAATATTTATAGAATAACATAGTACCTTGCATGGTTGTCTACTTTAATCATTGGAAGAAAATGAGACCGGGGGCAGATTAACTGTGAAAACTTGAGGGAAATGAAGCGCCTTAACATCTGTCTCATCACATATTCATCTTTTGTTTTATTTAAGATAGCAGCGGAAAGCTCTGTTAATCTTTGAGCTTCAGGAGAAGAGAAAATACAGCAGTATTTGATCAATAACAGAGCATTTCTACTGAAAAGCAGATTCATTTAAAACTCAGTGTTACCACTAAGGGACACGGTCAAATTAATTGCAGTAATTGACTGCAGAAAACACTGTTAGGATTACTTTTTGTTCTTATTCCAGTGCATATTTAAGCAACCTGCTCTTGTAGTAAATGTTAATGATTTATGTGTGTTTCAGGTTGGTCCGGGAGTGGTGTTTCTGCTATTTAACCACAGTTTCTTGGGTCGGGGGGTGATCTTGCATTGTGTAACTCCTGTAGAGCCTCTGCTGCAGTGCGTCTCTCACACCATCTTCTATCAGGCCAACATCCCTCCTGTGGTGCCCAAATTCATCCTGAAATCAGAGTGTATTCAGGTATATTCACACTGAGATGGCATCTGTTTGCACTGCTTCATCACACAAGAGGCATCAGCAGTTAGACATTTGTGTGCATAGCCAATTTTTTTTTTTTTTGGGCATTTTGTGTTTATTTTCATGTTTGTGCTGGATGTTATTTATATGAATCCTTCATCACAGTATTTATTAGTTACAAACCTCAAAACACACACTCGTCACTGTGTTTTATACTCTCAAGCTCTAGAACAGAACTTTTTACATGCAGACTGAAATACTGGTATACTTTTGTTTATAAATGTATTTGTAGGTCTGCTTCTATCATAAGGTAGCGCAGCTTAACAGTCTAAGGTGCTGAATTAAGGCTCCAGCCTCTTTGGGCAAGTTAGTTTGAATCCTACTACTGCCAGAGGAAATGCAGGCTTTGTTCAAGGGAACACTAAAGTTCTGTCTAATAGTTTTTACTTGTCTACATCTGTTGGAGCGACTTGAATAATTATAGTCTATGTGTTCTGAAAGTCAGAACTGAACCTGGAAAGAAAGCATTTAAATGTTCTGCTCTCATTTCCTAGAGAAACTTACAGGAGATAAAATGAAGGAGCTGGTCTCTTTAAATACATTTAAAGTCATTGTAAATTAATGAGAAAAGGATAAATCTGGATGTAGATGTTTTTATAACTGATTGAATCAGGCTCTGCTTTGGGATGCTTTTAAGGAACATTGTTGATTATACTTTCAGTACCTTTTAAATTATGGGTGGTGTTGTTCTGTATGTATGTTTTTTGTATGGAGTTTTATGTACTGAGTTTTATTCTATGTTTTATGTATGTTTTCAGTGTGGATGTATGGCTGTAATTTCTATTTTTGTAACTTCTGCTGCTGCTGTCTTGGCCAGGACACTCTTGCAAAACAGATTTTTAATTTCTACAAGTCATTTTCTCCTGGTTAAATAAAGGTTAATAATTATTTGATAGACTCAGTGGAGCAAGACAGAAAAGGAGGGGTAAACAAAGTAAGGAATGGATGTGTACCAAATAGCTTCAGGCTACAGCTGAACCAAGGCCACCACACTCTAAGAAATAAAATGTTGGAATTTGTTGGATTTAATTAAAAATGTTATGCAACTTGTTCCATGAAATATGATTATTTAAATGTAAAAAGATGCTGCAGTTGATTGCAAAAATAACCTACTAATAAATCCGAAGTAATTGTGTCAATAAATCTAAAGAAAGGTGTCACTTTAATGTTACAACTCAAGAATTACATTTTCTAATCAACAGTGTTGGTTTGGATTTACACACATTTTGTTGTGAATTTAGTTATGGGAAGTCTGATTCTTTTAACTAACTTGATTCTTTCAGTTCATTTTTCTTTTGCGAATCAATTCCGAATCGATGCAGGATATTTTTTTAAATTAATGAATCAATTGGGAATCGATTTGCAACAGACGAATGAACCGAAAGAATCGAGTTAGTTAAAAGAATCGGACTTCCCATCTCTAAATTTACAACGAAATGTGTGTAGATTTATTGACACAATTACTTTGGAGTTATTAGTAGGTTATCTTTGCAATTAACTGCAACACCTTTTTAGATTTAAATAACCATCTGTAGGGATGGGAATCGATAAGAATTTAAGGATTCCGATTCCATTATCAATTTTGCTTATCGATCCGATTCCTTATCGATTCTCTTATCGATTCTCATTAGGTGAACAAATAACAGAGTACAAACGGATGTGTTTGCATTAACTGTCTTTTATATTTCCATCTCTGTACAGAAAATATAACTTATACAACATGTACAAATAATAATAACAGATTATGCCAGACCCGGTTGGGGGGGGGGGGCGTCACACAGTGAAAGTGAAACTAAAGACGCTTTACTAATTCCTCTATTGCCACATTTCTACTACGTGGAACCGGTTCAACTCCGCCTGTCCCCTGTTTTTGTGCACCTCATTTCCTTTCCCATACCTTTGGAAACTTGTATTTGAGGGGGTACGATGTTTGTTGCCCGCACCAGAACTGGAACTGGGCCCGGATGACGGCGTGGTGTTCACTCTGCCGCTAGATTCACAAGCGCCACTAAGTGGCGAATCAATTACATGACATTCCTGTAAATGAATCACATGCTGTGGACAAATGTTTGAACATACTGGAGGGATTCCACCCTTTTGAAGACATGGAAGCTTTGCAAGTGTTACAAGTAGACCTGGTGTCATCTTTTTAGACTGTTTCTGTCTCAACGCCATGTTCGCTACGTTCTGACCAAAACAATGCAGCATACGTGTGACGTCATCACACATGTGCAACGAAGGCGTAATCAATGAGCAGAATCGTTAAGCAGGCAGGCAACTACTGGGATCTACTGGGATCCGGTTCTCAAAAAGAACCGGTTTTCGATTCCCATCCCTAACCATATGTCGTGGAACAAGTTGCATAACATTTTTAATTAAATCAAACAAATTCCAACCTTTTATTTCTTAGAGTGTACAATGTTGGATGTTTTCTACCTGGTGAGCCAACAAAGCAGCCTGCATTTTAGTGTTTTTTCTTTTTTAATGAACACATGAACACTTCGTGTGCCTGATATAACTCAAAACAACTCCTAGAAATGGGTCTGACATTACTACATAGACAACTCCTGTTTGGACTCATATTCTGGTGAACCACAGTCCCTGGTAGAGGCGACTAAACAGAAGTGTAACAGACATTTGGAGCAGGTTAACAATCTGGTTTATATTCACTCTGGAGTCCTGAACATGTCTGTGTTCCATTCAAGGTCATCATCTAGTAGCCAATCACATGAGAACAACAAATAAATAGAAACAACTCTGATTGGCTACAGGGCGCAAAAATGTAACTACATGGTGATTCTTTATTCCGTCTGTCAGGCCACAGCACCATGGGTTCAGTGAATATACAGTATTTACACCAAAATTAACTAAATAAAGTTAAAACAACTTCAGCAAATGATGACAAGAACAGGACACAGGATGAGTTTAATATTATAATGATTTAAAAATATTTATTGTTGCAGAGACCTTAAATTAATAAGCTGAAACAGCTTTTCTTCTACAAGTAATGTTAAGTTATGGACCTGCAATCACTACCCAAGACCCTCCTCTTTTATACCCCTTTCTCTGTCTTTTCAATCCAAAACTACAGATTAAATATGATGGTAGAATCAAAGCCACTTTTCTAAGCTTATGTATTGAATCATACAGCAGAGCAGTGGCGTCACATCCAGGTCATTGTTCGGTTTGGTCACTCATGCATTTAACCCTCCTACCTGTATGAAAACACCTGCTAAACTGTGTCTTAGGTTAGATTTTACACTATTTGAAAACACAGGGAGTAGATATAGACACCTCATGTCCACTCAAACCAGTTGAATTAGAATGTAGTAAAATGTAATTATGGAGTTTTTGTCCACTGACGCAAAAAAACTATCAACCTTGCATCCATAAGCAATCGATCATGCAATTTCCATTAAAAAAAAGCTCATCATCACATGGTCTTTCCATGAACAGGAGGAACATTTAAACCAACAAACACCAATGTTAATGTAGGAACAGTATTATTATTATTATTATTATTATTATTATTATTATATTTTTTTATTAGTGATTGTCAAGTGATTGAACAAGACATTGTGGACAGAAGAAGAAGAAGAAGAAGAACAACAACAACAACAACACATAAACAAAGGGAGAATCAAACAAATAAACAAACCAAAAACAACAGTGACAGAGTAATGACAAACAACAACAATGACAACATCATATTACAATGATAAAGATCATAAATATAAAGAGTAACTAAACAATATAGCTTGGTAAGGGGCGATAGGGAAAAGGGGGAAGAGGGGAGTATGAATGAAAGTGAGAAAGGGAGAGGGGGGAGTGAGGGAGAAAATAATAATTGTTGTAATAATACAAAATATATAATAATAATACCAGTAGCCTAATTTGTTAGTATTATTGTGGTGGCGGTAGCGGTGGAGGCAGCCACGATACAACAAAGAGTTAAATAATTAAATATTTGTAATAATGTATTTGTAACAGTTACCATCCGTTTTGAGTTTATATGAATCAATTCAAATTAACATGGCTATGGGGGGTGGCGGTGGTGGTGGTGTGTGTGTGTGTGTGTGTGTGTGTGTGTGGCGGGGGGCAAGCACACACAGCCTAAGGAGGGGAGGACACCATCAACCCCACACACATCTGTACTATTCTATTAAAATGACCTGATATTTATGAATCTACCCTGTGGTTCTGTCTGAAAACCAAAGAGAAACAACACCAGTTCTGCATCTTTCTGGAGCTTTTTGCCATGTTTTTTTTTTTTTTTAGATTTTCAGTGCAGTACGTTCGGTTCGGCCTCATTCGTCTCTCTAACCTCATTTCCAGCTGCAGCAGACAATGTACTAGACTCACTGCTGGAGAAACTGGAACATCCAGATATTTTCCTCAGGAGAAAAACTGCTCTCAGACTTCATTGTGTGTCTCTGCCTCCCACTATGTCTTTGGCTTTAGTTCCCTTCACTTTGCCACGAGAAGTAACGCCACAAAGTCACAGAAAAGGTGTGAATTGTTCTCATTAAAACTGATAATTAGCTGCGTGGGGAAGCAGTAAAACAGTGGCTTAAATATAAAGAAGCTGGTATGGTACGCTAGTGTTGAAAGATATATAGTGAAGATGCTGATTACACACAGAACCGAGAAAATATGAAGATGATAACTGTGTTTCATCTATTCTATGATTGTTTTCTTGATTACTGACAACTGCTCTGAGTAATTCAGCTGATTCTGGCTCGTTTCCTCTCCATGGCAACAGCATCCAAGGCTCCTGGGTATTGTTACAGTGAACACACGAGTCTTTTAGAAGAAAAGCAGGACTAATTACAACTGGTTGTACTATAAACCAAGATGGCTGTTATGTTATCCAGAGGAAGACCATCCCCTCTATTTTACTACCCTGTCCACATCAATACAGATCAGTTTCTAAACAGATGTTACCTCCCTCCATCCATATCTTCATATTTATGTTATTTGGATCCTCTCACAAGTATTTTTTTGCTCCATTATTAAGATCTCAGGGTAAATAGAAGGCTGCATGACTCTGATCCACTGCAGGTAAATTACTGACTAATTGCAAAGATTAAAATAGTTTAAAAATAAAAATGCATTTCATGTATTTGCTATGGTTGTTTTTGTGTTAAATGGCTTTTTTTGTATACTCTTCAAATTAGCTGGACCAAAAATGCAGTTTATATGTGAATGAAATACTCAAACGTACAGATGAATAGAATAGGATAGGATAGGATAGAATAGAATAGAATAGAATAGAATAGAATAGAATAGAATAGAATAGAATAGAATAGATCTTTATTGTCACTGTCACAGGAACAATGAAAATCAGTTTAGCAGCTCAGTTCAGTTTAGCAACAAGATACTTCGTGCAAAAGGGGACTGTATAAGAACGATAACACTGTGATATTTGTATTTTATTTTAAGAAACTGAACTGTGCAAGGGCTTCAGAATAAAATATTTATACACATGCGTTCCTAAGTAATGCTAGAATTCTGAAATGAACAAAATATACAGAAAGAAGATACAAAAGCTAACTCTATACTACAGATGAGAGCTATAAATGTCTGTTTTCTAAAATATCCATATTAGTGTGGACAGAATATAATCTTCAGAGAATCACAAGACACCTATTCTGATTCATACGAGGGTTTTCTGTGAACAGGAGCAACAGCAAAACATATTGAAGGTACCTAAAAATCAATAAGTGCAGGTTATATTTAGAATATTTTCACCACTATAAAATGTGGTAAATACAGTTCCTTCCTATGGAGAACTTGAGCCCTGAAGGTCTGTTAAGCCCTGGCCCATTTGTTTCCTGTCAGAATCATTTCAATGTAACACAAAACCATGGATTCACCAATAACAGAAGTTTAATTCATAAAAAAAACAAGTTCTGACCAGAAAACAGCAAAGGAAAGACAACATTCATGATCACTGCTTCATAATGCAACAATTCTTTGTCTTGTTCAGTGAGTTTCATCGGTATACAAATAATATTTGTACTGTTGAATCTGTTTAACATTAACTTAGCGCTGCAAAGTTTGGGTCATGGTCTGTTGTTTAATTAAATTATTTATGACCTACACTGGTCTCAGACTGTCGACTTGGTTTAGATATTATCCCATTTAAGGGCTTGTTTAAGTTGTGTTCTGTTTTCGACAGTTGGTTTTGTTGAGCTTTTTGCTGACATTCCTCTGGTTACGTGGATGTATACAATGTGTACATTGGTACAAGCATCATGTAACATTACCATGGCAACACAGACGGAACAATGACTGACAGTGTTGTGGGCAACCGGATTTAAGAGACTACTACCACCAGATTCCCGTGACAGAAACTTTTCATTGCTGTGGATAAACTGCTTTGACTGATTTGTGTTATTAGTTTTTTTGTTTTTTGTTTTTTTTTTTGGATGAACTTATTTAATGTGTGATTTGACATTTCATATCCTTGCATAGCAAAAAATTTTTGAATTTCACTTGAGGTGTTTTTTTTTTTTTTTTCCATTTTTCTCAAAGAGTTAATGTGTATAGAGGAAATGGACACACCTTTGTTGAATTAATCCAGACATAGTGAACATTTAACTCATGACTGATCAGCTGATGGATCTGCTGCGTCCAATAAAGTCTGAAAACATGTCTGGTAAAAATGTTCATGGAGAAAAATATATTCATCTGTCACCACCATTTTAGATGGAAAACAACAATAGAACATTCTGCCTCTTCTACTCTGTTTATAGAAGTCCTGCCCATTTCAGTTGAATCCCATATGACATTATTTTCTGGAAAATATTGTATTACAGTGAGAGAAAATACTTTGTTTTAAATTTTCATGTTCATGATGGTCTTACTTCTTCCACCCTGAGGTCCAGATTATAGCTTTTCTGCCATCAAGCCCATTTATATGACCATAAAATTCTGATAACTGGGAGTAATCAGATAATTGTAATGATCAAATCTGATGTGTTTACATGCACGTCAGAAATGCGATATTTGAAAACCCTGGTCTGGATTTTTCAGTCCATTATCGGATTTCTTTCAGAGTACGTACGTATATAATGATGGTAGAATCAAACTTCCTGTTATTGTCTTCCGCTCACATTTGACTACATCACTTCCATTATCTGTGATTTAATTGTTTTTACACATGAGCAGATGTAAAAGTATGGAATAACTCAGATGAGCAGATGTACATGCATGAAGACATCCGATTATTGGGGAGAAATCGAGGTGATTTCTCCCTCATAATCAGGTTACTGTCATTATCTGATAAAACATGTTTATATGATCAGTTGAATAATCTGATAACTCAAGAAATCAGATAATAATTGTAGTTTAGCGTGCAGGTAAACGGGCTCATTGTCCTATTTTATTACAATTATGAGCATTCCACATGGCTCAGTATTTGATCCTGGTGCTTTTTGTCCTAGTGTTCTTTACGTCATGCATCTTAATGTTTTATTTTTCTTTGCAGTTTGAGCGGGACATCATGATCTGGAACAATAAGAAGTACATCTCAAAGCCGCTGCTGGTGAAGGAGGACTCGGCCATCCTGAAACACCGTCGTTGGTACAGTCAGTTTTACAGCGAGAACAGCCCACGACTGCAGTACCGCCGCGACACTTTGGACTTCTAACCTCCCTTTACACCGAGGCAGAGAGGATGTCAGGTCAGCGCTGGCATTAATCTTATCCCAGGCAGGTCGTCCATTGATTTTTATCTGTCACCCATAATAAATTAACACAAGAAGTGGAGTGGTAGGACTGAAACGCTTAACGCTCCTCTCTATGACTTACACTGAACAAAAATATAAACGTAACATTTTTGTTTTTGCTCCCATTTTATATGAGCTGAACTCAAAGATCGAAGACTTTTTCTATGTTCACAAAAGGCCTATTTCTCTCAAATATTATTCACAAATCTGTCTAAATCTGTGTTAGTGAGCACCTCTCCTTTGCCAAGATAATCCATCCACCTCATAGGTGTGGCATATCAAGATGCTGATTAGACAGCATGATTAATGGACAGGTGTACCTTAGGCTGACCACAATAAAAGGCCACACTAAAATGTGCAGGTTGACTGAATGAGGTTGGGGGGGGGGCGGGGGGGGGGGGGGGGGTTAGAAAACCAAATCAAAAACCAAAGCAAAGTGTCTAAACAATGACAAAAATTATCAACAAAATGAACCAAACTGAACAAAATAATCCACAAAATAAATACAACATGCTGGAAAATAAACA
The DNA here is from genome assembly GCF_902148855.1 of Sphaeramia orbicularis. Lineage (NCBI taxonomy): Eukaryota > Metazoa > Chordata > Actinopteri > Kurtiformes > Apogonidae > Sphaeramia > Sphaeramia orbicularis. The sequence goes on from NC_043968.1 coordinate 56,780,772, forward strand.
AATTTTCCTAAAGTTGGTCAAATTAATCTAAAGAATGACCAAAAATTGAACAAAAAAATTACTAAAGTAACAAAAAAAGAGCAAAATAACAAAATTAAGAAAATGACCAAAAATGAATGAAATAATTAGCAAAATACCTAAACAGTTAGCAAAATAACCACAAAATGAACTCAACACACCAAAAAATGAACAAAACTGGAAATGGATCACATTAATCAACAAAAATAACCAAAAAAAATTTACAAAATATATACATGGACCAAAATATTAATTAAACTGACCAGAAATTGATTAATCAACAAATGTAACAAAAATGTACAGAACAAACAGCAAAATGAATACAGAGACCAAAAAAATAATAAAATTGACAAGAAATTCATAAAATCCATCAAAATGTCAAAAAAATTGACAAAAAATGTAGAAAAATTAACAAAAGCGACCAGAAAATAAACAGAGCAGTCAGAAATAATATATATAAGTATTACACCAACAATAACATGTTGTTTTAAAGTGACGCTTTGCACACTATCAAGCATTGTTGTGTCAATTCTCAAAATTGATTCAAATATTTACATTTTCTTTTGTGGATTTTGTGAAATTTGGTTTGATTTTTTTAACATGATTGGATAGAAACTTGAGTGTAAGAGCCTTGAGTTTATGTGATCCCATAAAAATCATCATTTTCTTTTTTTTTATAAAGAATCAACATGCTGTGCATTGAACATAAATGTAATGTTGCATCATATCTGACTGAATCTGAGCAGTGATTGGTAATACTTTAATCTGCAAATCACTGAAAAGTAATTATGAAATTTTTATTCGAAGAAATACTAAAAAAAAACAATCAGGCACCTTGGATTTAATTTCCATATAGCATAAGGAGGTTGTGTCATTTCTCTACATTCAGTGTGTGTAAAAAAAACCTCAACACTGCATTATTACATGAAGGATCACCAGTACAGATATACTAAGAAAAATATTTAAAACATTACCTGCACATGCACCCACATGTCAGTCTAATGATGCAGATGATGAAGTGGACTTGAGTGGTGATATATGATGTGAGATTTACCCTTTACATAGAAGGAGAAGCTTTGTGATAAGAAGTTTTAGCAATTAGCAATGTGTTAAAGCTAATATTTATTTTGTGTGGCTTGGTTTTTTTCTTAATAGTTTCACCTGTAAACTATCCTGCCTTTATGTGCTATGGGAATTGTGGTAAATAGTTACGAACTTGAAAATCGCACATGAATACATGAGTTGCCATGATGGAAAATAACCTTTGAACTTTTCAACATGGCAGAGAGCGATGAAGGATTCACCACGAATGATAAATAATGCTTTTATTAACAATATGCTGCTGTTGGCTCATGATTTTGCACATAATATACACAAAATATGTACATGAAAAGTGCTGTAGCAGATAAATTATCATGACCAAAGCTGTTTTACCTAAGTAGCAGGTCATGATAAATTATGTCAGCCATTTTTCATTTCACTAGGATGACAAAAGCAATTGAACACAATGCATTCGTAATTTCGAATATACAAGTGGAAAGGATCATCTTCCCGATAACACGTGAAGGCAGAATTAATCCAATAGTTTCCGAACTTTATCAGCTCGAGACCCGAAACACAAGTAAGTTCAGTGGTTCCCAACCTTTTTAGGCTCATGACCCCATTTTAACATCATAAGTTTCTGGCGACCCCAGACATTCAAAACTGAGACATTTTTTTGGGTCAAATTAATTTGTTTTTGATTGTGTAATAGTTTGCTATACTACGTTGCAAATAAACATTAATTTTAGGCGACATTTAGTTTATATAATGTATATTATTATGGATGGAGGCAGAAAAGCCAGGTGTAGATTACTGCACAAAGTGAGAATTTTATTTTCCTTGGTCAGGATATGTACAGTCAGTCCAGCTTGGATTTACAAGGCTGACAATTAATACTGAACAAACAAGAACTCAAACTATGAATTATGAAAGAGCTGCAGCATCTGAAACCGACCACAATGAACATTTGAAAGACAAACAGTACCACAGTGCTTCAGTTTCAGCTTCAAAGTTTGTCATGTCTTTTATGGATTGGGATTGGCTCTGTCAACTCACCACATGTTTTTTATTGGTACTTTTTTTTTTTAATCAATTACTTGAATTTTTTTAAAACATTTTTTTAATTTAACTTTTATTTACCCAGGCAACTAATTAAGAACAGATTCTTATTTACAAATGCAGCCTGATCAAAGAGCAATGGCTCCTTGAAATTTCAGGCAACCCCACATGGGGTCCCGATCCCAAGGCTGAAAAACACTGAGTTAGTATCTCCTCAGGACTCAAACTTATGCCCCGTTCACATGAACACAATATTATTTTTAAACAGATAGTTTCTTCCTCCATTTTTAAAAAAGTTCAGTCCACACAGCACAAAATCAACTCCAAACAGGTCCAAAGGTTCAGACAAACCAGTTAGTGTTGTCATTATGTGACAATAATATCAAAATGTGTGGATGATTCCTTTAAAAGAGCTGCAATTTTTTAATGAAGCTACAGTTTAGGCCATTTTAGGACATTTATGATTATTTTAAAATAAAACGCTGCATGTATGTCTGTATCTCCCCCATTGCATGGTTTCTGTCTTATTGTTTTGTTTTTTTTTGTTTTGTTTTTTTGAGCCTCCTTGGCTCATCACATGGCTCTGGTCAACAATCATAAACTCTTCTAGAGAAAACATTTGTCTGGTTTTAATTAGGAAAATCAACCCACATTTTCTGTTCTTGTTATATCTTTTTTTCTACCTAATGAAAGCAGTGAAAGTCTGTGTCTGATTGTGAGTCCTGACCATAAATTTGTGAAACACAGTTAGTTAAAGGCTTATTGCACCATGGATCTGCATTTCTGAGAATGTTTTTCTCTGGATTCTCTTATCCTTAATGTATTGTTTATTTCATGTAACATCTGGTCACATTTATTTGATCTAATCATACATATTATATTCACATTTATTTGGTCTGTGCACAGTATTTTCTCTTTTCTGAATTAATTTCTGGTGAATGCATTGAGTGACAGTGAGGATAAACTGGGGAAAAAAAATTAAACTATCCTAATTTTGAGGGTTGTGCGTGTGGCATTGCCTTATTTGCATTACATTTAATTCTAAATAGTTGTTTGTGTTGTAAGAACATAGAGAGAATATTTAATAAGTTAAAAATGACACTGTTTTATACGGACTTCTCTATCATTCCTGCTCAATATTAAGTGTATTTTTCTAAGTGACTGATCTGCACATGTAAAGTTTATTTAAATATGCAGAATAAATCTGTCTCCTCTGCTGTAATGTGTTTGCTCATGCATTTCTGAAGCTTTCCGTAGCCCTGAATAGGTTAGTGTGTTAAATTGAGTGGAATAGTGAAATGTGCACTGTACAATTTGGCCAGTGGCACTTCTGTGAGGCTCATATTATCGGCTGGCGCTCCTTATCTGTGAATGTGCTTATCTTATCTGGGTTTATGGTGGAAGGAGCTCTGATGCCTTTGTTGTACTTAAGCATTACATCATCATCTGGCTCAGCTGAGAGAGGGAAAGCAAACACTTTCTTTAACTTGTGAAATTGCAACCAGGAAAAGGGTGGGTCTTTTACATAAGAAAGATGGCAGAAGCAGCTGAAGAAGAGGTTGAAAATCACCCAACAGGTAAAGAAGAGACAAAAGTTTTATACACAACAGGAAGCGACTCAGTAACACTGCCTTTGCTTGACAAACATCAGTGCAGCAACGATGACATTCACAAATCAGACGTGCAAGCAGCAACAGATGGGGCTGAACAAAAGACATCTGTTCCACAAGAGCTGGAATTGTGTGACGGGGATGATCGTGGCTGCAGTGGAAGTGGCAGCAGCCGGCGGGAGTGTCCCATCTGCAGCGAGGTGTTGGACTGGCAGGGGGAGCACGAAGCCGTCCTCCTCCACTGCAACCACACCCTGTGCCACCACTGCACAACGGGCATCCTGAAGAGGGCGAGGGACCCCAGCAGGCTGCGGTGCCCCTTCTGCCGTCAGACCACCCCCTTCCCACAGTGGGAGATCCGGAGGCTACAGGAGGAGTTGTACAGCAGCGGGGTGGTGTTCTATGACCCGGTACCTGGCCCACTTATCAGTCTGGAACCTCAGGTGGCGCCGGCCTCGTCGACCTGGAGCTGCTTCGCTCTGAGGAGGAGGTTGGACGAGTGGACGCACAGGAACGTCTGTGGACGCTGTGTCACAGGACTGAGGCTGATGCGACGCCTCCTGCCGCTCCTCCTGGCGGGGATTGGATGTTTCCTCTTTGGGGTTATTCCTGTCATAACTGTGTTTCAAATACTAAGGGCAGGTTAGGCTTGAAACATCTTCATATTGAGAAATTATGTTCAATTGTGTCACTTAATTGATGGTATCATGTTACCTCAAATAAAAAGTATAAGTCATGTAAATGGTCTCTGATAAAGGCTGTGGTCACCTCAAACAAATAAAGCTTGGGGGAATATAAAAAGGTAAACTTCTGCGGCCAATTGCACACAGTATGCTCTTTTACCAGTTTAATTTAATATATTCATACATAATCCAGCTATTTTCAACACTTCCTTGTTGTAAATCAGTCTTCTGAAGTGTTATTGTCTGATGTTGGTCACTGCAGGTGTGTGTGTTGAATATTTCAGCTAAACTGTACTTTGTAGAACCTTTCCTGTGCCAAAGGTTGGACATTGTGTCCACTGAAGCTATAGAAGGCTTTTTTAAGTTGAAACAGTTAAGAAAGTGTAATGTTTGTATTAAAAGTACAATGTAGCACAATTGAATAACAACAAGGTTTTGTACTAAATAGGGTAATTTCTACTTATTAAACAGAGGAAACGTCATAGCACCACAGCTATTGGTTGCTGAGGCCTTTCCTTATCAATTTCTTATCTATTAACTTACACTGTTTTTGTTCTGTGTGTTCTCCCTGCCCACTTTAATACACACAGACTGGAGTTTAGGAAAATCTTCACTTTGGAAAGCGTTGTCAGTCCTAAACAAGGTTTACATGTAGACAAACATGGAGAAAAATATCTGCATTCATATAGAAGGGATGTTAACCTCCTGAGACCCAGGACAGTACAAGTTTCCGCTTTACTGCATGCAAAAACGGGATGGAATATTATTTGCAGCCTTTTTTAAAAAATTATTATTAAAGGTGTGAATCTCTTGTCTACAAATGTGAACAAAAAACCTTTAGGAGGTTAAAATGAGTAATACCAGATTAATACCATTTGTGTAAATACAATCAGCTACATACAGAGACCTGAGCTCACTGTCAAACATTTATTTACTCATAGATTATATTTTAAATTTATCCTTCATCTTTCTCATCTTTTATTCCAAAGACTGATGAATCTAGACTCAAATATGAACGTCTTACTAATGTTCTAGATCTGGGGTGTTAAACTCATTCACGTTCAGGGGTCACATGCAGCCCATAATGATCTCAAGTGGGTCGGATCAGTAAAATAATATAATAACCTATAAATAATGTCAACTCCAAATGTTTCTCTATGTTTTAGGTAGAAAAATGTAAAACTGCATTATGAAAATGTTTACACCTACAGAGTGTCCTTAGAAAACGTGAATAATATGAACAACTTGAAATCTCTTGACAAAAATAAGTGCAATTTTAACCATATTATGCCTCTCCTTATGATTTACATATGTACATGCACAACTGACAAATCACAATGGATCTACACATACACAACATTTAGTAACAGGCAGAATATTGGTAAAATTACACTTCTCTTAAGACAATTCAGGTTCATATATGTTTAGCTTATTCACATTTTTTGTGAGAGGATAATTTTTAAATTTGAACATTTTCATGTAAACTAAAACAAAGGGAAAACTTTGGAGTTGTCATTATTTAGCATTCATTATGATAGTATTTTACTGGTCCAACCCACTTGAGACCAAACTGTATCCCTTGAATTTAAATGGGTTTGGCACGTTGATTGTTAATATCTTGTTTTCATTTTTGCATTTCACAAATTCATCCCTCAAGCAGGATTGTACCCACTGGCGGGCCAGTTTTGCTCCGCAGGCCGTATGTTTGGCACCCCTCCTCTAGATTGTATATGCTCTGCATTTTAAGTTGAATAAGTCCAAGTCTGAGTTTGTAGATGCCTGACTAACTCCTACACTGGTACATGAGTTGTAGCCTGGCCAGCCATCTGGTTTTCTCAGTATATTCAATGCAGAGAAAACAGTCTGGAATCGGGCCAATCACTGTGTAATATGCATGATCTATTCAATACTGACCAATCACAAGTCTGAGGGGAGGGTGTTTCGCAATGCGTCATATGCACCGACTTCTTTTTGTTGCAAGTCAAATGCCGCGTTTCCACTACATGGTACCAGCTCGACTCAACTCAACTCACCTCACCTCAGGTACCAGGTACTATTCCTAGAGACCATTTCCATTACAGGATACTACTGACTTTAGAGTACCTGGTTGTCATAGTGATACTGCGCATAACTTCTGTGACGTCTGCTCAGAGAGTTGCTGATAAACTCGCTCGTTGTGTGTTGTCCTGTCAAGCTCACACTTAATCTTTTTATTGGCCACCAAGGACAGAAAAGTCTGAACCTCCTCAACTGATCATGGTGTCATTTTGTGGGCTGTCATCATGGATTAACCTATCGGTATATTCACTGTAAACTTCCAAATGTGTTTTTTTAAAAATGATGTGTCGCTTATTGATGACACAATGGTGCAGAGACGACTCTCTGACCGATCAGTGGTCTGTAGTGTTTACACATCACATTTTAGTATCTCTTCACCTGTTTTGGAACCTCGGCCAAGCAAATGCTAAAAAAGTTGTACCAGGTACCAGATTCCGGGTTCTTTTACGGAATGGAAATGCAAAAAGGCCAAGTCAAGTCAAGCTAGTACCATGTAGTGGAAACACTGCCAAAGTCAGTCCAAGTCCGCAAATCTCTTTATAACTTTTGTCGGTTGTTTACTTGATTCAAAAATAAGGATTGAGTTACAGATTACACCTTCTATTCTCAAGTTTCTCTGACTAAAGCAACAGTAATCACATTCGTCTTATCTGTGATTGGTTAACTAGGCGCCTGTTAGTCCTGCCTTCATATTCGGATTCAAGCCCCGTGATTCAAGACAGATTTCACATTGAGAAAGACGGATGGCTGGCCAGGCTACATGAGTTGTCAAATTTCTAATAATTCTTATAAAACATGTCAGATGTTGTCCCGGTCTCTAGTCAGTGCGTTGTCCTCTGACTTGCTTCTTTCTGAAGAGCTCTGCAGTTTTGTAGGATAATGGGAGTTCATCTTTGGATCAAAACACCTCACATGTTTTCTGGGTCTTGAATTGACCTACTTCTCATCAGAACAGCTCGGATGCTCTCTGCTGCTTATTCTTAGCAACAAAAACTCAGCTTGATGTCCTTTCATCATACACGTGAAGGAAACTTGGCCCTGATGTTTTATCCTTTATACTGTTTATTCAAAGAGCTACAGCTGCCATTAGTGTCCTTCTGACCTTCTGTTCGCCTGTATTTATGGGATTAAATTGGTAAGTATCTCAGGTGGAGTCCATGTAACCTGGAGCTTTGAGGCCAATTTCTATATGGACAGAGTTTCTGTTTTTCTATAAATTACATTTTTATGCAGCTAAATAACAAATTGTGAGTGTGGAAGTTTTGATTGTGATTGTTTTTTAGTCTAGTAAATTTTTGTGTGATATACATTATTTCTTAGGATTCATTTTAATGTTCAACAAACACAACACTCTCATGCTGTTGAAGATAAAAACTGTAAATAAATCAAAACTTAAATTTTCCATTAAAGTGTATAGTTGTGACTCATATTCCAAACGTACATCTTTATAATAGAAATAACAGCAAGTCAGTTCCATCATCCCATCATACTTTGGTTACACAAAAATTCTGAGTGATTAATACCTTCAAACATCAAAAAAGTATATTAATGACAACTGAGAAGACTGGTTAACCTGAAATTTTGATCTAATTTAAATACACACCTTCATACTAGTGTTTAATCATCCTCACCCCATGTAAATGTAGCTTTACAGATACATTGACAACTCCTATGTGCACAATAAATGTTGTTTACAAATGTATTTAAATCTAAATCTGTGACTGAGCTCATCTTCAATAATATCAATCACTATGATATCATATCATATTATTGTAAAATCATATCACTAATATCAGTAAATTCCCTCTGGGATACTAAAGTATTCAGATTCTGATTCTTTGCTGATATTCCCTCCACCTGTCTGTTGTGTCCTATCAGGATGATGGTCGGACATCTAATCTCACCTCTGGATTTATGAATATGAATATGCTGTGGCTTTCTGCAGCACTCAGTCTCTCTTCTGACCATACAGTTGCGGAAAAATTATTAGACCATCAAAAGTCATCAAAAACAATGGCTATGCAATGAAGTACTAACTCCTGTGTGTATCATGTGACTAAAACAGACAGAAAAAAAAAACATGGAATGTCTAAAAGCACTGTTTTTGTCAGTACAATGCCATAGATATTGATGTAAGAACTGAAGTGATTTTGGTTATTATCAAGAAAACATGGAAAATGCTAGATATCAGCTCTGAAATTAAACTCTTATGAGCTATTTTTGTTGTTATCATTATATTTGTCCGAACAAATGTACCTTTAGTTGTACCAGGCATTAAAATGAACAAGAAATTGAAAAAAAACAAGGGTGGTCTAATAATTTTTTCTGTGACTATATGTACAAACACCAGACCTAAACTGCACTGTGACAACCTCTGCAGTCAGTGACGCTGTTGTACAGGTGTCTCTTGGTCACAGTATGGCCTAAACAGACATGGTCTTCCGATGTATTTTTTTCCTGTCTGCACATCCTCTGTTTTACTAAGGCCATGTCTACACTTATCCAAGTATATAAACATATATTTCCCCACCTCTCTTTTTGATAATAGCATCGTACATACCAGTTTTCATCATGTGAACCAATATAAATATCTTATCAACGCCATTATGGGGTTAGGGTTAGGATAAACAAAGGTCACACACATGGCCATGATGCATTTTTTTTCTCAAAATCTACACTTTGACCCAAGTTTTAGGCAATAATAGTTTTCAGTGATGTAAACTGAAGTTTACATGTGGATGAAGTACAAAAATGCAAGAGAAAATATTTGGGTTATTTTTCCAGATACCAGGCTATGTGTGTACATGACATGATATATACACCTAGATTTGATATTTCAGGTGCAGCTTCATTACAAAAAACAAAAATAGACAAAACAAGAGTCAAATGGAATGTGACAACACTGTTTTCAATTTCTCTGTTTTCCTTGAACACACATACACACAAACCAGAGTTTTAATAATCTACATTTCAGAGTTTCTAAAAATCTCAGATGAAAAATAAATAAATAAATAAATAAATAAATAAAAATATAAATATACATATATATACATACACACACACACACACACACACATATATATATATATATATATATATATATATATTACAACATGCGTTTATGAGTGGATGAGAGGAATAAATGTACAGAAAACTATCTGTTTTGCAGAATATGTGTGACATGTAGTTGCATTTGCCAAATTTAATATGCATTTATGTTTAAATGGGTGCTTCTATTAAACTGGTCCCTAAAAACAGGACATGGAGGTTAAAAATTCAAACCAGATGTAGACCAATGTTATGAAGCAAGTTTGGAAACATTTTGGGTCTATTTTAAAAATAAATACTTACTGAGATTTTTTTTTTTTTTCAGATAAAACACATTTTTATATTATTTTACGTTATATTTAATACAAAAATCCACATGTAACATGGTCAAAAGGACATGAAAATTACGTGCTACTATTTTTTCAAATATCTTTTTATTCTCTCACAGGTACATTTTGGGAATTGAACTAATTATGCAAAGCAGAGTGTTTTACAAAAATGACCTGCTGTTGAAAAATCATTCACAATTTATATGCATTTATCTGGGCAGGTTCTGCATGTAACACAAGTGGACACGATGGGTTACACACAAAACCTGGAATGAGACTGCTAATTCATGAAAAACCCACGTGTGGATTAGAAAAACCACTAGGATCATCAAATTTAACACAGTGTCTTTATTTATATATATATAAGACCATTTACAGCCATGTTTTCCAGATCAAATGCACTGACACCTAGGTAGGTTTTCCTGTTCCAATTTTGGTCCTATTTTTGGCCCCAATATTTTATTAAAAATTTATTAATTTTAGGATGGCTCAGAGCAAGAGTATAATTTTTTTATGCATTTATCTGAGGTCATCATTAGGTACATCCTGGGGGAAATACATCTAAATTTCTCTTTTATCATTGGGTCTAAAAAGCTGGCAAAGTGCCAGGTACCAAAATGAACCCAGTTTCATAGAAGCACCCAAATCTGAAAATGCGACAAAACTAAGCTAAAGTAAGCTAAGCTAAGCTAAGCTAAGATTAGATAACATAAGATAAGATATGACTTTATTTATCCCACTGAGGGGGAAATTTCACAGTTAACAGCAGCGACATACAATGACCAAGTGCAGAGGAAAAGACAAACAAGTGAAAAATGAAATATAAATACAAAAATAAGAAATTTAGTATTAATATATTTGTATACATGTAGAATTAGAACTAAAGTTAAAACTACCTTATTTAGTTACAACACCAAGCTTAAAATTCCCATTTATTTGTTAAAACCTTAGATCATTGAGAAGGTGGAACCTTCGTGCTTGTTCTGGCATGTTCTTGTCAGTACATCTGAGATGCCTGTAGATATTACAGAAGCTTTGTCAGGTCTGCTGAATTTAGAAGGATAATGCATATCTGATTATCTGAGTATCTGATTTATAATTTGTTAAAGCAGTTGAACTGTCAAAAAGAATGTGGTTTTCATTACTAAACCTATTTTTGTAAGGTTAGGAGTGAATAAGTGATGAAAATGTGTAAATGGGTGCTTCTGTGAAACTGGTACTTAAAAGTAGGACAGAGGGGCTAAATTCAAACAAGATGTAGATTATTGTTATGAAGCACTTTGGGTCTATTTTAAAAATAAATATTTACTGAGGTAAAAGAGAAACTATATTTCAGATATAGCACATTTTTATCTGATGTGCACATACAAAAATCTGCATATACTAACACGATAAAAAGGGCATGAAAATTACATGCAACTATTTTTTCGAATATCTTTTTATTCTCTCACAGGTAAATTTTGGGATTTGAACTAATTATGCAAGGCAGAGTGTTTCACAAAAATGGCTGCTGTTGCAAAATCATTCGCAATTTATTTGTGTTTAAATGGGCAGGTTCTGCATGTAATGCCAGGGGACATGATGGTTTACACACAGAACCTGGAATGAGACTGAGATTCATGAAAAACCCTCATGTCTGGGTTAGAAAAAGCACTAGGATCATCAAATAAACACAGTGTCTTTATTTATTGCAGTATATAAGACCATTTCAAGTGATGTTTTCATGATAAGATGCACTGACTCCTAGCTAGTTTTAATGTCCCAATTTTGGTCCTATTTTTGGCCCCAATATTTTATTTAAAATTCATTAATTTTGGGATGGCTCAGAGCAAGATAAAAAACTTTTTGCATTTATCGGAGGTCATCATTAGGTACATACTGGGGGGGAAATGCCTACATTTCTCTTTTATTATTGGGTCTAAAAAGCTGACAAAGTGCCAGGTACCAAAATAAACCCAGTTTCATGGAAAGACCCAAATGCAGGAGCAAGGAGATTCTTTGCTGACTGGACATAAGAAATGGACACTGCTGAGCTTCAATGAGATACTGAATGACATATAAATGAAGTGCATTAGGCAATGTGTGTACTTGAAGTTGTTTAATAAATCATATGGAGAGGTGATCTGGAAAGCATCAAGACACATGTGTCTTCATTGCTCCTGTTTCATCCGCTTCATACAGGTTCCATACAGCCATGGCAAAGGCGTCTGGAATCACCACTCTGTTCTGCAGGAAAAAAAAAAAAAAAATAGACATCCCACCAAACTATTTTAAGTCCCAACCTTCTTGCTTTGAGAAACATTAATAAAAAAAAAAAGGAAAAGTGAAGAAAATGGTCCATGACAAGGCTCCAACCTGCAAAACTGATCTGGCAATGCAAGAAGAGAAAGTTGGAGCTGGATTGATGAAGAAAACTGTTTGCCAGTTCTTAAGTCCATGCCACAGAGAATTCAAGCTGTTATAAAAGATTTCTTTTTTTTTTTTTTTTTTAGTGCTTCTTAAAGCCAGAAGGTTGGCACTTAAAAATAGTTTCATGGCATGTCTGAGATTTTTCTTTTTTTTTTTTTTACAACAAAATTTAACAATTGAACGAACATCTTCTAAGAGTGGTGATTCCATATTTTTTTTTGTCAGGGGTTGTATTTGTTTTTGGGACCTGTTACATATGTGCATTAGTATGGACGGTGTATGACTTGCTTTCCAGTTAATCAGCAGAAATAAATGGACATAAATCTAGATCCAATAAAGAAGGTATCATCATTGTGCCTGTTTGCTCTGACCAAATCTGATAGTAAAAGATGGAAAGAAAATCAACAGTTTTTCTGCCATTCTAAAATACATAAAAATTCACTAATAGCCTACGTGGTGTTTTACTGAAATCAGAAAGAAAGATGTAAGTCAAAAATGCATGAGAAAATATACATTTTTTCAGAGGCCAGGCTACATGTGCATATGGCATGATTCATACACCTGGATTTGATATTTCAGGTGCAGCTTTGTTACAAAAAGCAATAATAGACAAAATTGAGCAAAATGGAGTGTGACATCACTGTTGTCCTTGAACACATACACACAAACCAGAGTTTTAATAATCTACACTTCAGAGCTCATAAAAATCTTTTTTTTTTTTTTTTGTCTTTTAAAATCTGTGTCGATGAGAGGAATGAATGTACAGAAAAATGTGTTTTTCAGAAAATGTGTAGCATGCGTGATTGCATTTACTAAATATAATATGCATTTATGTTTAAAACTGAAAATGCAACAATACTCCCTAATTTAGGAACAACACCAAACTTAAAATTCACATTTAAGAAAGAAGCTTTAACTCGCTCCCAAGACTTATCAGAACTATAACAGAAAAGTGCTCCCTTTAAAACCCTGTTAGTCATGTGACATAAATTTGACCACAGAAATTTTACAGCAAAATATGACCAAAAGGAAGTGGAAAAAAAAAAAAAAGACAAACAAACAGAGAAGAAAAAATACGTAAATGCAGGGGCGTAGAATTGCGTAGGGATGCAAGGGACACATCCCTACCAATATCCAGCCACTACTGTGTCAACACTATCAATCCAACTGCTGTCCGTAGTGTTTAGTCAATGATTATGGCACACAAAGGGTTAACAGTCGGTTTCTGTTAGAAGTCCCACCTCTAATGTAAATGTTGCTCTCCGATTGGCTATTTGGTTTTGCTAATGTACATGTGATTGGCCGTCCCCGCTGTCACTCCCTCTGCTTGTAAAAGGAACCTGCCAGTTGGACTGCTAACGTAAGTTTTCAATATGTTTGGCATTTGTTCTGCCTGGGTCGCATCAGCTAAATGGATTTGAATATCAGTGGTGTCATTTACATGTACATTTGTACATGTGTTTGTTTGTGTGCGTGCATGTGCGCGCACGCCCGTGCATGTGTGCTCGGCAATTAGGATATAAAGGATGTCAAAGAAAAGAAAACTGGTCATAAGACACTTCTTTAGGAGTCAAAGTGTAAGTTAGTTAAGGGTATAGAACTGCAGAGGCTCAAAACAGATATTGAATAAAAGAGAATATTTAATGCCAAACAGATACACTTTTTAGAACTTACTTTACTTATTATTTTAATGCATTTCTATGGAAGAGCAACTGTTTAAAAAACACACATAAAGAAAATTTGTGGGGAAAATACAATAAAACCTCAGATGGTAAATGTGATTCTAGATGTAATTTTATCAGTATTTTTGGGGAATAAATTACATGTAATAATTGAAACTAAAACCTTTTTTGCTTAGGCAGTAACTGTACCATCAAACTCTGTGATCATTGTATCCCTAATCTGTTCATATGTCATACATCAACATATTTATGTCAGGTGACAGAAGGTAGAGAGGCAGGAGGAGGTAGAGGAGGAGAAGAAGGAGGCGGCAGAGGAGGAGAGGCTGTAAATTCCCAGGTGAGGTTAAATAATAATGGATTTGTTAGTCATGAGAACAACATTGCAGAATGCATTAAATTCTTGTATTCTCTTTAGATATTCAGATATACTTTATAAACATGTCAATTACTGAATTTTTTTTCTGACTATGATTGTTTGCTTGTTTGATCAGCTCCACATGATGTGAAATTATGATTGCAAATGCAAAAAAACATCAACTCTCAGGAGTGCTGCCTTGGAACACTTTTGTGTCCCCACCAGTGTCAAAATCAAACCTACTCCCTTGCGTAAATGCACAAATAATATACAGTATATTTCATGCTCTGATGATAAAGACTTTGGAATCAAATCACATCCTCATGAGGAAAGAAAGGATTTTAATTCCTCTAATCAGACATCAAACATTACATAAGATCAATTAAAAAAGGATATTTTAAACAGAACTGTTCACACTGGACTTCAAGCACCGTGGATTCTGTGCCTCTCTACTCTTCCTTCAGACTCTAGGACTTTGATTTCCAAATGACATGCAAAATGTACTTTCATCTGAAAAGAGGACTTTGGACTTTCCACAGTCAGTGATGATTTGGGCTATAGAGAATCTATGGAGTATTGTAAAGAGGAGGATGAGACACACCAGATCCACCAATGCAGATGAGCTGAAGGACACTATCAAACCAACCTGGGCTTCCATTCCACCTGAGCAGTGCCACAGGCTGATCACCTCCATGCCAAGACACATTGATGCAATAATTCATGTAAAAGGAGGCCAGACCAAGTATTGAGTACATAGAAATGAACAGACTTTTCAGAAGCCTGACATTTCTGTTTAAAATATCCTTTTTTTAATTGATCTTATGTTATGTTTAATTTTCCGAGACACTGAATTTTGGGTTTTCAATATCTGTAAGCCACAATCATCAAAATTTCAAGAAATAAAGGCTTGAAATATTTCACTCAGTGTGTAATGAGTGTATACAGGGGTTGGACAAAATAATGGAAACACCTTCACCTCAAGATGATAATGCCCCAATCCATACAGCTAAAATTGTTAAAGAATGGCATGAGGAACATTCTAATGAAGTTGAGCATCTCGTATGGCCGGCACAGTCCCCAGACCTCAACATTATTGAGCATTTATGGTCAGTTTTAGAGATTCAAGTAAGACGTCGATTTCCACCGCCATCGTCTCTAAAAGAGTTGGAGGGTATTCTAACTGAAGAATAGCTTAAAATTCCTTTGGAAACAATTCACAAGTTGTATGAATCAATACCTCGGAGAATTGAGGCTGTAACTGCCGCAAAAGGCGGACATACACCATATTAAATTATATTTTGTTGATTTTTTAAGGTGTTTCCATTATTTGGTCCAACCTCTGTATAATATATGGGCTTCACTTTCTGAAATGAGTGACAAAAAATACTGAACTTTTTCATGGTATTCAAATGTTTTAGAGGTACCTGTATGTTGTACTTACAGCCTTGGAGTCAGCTCATTTGCTTGTTTTGTCAGATTGTTTCCTCTGTATTCATCTCAGTGACTGAAACTAACAGGCATCTATACTGCGAAACCAAATATTGATCCATATCGATCCAGTCCGGAACCCCCCACAGGGCTTTGCTGTGTGTTGAAATAGGCTGGAAACTAGAATGTGGATGATTCTTTGCTTATGTTGCAGCATGAATACTTCAGCTGAGTAAAGATGAGCAGCGAGGAGAATCGCACATCCATAATTTATGTAAAGACTTCACACTACATGAGAAACACATCAGATAGGCAGACATCCATCTGCACATGACGCACTGAGGCAATCCATTTCCAAGACCTCATCAGCCATGTTTATGTCAAAGCCCTGCAGAGCGTGACCTCCTTTACCACCACTGGATAATACCACTGTCCCCCTATGACAATGAGGGGCTTCACCCGGTGCAAAGTGATGCTCTTTTGCATAGTTCATTACAGTAAAACTCTCACATTCGTGGATGGTACAATTTCACACCATTAGACTTTGACATGTCTGGTTCTGACGCAAAAGGCAACATGAGGAGGTGCTGAAGAGTTTGCAGACAAACGCTGCTGTCGTGCCAAGCGCAAAAGCATGTAGGAGTTTGTGTGACATGATCAGTCTGTTTCTTCTTCACCTTCACTGCACTGTCATCATTTATAGATCAGTAACTTTGAAGAAGACATGATCCAGGCCCATGAATAACATCAGTTTAATTCTGGTAAAAACAAATATTGGTTTGATTATTTTATGTAGAGAGATCTAAAATCAGATATTATTTGGGTTCTTTGATGTAGAAACGTGTGAATGATTTTCAGTCTTCATTTTATGAATGTTTATCAGGTAAACGTGATATCATGACTTACATGAATATACACACCACTTTTAATTGCCATGTCATCTGTACGCATTATAAGCTTTCTGCGTTTATGTTCACACCGTTATTAGTCCCCTGTCCAACCTGAATTGATGCATCAAATACTGTGCACTGAGGGTTAGGGTTAGGGTAAGCAGTTATGGTTATGTGAACCAGACGTCTTGGCGTAAATTGACACATGATCAAAAGGTGCTGAATAACATGTGAAAGGTTGAAAATGCATACGTATAGCACACCAAATGCTATAAGAACTGGTGTGACATACGCCATTTCATGACATCAGTCTCATCATTTTGTTTTTATAAAAAATATTTTTACCTACAGGGTGGGGAAGCAAAATTTACAATATTTTGAGGTAGGGATTGAAAGACAGTGTATGACCAATTAGTTTATTGAAAGTCATGAGAATTTATTTGCCACAAGAAAATTTACATAATAGAAAATGTTTTTATTCTATGTGTCCTCCTTCTTTCTCAATAACTGCCTTCACACGCTTCCTGAAACTTGCGCAAGTGTTCCTCAAATATTCGGGTGACAACTTCTCCCATTCTTCTTTAATAGTATCTTCCAGACTTTCTCGTAATAGTTTTGCTCATAGTTCATTCTCTTCTTTACATTATAAACAGTCTTTATGGACACTCCAACTATTTTTGAAATCTCCTTTGGTGTGACGAGTGCATTCAGCAAATCACAGACTCTTTGACGTTTGCTTTCCTGATTACTCATATGGGAAAAAGTTTCTGAAAAGGTATGGATAATAGTGTTAGGTATGATTATGACATCAATATATATTTGGTTTCAAAACAATTGACGTAGTGCCTGCTGAGAAAAAACAACTAAATGTTCATTGTAAATTTTGCTTCCCCACCCTGTATATTACCTTGAATATAGTCAGTTTTTGTGGCTGTTGAAAATTATGTGTCTCATGAATACAATGTTATTTCTTAAAATGCATTATCACCCCGGCCCCCGAAGGGGGGGCAAGGGGTATTGTTTTTGGTTCAGTTTGTTTGTTAACACTTTAGCAGCAAAACTATTGGTTGAATTCATACCAAATTGGGTTTCTAGATTGCCAGTGGCCCAGAATAGATGTGATTACATTTTGGGAAAAGTAGGTCAAAGTTCAAATTTTTTATGAATCCCCCCCCCCCCCCCCCCCCCTCCCCATTGCCAAAATTTGTCTATGTCTATGCTGACATCAGCACACACATAGACATGATGACATCAGCTGGATTGATGCCAAAATAAGCTACACTACATGCGAGGGCAGGGTTTGTTGTGCCTGGCACCACTTGTTACTTTTGTTTTACTAACCATAAAGTAACTAAATTCTTATGTTAATGAAAAAATAAGCAATATATACAGTAGTGGCCCAATTATCTGAACACTTAACAGATCTGAAAATACTTACCTTTTTTTGCCTCCAAAATATGATTTCATTTCTTAATTTTTATGACATATGCAGATGGATGGTCTGAACTAGAGATGTAATAATATGAAAATATCATATCACAGTCATCATTATTATTGTGGTATTGTTGAAATGTGCTCAAAATGTTCAAAAAGTACTTATATACACACTGAAATAATGTAACCAAGTCTCGGTGCACTTGGACAGACTGGGCCCATGTGCACGAAGGCCGCTATCCCTGGATCACTGGAGCACTGTCCGTGTGGCTTCCTTCAACCAAGTTTTCACAGGCCAAACATTGCAAACTGTACATGCGCGCCGTGAGTTTCCAAAGTGTGGTAATTGAACAAGGTTTTAATATTAATTAGTATTTAAACAATTTATTGTTATACCGGTAATTGTTACATCCCTAATCTGAACACAACAAATACTAGAAGTGGGCCCTACTGTTTTTATCCACTTTTAATTTTAATAATGACTCTATGATTTACAGAGCATAATGACAACTCAGATATTTCGTTCATTTGATGTATTTTCATATAATTTAATGGCCAATTAAAAAAAAAAAAGAAAAAAAGAGAAAGAAATGAAAAGATGAAACCTCTTAAAAATGCCAAGTGTTCTAATAATTTTGGCCATCACTGTAGATGATTTATAAATATACTTTGCAAAATGTACATCAGTAGCATTTTTTGAATAGACTTCCAGTAATTTGATGAGTTAATTAGCTTTTATTAGCATTTTCAACATCTCATACTTTTTATTTCCAGATTTTGGACACTACTGGATTTTACAGAACATTTCATCTGGAAAAAAGGATTTAGTGTAGAGGAAGTGAATTTAATGCCTATGATATGTGAATGTTGTGGAAAAAATGTATTGTTTGCTTATCAAACTGCATCAATGTAATTAAACTATTGTTTAAGAAATGTCTGTACTTATGTAAATGAACATATTTCCTTTGCATTTGTTTTCCTTTTTAAATGTATTTTTTATCAACATTTTACAATACAGGCTGAGTTTGCTTTGAATTGTATTTTAAACCGATCTCGGCTGTGAAATAATCGTATCTATCTTCATGAATGTGGGTTTCTAACACAAGCGCACTCTCTTCCATGCTAACGTGTCTTGCCTGGCCTTGGCGAGGGCAGCGTGGGCGGTGGATGAGTCTGTATTACTCCAGTGTGGGCGGACGGCTTAAAGTGTGAACTCAAAGTGTCCTTGTGTGTGAAGAGTGTGTATTTGAAAGCCTGTGCTGATCTTTGTGTGCCTGCCTGAGCTTATTTTTGTGCATTACAGACTCAGCGTGAGTCTTTAGAGGACTCTTGTGCTGCTTCAGTTGCAAACAGACAAACTCATATAATGGCTTCAGTGCAGATTCATGTCCAAGTACTAATGTGTGACAAGAAAGTGTTGGGCTTCATAACTTTGATTTATTGAGAGGCTTATCAGAGCCTTGCAATATGTGGTGACTATAATACAAAGTGACAGTGACACAGTAACTAGATGAGATTTGTTAAACACCACTGTGGTTAGGTTTATTTTATTATTATGTGTTATCCTTTTGAGGCCTAGACATTTTTGTTTCTCCAGGATAACAAGATAATGCTAAAATCTTTATTTATTTAATCCTTTTGACAGACTTAAATGAGCAAAATTGAGTGTAGGGCTGCACGATATTGGAAAAAACTGACATTGTGATTTTTTTTAACCCTGTGATATATATATTGTGATATGAAAAAATGCTCAGGAGGATATAACAGTTATGTGGTGTCGATGCAAATGGTCAAACAAATTAGTTGTGTTTCCTCTTGTTGTGATGACAGGTGCAAGACACTGTTGACACAGAACACATGTTTCAGTATCATCCTTCTTGTAGCTGAAATAATTCCAGATAACTGACGTTGCTTTTCTTTTTGGCACCAAATCTTCGATTTTGGTGATTTTTCTCTTGTTCGTTGCTCATTTTTCAATGTCGTTACCAGCAACTCACTCCATGTGCAGGGGCATGGTCTGCTTCAGCAAACTGATTGTGATTGGTGGATCGCTGTGTGCAGTGTGTGCCAGGTACCCAGGTTGAAATTATGAGAACATGTGAGTTCATTTGCCTCCTACATTGCAGGACCTGTAATGTGACTATTGTGTACATGTACATTGCGATGACAATGCTCAAACAATATACTGTACAGCTCTAATTGAGTGTTTCTACTTTTAAATATCAAATAATTACTTATATTATCATCAGTGTAGGAGTTACAATGCTGAAACAAATATGTTAATGTCTGACAGTGGTGTCAAACTCATTTTAAATCAGGGGCCACATTCAGCCCAATATGATCTCAAGTGGGCCGGACCAGTAAAATAATCACATAATAATCTATAAATAATGTAAACTCCAAACAGTTATGTATGTTTTAGAGTGAAAAAAGTCAAATAACATTATGAAAATGTTTACATCTACAAATCATCCTTTAAAAAAAAAGTGAATAAAATGAACAGCCATGAACAACCTGAAATATCTTAAGAAAAATAAGTGCAATTTTAATATTATTTTTAGTATTATGTCTCAGTTTATCATTTACACGTGCATTACAACTTACAGATCACAGTGGATCTACAAATACACAAAACATTTAGTAACAGGCAAAATATTATGAAAATGACATTTCATTTTCATATTTGTTCAAGTTGTTCATGGTTTTTGTGAAAGGTTAGTTTGTAAATGTAAATCTATACGTGCATTTTTACTTTTTTACACTAGAACAGAGAAAAATTTGAAGTTGTCATTATTTATAGGTTATTATGACAATATTTTACTGATCAGACCCACATGAGATCATATTGGTCTGAATGTGGAACCTGAACTCAAATGAGTTTGACACCATTCACTGTTAAAATTTCAGTGTAATTTTTTCATTTCAGTCATCCTGTGGGCCGGATTGGACCTTTTGGCAGGCCAGTTTTGGCCCCTGGGCCGCATGTTTAATATTCCTGATGTATGAGATGTGAACTGAATTTTTTCACAGCAGTGGGTTCATATTTTACTGAATATGTGACCACTAGAGGGAGTAGTGAGTCATTCTGCTGGTCTCCTATGGTGATGAAAACTATCACCAAGGTCATGTTGAGGATCTGAACCGAAGGAAACAACTTTCAGAGTCAAAGAAAAAAAGTGATACAAGTAGAAGCCTTGCCTTCATTTTCTCCACTGGACACAGCTCTTGAGGAAGAGAACAGAGTTTGATGCTGAAATGGCAGCATTTCCTCTACAGAGGTGAGTTTAGTTATGAGGCTTATGATGGTGTAAAATAGGGATGCACCAATACCACTTTTTTCCAGACTCAGTACAAGTACAAGTACTTACATTTGAGTACTTGCCGATACCGAGTACCGATATGAGTACTTAATACCATTACAGTTATTCGTTACTTTTGTAAATGTGCTTTTTTGTCGTTGTCATTAGTCTGACTGGAACAAGGTGCTGCTACTGACATTTAATGTGTTGGAATGAGTGTTTCTCAATCAATCCACCAGGGGGCGCCGCTCTTAATTAACCGTACTGGACAAATACCAGGGAGAAGAGTAAAGTTTTTTGAGAAGAGGGAGAAGAAAGTCAGTAATAACAAACATGGAGATGACAGTAGTAACACTAATGTGGACACTAATGCTGATATTGATGTGGGTAGCTGTCCTAAATCTGTCAGCAGTTTTTCACAAACTCAAGCAGTCGCTCTTTGAACAGATCCTCTACCTCCACGGTTCCTGGTGGTATTCTCCGTCTGGGTACACATCTGGGAGCACCTGGAAAACAGATGGAATGTACAAAGAGGACGGACAGAACTCTCCCTCCGTATCCGTCTGTGTGTTTAACATTACTTGTAGTCAGCATTACTTTTGTCACCATCATTTATTTTGAAAAATCTCCACACTACTAACATTACTCCTCCGCTGCGTACCTGCAACACTTAACTGCGAATGTCACGCCGCCGTGAGTGGTATCAGTGTGGTTGTATCGGGGTACCTGTATGAGTATGAGTAAAGTACACACCCTGAGTATCGGATCCGATACCTGATACTGGTATCAGTATCTGTGCATCCCTAGTGTAAAGTGCCTGTATTATATGTTATTATGTTTGTCTCTGTGTCCTAATATGTGGGTCAGACTAGACTACAGATAAAGGAAGTAATTTGTGGTTTTACTGGTGGTTGTTTCCTGTGTAAAAACAGAGCTAAGCTAACAGAGCTGTGATGTAAACTACATTGGTCTACAATTAAAATACTTTCAGAATAAAAGGAGTGAAACTGAACCAAGTTTGAGTCACTAATAAAAATAGAAAAAAAGTCTATTGCTGGTTGGCACTAGTTTCCAAGATACAGTCTTGGGTCAAAATGTGAAATTCTGAGAATTAATAAGAGAATGTGTTTTACTCCCAACAAATGTTTATGTCAGATCTACTTCTAAACACTGCACATTACAATACATCCATTTTTGAGGTTATTTCTAGTGGAATATTTATAAATCTATTGCATGAATGGACATAAACCAATATGTATGTGTTGTAACACTTTATCATATAAGGATAAATAAGCTGAATAACACTGAGGGTGACAAAGGCGATGATATTGCCCCCGTTTAATGACAAAAACTAAATGCAGAATTTAATTTGTTCCACAAGCCATAATGTTTCAAATGAATAATGGATGCCCTGCTCTTCTGATCCTGCTTGTTATCTGAAAGAGAGTCTTTTGCGTAATGCTGTGTCAGAACTGAATATATCTATGAATATTTCTGTTAGTGTGTGATGTTGATGGGAAATGTCTTGTGTGAGTGTGCAGCAATTTTCCATCAGAACAAATGGAACTTCTGTCTATATAGAAATATAAACAACTCCATGAAAAGCAGGTGCCAGAGCTGTATTAAAAGGCAGTAACAACATATGTGGGCTGATTTAGAGTGAAAGGATGAGCTGGGAAGGTTTCATGGTCTTGCTGTGGCCAGAGATGGTCTGAAATGACTGCTGTGTACCTGAAAACAGTGAAGGGTCCTTAGTGATAGAGTGTACGCTGGCTTTTTCTTTTGCCTTTTTATTGAACAACTGTGACATTCAGAATCATTTTTGGAGTAATGCTAATCATTGTTGTGACATGATCACATTTTTTTTTTTTTTTCTGTTGAAGTTGTGCCAGGTACAAAGTTGAACATGAAGAGGCGTTCGATGGCACAGTGCTGAAAGTCCTCTTAAATGACATTTCCTCTTAAACTGGACACTGGCATGAAGACCGGGGATTGTGGTCCATTTTGTGCTGTCTTATCTTAGCCCTTCTGCTGACCCCTTTCCCCAACCCATGTTAGTCCTAAACCTAAACAAAATATACATATATATATATATATATATATATATATATATATATATATATATATATATATATATATATATATATATATATATATATATATATATATATATATATATATATATTTAGTTTGTTGTTATCAGAAATAAATTGCCATTGCCTTAAATTAAAACCTTTTCTGCACATCAGCTCAGCGGGAAAGTGGAAAAGACACTAAAGGCCAGACAAGATGGCAACTGTGGTATTTTCTTTAAGATCTACTAAGAACAAAATACAACAAAGAAATCAAAGGAAACAAAAGTTCAATTAATTTCACTCAGTCACAGAGGAACATATTGTATTAATATCTAAAGCAGGATGAAGCCTTAAAAGTTTAATCTCTCATATAACATTGTAATAGTTGACATTAACATATAACCAGAGAGAAAAGACGCCATCACAAAAAATGTGATTGTCTTCTGAGTATTTTTACAGCCCTGAAGTAGTCTATACATACGCACTATATACACCAATTTTACTTATTCATAGGATATACTCTTCACTAAATAAAAAGTTTAGTGTGTATTTCATGTCAAATGCAGCTTAAGTGTTTGATGTATATAGCCCAAGTGTTTTTCTTTAAGATTTTAGGATTTTTAAAGCACACAGCTAGAAGCTGATGTGGATTCTTCAGCTTCTGATTAATTTATCAGCTCTCTGAGACACTGCTGTGTTGTGTGATTTATTATTCAGTGCGCTATTCAGAACACCTTTTGAATGCAGTAACTGTTGATGATAATAATAGACGGAATAAACACTGATGCTCAGGGCTAAAACCCCCAGGGGAAACCATTTAAATTTTGACATTTAATCATAAAAAAAAGGCAAAAATGTCGGTTTGGCTAATGCCATCATCTTTTATCTTTTCATTTTTTGTACTACTATTTAATTCCCATTTTCTTGAAGTGATTTTGGACATTTCCTGCTGTGATTATAAAAACTCACTGTCAGCTTTACCTCGCTTCATCCCCCGTGTGTTTGCGCGCCCATGTGCGCGTGCACGGCGTAAAAATCCTGTTTCCTAGGTAACCAGGAGGTTGATTCTGCTGTCTAGCTGCAGGGATGCTCCTCAACACTTCGTACTTAAACACTGCAAAGCGAAATTACACGCCATCATCCACACTCATTGTACTACTGTCAAACACGCATGATCCAAACAAGCACGCATGATTAAAGACACGAAGCAGACCGGGCCGTTCTGAGCTGAAGTGTGACAGCTGGAAAGATGGATGCGGTTTGATTAATGGGCTGTCACTCGGAGCTCCCTCCACCTATGCAGAGACCCCCATCACAAACAGGACTCTCCTTCCAGTTGGGGGGTGGATACTGTCACACCGAAGCCCGTGTTCAGCCCTGACCTGACACCCTTCAGTGTGGAATAAACCCCCTTTATTCCTCCCCTCATTGTGGAAATCTCACAGCCGGCTGGTTCGCACTTCCAATCACACGCCTTAACAGTTGTGATTGTAAATGTTTCTGTGCCCTGCAGGTGCACAACAGAACACTGAACCCTCTGCAGTTCCCGATCTCCACCTTTCATGTCACATTAGAAATAACAAGGCCATCAGGGCTGTTTAGAAGAAGTAGACATTTATTTTTCATTCGATCGGCTTCTGTTTCAGCAGCGGCACGCCACCGCGCAAACCCGAAGTGGGGGAGCCTTTACGCCGGGAGCGCGCAGCAACCGGCGCGGCGCGCATGCACAGCTGTCAGCACCAAGGACAGCAGCCGCTCAGCCCGGAGGAGCATCAGTCTGACCGGCGTCAGTCCGCACACAGAGCACCGAGCAGCGGCCGGAGGCAGCCACGCATCACCCGGAGAGGGACAGAGAGCCTGAGAGCCCGGACTATGGTTTAAACCCCCACCCCACCCCCTCCCTCCCCCCTTAAACAACCGCAGGGGCGTCTGAGGAAACCTGCAGTGCAAAGCAAAAATGCGGTCTGGACATCCCGGGTTAACAGCCTGCCCCTAATATGATGCACATTCCTCCGCATTGCACATAATTCCGCCTATTTTTTCAGCCCTCTTCTTCCTTTTTTGGCCGCCCTCCCCCGCTCACACCGCCCACCTGGATCTCGTCCGCATTCGAGCTGTGCCGCGCTGCTGTCCAGAAGCTGGTCGAGCCGACCCGCCACCAGGGAGAAAAGCGACCGGGCTGCACTGTGCTGTTTGGTGGTCCACACGATGCGTCTGTTTCTGCTGGCGGTGCTCTTCTCGTGCTCCTGCGCGCGGGCCGGCTGCGAGCCCAAGATCGTTAACATCGGTGCCGTCCTGAGCCAGAAAAGATACGAGCAGGTCTTCAAAGATGCCGTGACCCAGGCCAACCAGGTCTACGGCAGGGACAAATTCAAGCTGACCGCTATCTCCGTTACGCACAAACCCAACGCCATCCAGATGGCTCTGTCCGTGTGCGAGGACCTCATCTCCAGTCAGGTAGTTCACTGCACCTCACAGGGTGCCCGACCATCATTTACCGTTCATCATAGCCTGTTATGCATGCTTCATGTATGATCCACCCTCCACTTTTCAGCAAAAACTGTTGGTGCTTCGAATCAGAGCACCTTGGTGGAAATTCATTTGAAGGAACCATAAAGTTACAATCTGTTCTGCAGTGTTGGCCACTGAGGTGTGTAGTGGACTGGAAGGGTTTCAGGAGGAGAGGGAAATGAAAACTGCTTCACTCCCAGCCTTTAAACAAATACTATCACATCTACTTTTAAGATCATTGTTGTTTCTGTTGATTTTCTATTGAAAGTCTACATTATCTTCAAGACATTTGCACTTATTCAGTCAAAGTGGAGCAACCAACAAATGGACTCAAACCCTACTTTTTTCCACAGTTTATTAGCAGAGATTTAGAAATGGGATGTAAAGTAACTTATTTAAAATGTACTTCTCGATGGGGGTTCATTTCTCCTGAACATCAGCCATCACCAGACAAACGTCAATGTTCAAAAACCTTAAAATCAAAGAGTCTGTGGATTAAACCATTTCCAGCTGAAAACAACTAACCAATATAGTGTTAACACTGAAACAGAAATAGTTCAGTCTTATCCGTGCAACAGTAAAACTCCCCACGGGTCTGTCTCTCATAAAAATAGACTTTAGTTTGGGGCAAATCTTACATTTCCTGACACACAGCTGCATATTTACTGAACTGCAAAGAAACCAATTAGGACTAAAAATGTGCAATACTCTTAATGACTTGGCTCCCAGTGTAGCCTGTGAACTGCATGATTTTTTGGCGAGATGAGGCTTACAGTTTCTATATTGGCCTGCACCCAGCTGCAGTCAGTACAACATGATAGATACATGGATGGATGGATGGATAGATAATGGAAGAAGTATAGAAAAACAAATTGTAATGAATAGATAAATAAATACACTCAAACTTTAAACTCCATCCCACTGATGAGGTGACATGGGAAACCATTTTCAGATGTAGATAACAATGAGTTTCTATATGCACGTCATTTTAAAGCCATCATCTAAGGATTTAAGCCATATGTTGTGTGGCTTGAAAGAACAAATACATTTCATAAGTAATGCATGGTGAAAGCATGTGCGCCATGGTTGTTAAAACACTGAAGCATATTAAAGTGCATAGTCCATCCTCTCATGTAACACGGCTTTTAAAACGAAACATTATGTCACAGCATGTTGAGGCGTGAAGTCCCTCTCACTAGCTCTTTTCTCTCCCACACTCATAATTAGGCTTTCCTGTGAAATAAAAAAACACACACACCCACAGCTCCAGTGCTGCTCCAATGTCCTCGGTCTTATGCTTAGTGTAATGACTCTAATTGATACAGGCTTGTAGAATAATACTGTCGCATGCAATCTCTTGTCACACATTCACCCAAAGCATGAGAGGGTAATCCAGCTTTCAGGATGCAGAAACAACAGTCCCTCATCAGAATTACATCTAATTTGGACAGAAAATCTATGAAAGGTTTAATCAGATGAGATTAGCTTGTGGGCAATAACATTCACTGAGAAGGAAAAGTCGGTGGCAGATGGGGGAGTAGATGCCCGCGAGCAGTTCTTGGATGATAGACCTCATTTTTGACCCAACCATACGGGCTGCTCGTATCAAATAATCCATGCCTGCACAGCCATGCCAGCTTCCTTCCTTCCCCTCCTTATCTTTTCTCTCCTTTTTTTTTGTTTGGAGCATTTCTCAAGGCAGTGCTTAAGACAGACACATTTTTGCCAAATCCCGTGTTTCTTGGGTAATTGTCCAGCGTTAGTTTTGCTCTGTGTAGGGATAAGACTAAATCACACAGTCATGAATTGATCTCATACTCTTTTCCAATACGGAGTAAAAATTTGCACAAACGTTTTTCTGTTCTTTTGTTTCTCTTTCATAGTTGGTGAGTTTATCCTTTTTGCCCACTGTCATCATTTACTGCTCAAAATTAGACTTTTGTGCTTGTTATACAACCTTTTAGCAGCATTAGCATGCACTAGAGGTGGATTAAAATACAAAAAAAGGGAGGATTACCATCTGTTGATTCCTGAATTTTGTCCTTTAGAGGAATCCTGTGTCAAAATCCACCTTTGCTAACTTTAATATTGCTGCTAATCTTGTGTGGTCTTTCAAACTCAGTTATTCAACCAAATCATTGGTGCACCCTCAGTGCAGTATTACTTTACTCCAGGGTCTATTAGCTCTGTTGTCTACCCTGGCCTGCTTTATTTAGAAACTTTTATTTTATGATGCATCTTCACTTTAACCTTTGAGTTTGAGGTACATGGCAGGATGCTTCTTCACATTCCTCTGATTCTGTAAAATCTGATTTCAAGGTGTGCAGCTTCCTACCTCCAGGATCCTCACAAATACTGTACTTTGGAGCCAGTTTTGAACTAGTGCACAGTATTTATAGGTGTGGTGTAGAGAAGTCATCACTGCTCAAATACTGAAAATAGTCTTTTATGAGAGCAGAACAGTGCCTGAACTAAAGAAATGAACACATGATACATAGAGAAAGTGCCAAAATAAGTAAAAATGTAGAGAAAAGTTATTTATGTGAATGTAAGAGCTTAAACACCCTGAAAAAATATCTTAAAAAGTCAAAAAATTTGGACTCATCAAACTTGTAGATACCCTGATTGTGTATTTAGCATACTTTTAGTGCATTTTAGTGTATTTTTTGGCATATTGGTGTATAATAAGTGTGAGGCCCATTCGACTGTTATTTATGTGACTGTAAGGTCCTAAATTTGACCAAAGACACCCTGAAAAATATCTTAAAAATTCAAAAATTGGGATTCATCAAACCTGTACACACCCTGATTGTGTATTTAGTATACTTTTAGTGCATTTTAGTGTATTTTTTGAGCATATTGGTGTATAATAAGTGTGAGGCCCATTAGACTGTTATTTATGTGAATGTAAGGTCCTAAATTTTACCAAAGATGCCTGGAAAAACATCTTAAAAAGTCATAAATTTGGCTTTCATTAAACCTGCTGGTACCCTGTACAAGCATATGATAATCTTATGGAATGAGATGCTTCAACCGTCTAACAGTAGCCAAAATTCTTCAAATGAGCTCAACCTAAAATACATTAAAACAGTTACGTTTAACATAGACACTGATGCAGCAATAAAATGAATCAAAACATCAGGTAGTAAAAAAGTAAAACACTGACTGGAATCATGTTACTGCACAGTGAGCACCTCGACTTTTCATACTTCAGTAAATGTAGCTGATAATACACACTTAAACCTAAATGAAGTATTCGATGTAAGCATATAGTATTAGTAGTTTTAGTGAGGGACAGGATCTGAATTTGGTCTCGAGGCCAGACCAGTAAAATAATACCAGTAAAAATATATAAATAATGACAATTCCAAATGTTTCTCTCTGCTTTAGTACAAAAAGTAAAATTACAATATGAACATGTTTAAATTTTCAAACCATCCTTTCACCAAAAATGCGAATAAGCTGAACAACCATGCATGAGCTGACATTTCTTGTGAAAGATGTTATGCCTCATCTTTGCATTTACACGTGTGCATTACAATTCACAAATATCATTGGATCTACAAAAACACCAAGCATTTGGTAACAGGCACAATACTGTTAAATTGCACTTCTTTTTACTTAAGGCATTTCACGTTCACAGGTTATTTGCATTTTTTGTGAAAGGAGTTTGTAAATGTAAACATGTTTATAATGTGATTTTACTTTTTACATTTTCTGTATAAAAACAAAGAGAAATTTGGAGTTGTCATGTTTGGTTGTTAAAATCTTCAGTGTAAGTTTTGCACTTTGCAAATTCATCCTGCGGGCCGGACTGGACCCTTCGGTGGGCCAGTTTCGGCCCGCAGGCCATAAGTTTGACACCTCTTGCGTTGAGCCTTTTTTAGCTGCTGCTTTAACTGAACCTCCACTGTGGGAATAACAGAGTGTTCCTCTGTGCCTCTGCAGGTTTATGCCATCCTGGTGAGTCACCCTCCCCAGTCCAATGACCACCTCACCCCAACACCTGTCTCCTACACTGCAGGCTTCTATCGCATCCCTGTGGTGGGACTCACCACCCGCATGTCCATCTACTCCGACAAGGTGAGTGATGGATGAGGAAAAAGAGGTGACGGCAAAGGGAGGGAGGGAGGGAAAGGAGGGAAAAGGGAAGAGAGTGAACAGAGAGCAAGGCGGTGAAGATCTCCCCTGGGGCGGCTTCAAAAGCTTCATAGATTAAACGTCCCGTCACTGTCTATTAGGGGAGCTGTAATTAAATGCGGTTCCAGCTGGAAATTGAAAGGGCATCATTAATAATATCTGTGACCTGAGTAATGTTTTTATGAAGCACAAGCAAATAAAATTAAACTTTCAAGCACTTTCATAAATAAAACACGAAGGACTTTCAAACTGAAATTAAAATCTATTTAAGTATATTTCAAGCACAATCAGAACCATTAAATTCATTTTCAGTTTTTTAGAGCCTGAGGATGTGTGCATAGATTAAGGGATAATCATAAAATGTGTATGATTTTATTTCCAGTCAAGTCCAAACGTGATTATGTTTGGCTCTAAACCAATGAAGTAGAAGTGCTGCTGGGTCTTCTTGGGGATTATCCACAGGTGCTCTTTGGAAACTTGTAGTGTGTCTTACTATTTGGAGTCAAAAAAAACAAAACAAAAAAAACGCATTAATGTGCAAGATTTCAAAAAAATATTCCAAGGCACACTGTAGGATTTGTGTAAAAATAAAATGCCTTTATTACTCCATGGGAATCATTTAAAAATGGTCTTTGGTCTTACCTTTGCTGTTCTTGAATGGAATTTCTGCCATCAGCTAATCTATTGTTTTGTGTTACATTGAAATGATTCTGACTGGAAACAAGTGGCCCAGAGCTTAACAGGTCTACAGTTTGATAAAACCAGGCCAGATCTGGTAAGAAATTGTGTCAGTTAAAAACACAAAACAAAAAACTGAAGCCCTGACCTCAGCCCCATCCAAGGCCTTTGGGAGTAACTGGAATGATACCTGGGAGGCTGAATGAATGCCCACGATTCCTTGTAGTCAATGTGAGAATCAGTGGAAAAATCTTAAACAAAACCAAGAGGAGAAAAATCCTTTGGCGGTAAAGCAGATCAAGCTTTCATTAAATGTAAATAAGTCTGGTTATACTGTATACACATGTAATTTCTTGGAAACAGAGATGTTTTATGGAGGATAGTAAAAATGCCAGAAACATAAAGGTCACCTTGACTGAGAATCAAATCAAAGATGTTGTGGATCATTTTGCTACCCGGGCTCTAATCCAAACATTCCAGCCATACAATGCATGTCAAGATAAGACAAACTCTGCTTCAAGCCTCATATGACCTTAAGGAAACTGCACTCTTGGCGAGCTTTGGCCACTTCTTCTGTGGTAAATTTAGCAGAATAAGTTGTTATGGAAAGCTGTTAATTTCACTTTGTTTCCTGCAGTGGTGCAATAATAAGTACCTACTTCTATTCAATACAACACTGAAGTGCAATTTTGTTGTACTTTACTGGAGTATTTCCATTTACTGGAGCTTTATCCTTCTACTCTTTTATCTCAGAGGCAAATATTTTGCTTTTTACATTTTCCAGCTTCAATTACTTTTCACATTACAATGTTTCATCACCACAAATCTCTAAATATGGTGATTTTTAGATGTTTGTGATAAACTCAAAAATCTTCTTATTCCTCTTGGATTAGCTTTAAAACACTCCATTTTCACACTCTATTTTTCTGCCCAATGCTTATTACTGGACAGTTAAAGCAGCGTACGACTTTCACCACAAAGCTTTTTTCAAATTTGTAAAACTTGAGTGATAGCCTAATTATCACTAATCTATTAGTCTTTCTACACCAGAATCCCTTCCCTCATGGTAAACACCTTCAAAGATGACTCCATCGTAAACACAGTCTGCTTGTTTACATAAACTGAAATGTCACATTTTTAGAAATTTAATGTTGGATGTAGTGGGAGGTGGTAACAAGTTTTGACAACTCTATCTAGCGCTGTGGCCTGGTTCATTCAGTTATGTTTCTTGTTGCAATATTGTGACTTTGGTGCTTAAAGGGTTAATAGCCAATGCCACCTCTGACTTCCTGTCTAATCGTCCACAGAGTATCCATCTGTCCTTTTTGCGGACAGTCCCCCCATATTCTCACCAGGCCCATGTGTGGTTCGACCTGATGCGCGAATTCAACTGGAACCACATCATCCTGATCGTGAGCGACGACCACGAGGGACGGGCTGCTCAAAAACGACTGGAGACCCTTTTAGAGGAGAGAGAAACAAAGGTGAGACGCTCAGGCGGGCAGAAGTGTGAGTGTGAAAGGTTGTTTAAACCCCAGAGGTCTTGTATGTATGTAACTGTTTTCCTTTCTGTTGTGTGGCCACATCTCTTTCTCACCATTGTGTAAACACTGGCTAACATTCCTAGAGACATCAACAGCGTCTAATGTGGTCTAATCTGACAAAAGTTTGTATGTTTATTTGCTCATCTTCACGTTGCTTTTTGCCATAGTCCAAATTATCCTGTGTCTATCCACATTGGGAGCCAAATAGTGGACTTTAACGTGGGGCTTTGCAAACCATCACAGACTCGAGTGTTCTATTGTGGAGGTCTGGAGCCTGTATCATGAAGTGAGTTTGGCTTTGTCTGGACCTCTGGGCTTCACTGAGGCTGACACTGATGATAAACCAATACATCCTCAGAAAACACACAAAAAAAACAAACAAACTAACAGACAAAACAGCAATGCATGCACACGCTGCAACTTGACAGATAAGAACAGCTCGCTCTCTTACTCCCACAAAACTTAATACTGGAGCAAAAACAAACCGATAATAAATACATAAAAATGAAAATAACAGTCAAAACTTTTACTCAAGAAGACCTAATAATTATGCAGTTCAACAACTACATGAACCATGAAGGGTGACTCACGCAGTTCGTCATTAAATTATTTCAGCACAGAGAAATGTGATGTTTGAAGCCAAAGCAAATTAAAGACATAAGCTGTTTAGTTTTAGATCAGAAAATGAAAAGGCATCTGAAAAATGTAATACACAGTCAGAGATTGTATTAAGTTCTAGCCCACTTCTTTATGGAATTTTTCAAGAAATAAAATGGGAAATATACTGATAAATGAATCATATATAAGGCGGTGGTTGGTTTTATATGGACATGTCAAAACATATCTACATAGTGAATGAATTAAAATATTAAGTGGTTTAAGATGAATGCTCAGATCACCTAGCCTGGCCAGCCATCCGGATTTCTCAGTGTATTCAATACTGAGAAAACAGTCTGGAATTGGGCCAGTCGCTGTGAAATATGCACAGTCTATTCTATAACAACCAATCACAAGTCTTGGGGGGCGGGTGTTTTGCAATGCGTCATACGCACCGACTTGTTTTTGTTGTGAGTCAAAGTTCCAAGTCCGCACATCTCTTTACAACTGTTGTCAGTTGTTTACTTGATTAAAAAATTAGGATTGAATTACAAATTACAACCTGCATTCTCAAGTTTTTCTGACAAAAGCGTCATGTCCGTCTTATTTGTGATTGGTTTACGCGGCGACTGTTAGTCCTGCCTTCATATTTGGATTCAAGCCCCGCAATTCCAGACAGACTTCTCATTGAGAAAGACGGATGGGTGGCCTGGCTACAGATCATCACTATCAATAATAGAAAAGATGAACTGAAAAACTTGAGTTTTTTTGGACTCGTGATGTAAACTGAAACAAATATATGTGTCTTTTATATATTAAGATCAATCAACAGTTTATAAAATCATATGAGTGATTGCAGATGTATTTGTCTAAAACCACCAGACAGCCATGAATTAGCAGGAGAAGTTTCATTAAAATACAGATGAAGACAAATGACAGAAAATACTTCCGATAAAGATTAAATGTACTAAATCATGAGTGGGTTTAAACTGAGAAAATACTTTAATTAAGGCTGGGTTTAAACACAGATGAGGTTTGGTTAGGTTTAGGTTTTTAGAATATTACTTATCACCATCACTGTTAAGAAACAAACACAAAAAAAGTTAAATTACTGTTGACATGGTTCAGTGATGATTTTTTTTTTGTAAATATCCATTTAATAAAAGGCCATTGTTTCAAAATAAAATGACATTGTGATTTACGCCATGACAGGGGTGTCAAACTCATTTTAGTTCAATGGTTTAGCCCAATGTGGGCCAGACCAGTAAAATAATAGACATAATAGCCTATAAATAATAATCCAAATTTTTATCTTTGGAAAAAGTACAATTTTAGCATGAAAATGTAAATAACCTGAATGTGTATACAACCTGAAATTTCTAATGAAAAAAAAGTGCAATTTTAACATGTCTTAGCTTATTATTAACACAACTTACAAAACATTTAATAACAGGCAGAATATTGTTAAAATTACACAGATTTTTCAGGTGGTTCATATTTGTTCGGGTTGTTCACATTTTA
This sequence comes from Sphaeramia orbicularis, assembly GCF_902148855.1. Lineage (NCBI taxonomy): Eukaryota > Metazoa > Chordata > Actinopteri > Kurtiformes > Apogonidae > Sphaeramia > Sphaeramia orbicularis. The sequence continues at coordinate 56,815,181 of NC_043968.1, forward strand.
TTGCGATAGGATAGTTTGTAAATGTAAATATTTTCATAATACAGTTTTACTTTTTTCCACATTAAACCAAGAAGAAAATTTGTAGTTTTCATTATTTATAAGCTATTTTGCTATTATTTTACCTGAGATCACATTGGTCTGTATGCAACCCCTGAACTAAAACACCGTTGACACCCTTGACTCTTAATATCTTCAGTGTAATTTTTGTACTTTGCTAATTCATTGGCTGTTTGTTTGGCATACCTGTCAGCATGACCACTCAGAGGTTTTACTTTTTCACATGCATCGAGCGAACATTAGCAGGTTTAAGCAGCTGGTTTTTCTTCTTCTGGTGAGGTCAGACTGGAATAATCAGTATCACCAGCTGTATTAACACAGATAGCTCGTGCTCAGCTCCATGATGCCAATTATCCAGGATGGCCAAAGTAAAGCTCAGTGAAGCTAAATAACCCAGAGAGACAGATTAAGTGGAACTCATTTTGTAATAGAGGCCGTACGTGTTTCTGTTTTCTCCCTCTGTGTGATTTGTTTCACACAGAGGCCTATTGTTTATCGCAGTCTGTTAGGTCGTGTTCAGACGACATGGGAGATATTTTCGCATTTTAGATACTGCTGATGCATCCATTTTAAGTGTAGCTCAGAGCTGTGTATGTGGGTCAGTGAAATGCCGATCTTCTTTGAGCCAAAACAGACTTGAGACTGCGACAAAGTGCCCTTTAGGAACAGAGAGAAAGAGAGGATAAAAACAACTCCCATCTATTTCATCCATTTAATAAGATAAAATTACCTAGGGATATTTTTTCTCCTTTGTACTGTGTGCTGCCTGGCCCTCTCTGGGGCTCTGTGCTGTAATTGTGTGGTAGAGTGAAATGAGTCCCGATTCAGGGGTTTAATTAAATCAGAAGCTGAAGATACGGGAGCGTGACACACAACACAGCTGAAGTAAAAGCTGCTTAGATTTAGTGACCGGGCTGAATATAGTTAAACAGCCATCAGGACATCATGTCAGATATTTGAATTAATCACATTACACCCTCATACATGCAGTTTCAACACTGACACTGCTTGTCAAATCATCCAGCCATGACTCACATCCTGCACTACACAGGAGAAACTTGTGCATTGAAAGGCTTTGAAGAGAATCCAGGAAGTTCCTTTTTATGTTTGCATAATCAGAGTTTGGATCTCAAAATGTACCCATCTGTCAGTCCCACCGAGTCCAATAAAGCTGAGAGAAGTTGTCGCAACACTCTTCTGCTGTGAGGCTGTAATGATGCAGTTATTTAGGAGCCTCAAAACTATTCATTCTCCAGTTTCCCCAAGTGCTGCTGCGATAATGAAATCGCAATTTATGACCCGAAAGAATAATCAAGGTGCAAAAACTGCTCTGTGTAATTGAAGCCAGTGCAAGGCTATAAAAATACCACTGACAGATACTACATGCTGGCTCCAAAATATCCTATTGCCTCCTAAATGACATTTAAAATCTAGAGTCGTTTTTTTATTTTAACAGGAATCCCTATGGTCTTATGTGCTTTATTTGATTTTTTTTCTAAATGACTACTCTATTGATAAGATTTCATGACAGAAAATATGAGTTTTCATTGACTGGTGTGACTGACAGCTTATTCACCTGCTCTACTGCTGTTGTAGCTCAGAACTTAAAGAATGTAGAGGACTGTATAAAGTAGCTGTTTCATGAAGGTGTCATTGCTGATATGTATTATATACTATAATTGACATAGCTGTGTGTTACAGTGGCCAGCATTTCATTACGTTTGTGTTAGTTAGAGCTCAGGAATCTGGCCAGAAGATCCCATGACGATCTTTGGAGGTAGAATCTCAGTTTACGATTTGTGATTTTCACACCTCTTAATGAAAGGCGACATACAACCCAAATATAGCAACTTTTCCACTGTCTAGTTTCTGGAGGCATAGTCTGTGTAAATGCTTTTTGTTATCTGACCTGGAGTATTCTGGGCCGATATTATATTAGAATATTGACACTATCTAGATGAAGTAAATGCTAATCCACATTTTCTGTACATACAGCTGCAGAGTTTGCATGAATTACCATAGACTGTGGTGGTTTAATTTGTCCTGCTGGAGTCTTAGAATAAATAAAAAAGGTTTTCACAGCAGCATCTGCATCTGCATTAATCAGATGCACTGCACGTCAGAGTTCACAAGCTGGGCCAGCAGATGACGGGCTTACAGGAATTCTTCTGCATGACTTCACTGCAGCAGTAAAGCAACACATTACACAAACTCTGCAAGTTAAGACTGACTAAACCTGTCTATGTTTTCATTTGTCCAGGTCATTGTCTGTAGTTAGTTTGATTTTCAATGTTCACTTGGACTGGTTTTTGACAAACTAAGGACTAAAACCAAGCACTTAAGTGTAGACAGGTGGTAAACTAATGCTAGAAACAGGCAATTAATTCACTTGTCTAGTGACCTGTATGAGTTTTATTCATCAATTTATTTTTAATAGAATCTCTACAATTCATCTGAAAAGTTAATCCGAACACAAATTAAGACCAATCACAATCTCAGTTTGTAAAATCACCTACCTATAGTGGTAGTGTTGGCATGGCCAGTTTCACTGATGGATTTATTGACTGGTGCTAATGCTCAAACGTTCCCCCTAGTGACCGCTTGTAGTAGTGCAAACAAAAATCCCCAGGGACCAAAAAATAAAAATTTCCCAGAGATCACAATGATTAAAAAAGACATCTGCTGCCTTACAACAAAAAGATATTATCAGTTTAATTAAAGGTACTTCTGATCATCAAGAGCAGATATTGAAATGTACATTGTGAGTCCATTTGGTCAAGCTGGAAAGCATGAGGGCGTCAAGTGAAACTAGTCTGCATGTGCACTTAACACCTCTGGTGCATGTGTCAGTGAGAAACTATTAGTTGGAAATAACAGGATTTTATTGTTATTTATTGGTCTATTTGACGTGGACATTGTACATTAATTCACATTTCTGTAAATGAACCAGAACTGGTTAAACGGCTGTTTTTCATCTGCAGTCCCTGGACCAAGGTTATAATAGTTTAGGATTTTTCATTATAGTTTAGTTTTATTGAGTTTTGACTTTTCTTTCTCTAATTACCTCCGCCAAGGAGGTTATGTTTTTGCCAGGGTTTGTTTGTCTGTCTGTTTGTTTGTTTGTTTGTCTGTCCATTAGTGTGCAACATAACTCAAAAAGTTATGGACAGATTTGGATGAAATTTTCAGGGTTTGTTGGAAATGGGATAAGGAAGAAATGATTAAATTTTGGTGGTGATCGGGGGTGGGGGGGCCCACGGGGGGGGGGGCACTGATCAGCCTTGGCGGAGGTCTGCGCTCTCCGAGTGCTTCTAGTTCAGTTAGTTTTAATTGGTTTTTAGAGCAGGTTTGCTAGTTTTATTAGTTTTCGTTGTTTTCTAAATGCTTAGTTTTAACCATAACTTTTATACGTTTTAGTTAGTTTTTGTAAACACACAATACAGTTTCAGTTAGTTACAGTTTTTTTCTTTTAATTGTAGTTTTTATTTATTTCAGTTAACGAAAATGTTTTTACAATTCTAGTTTTCGTCATTTCTTTAGTTTTTGTTAACGATAATAACCTTGCCCTGGACAGATGTTAAACTATCCCCTTAAAAAAATAAGACAAGGTTACATAAACACAATATTATTTACAAGAGATCTGAACGTACTGACACCTAAATACAGACAATGAGACAGAAACCATGTTGGACTCCAGATTCCAGTTCTAATTGGAGATTCACAGTGTCATTACTTGCTGTTTCCAGGTTTGCCCTCTTGTCCAAATATGGTAATTTTTGTCTCAAAATAAGAAGAAAAACAAGTAAAATACCAAACTTGAGATGCCGAAACAGTTCTTCATAAACAAATGTGTGACCCTATACATACTTTTTTTTGTATGGTCTATGAGAATTAGAAAAAAATTGGCTTTGTTCGCTTGAAATTTGGGATTTGGACATTTTGTTACTTACTTTATTGTGCTGTAGAACTCCATTAAAACCACTGACTCAAACTGAAGCTGTGAAAGTTGATTGACAACCCCTGGATAATACAACCTGCAGCTGCCCTTTCAGTGTGAGTTTGTTTGGATGAAGGTGTTGGCTTCTGCTAAACACCTCAACTGTACCTAAATGTCATAACAGCTTTAAATGTCTGAGGTGTTAAAGCCAAGGATTTTGGTAAGGATCACAGCTCTGACACATTAAACCCTAATTAGAAGAGAGAGGTGTTATCCTTGTAATCATCCAGTCATGTTGCATAAATGCAGTCAAATTAGAGGGTATTTTTAGCTTCATGGCAAGTTGTTAGCGAGGTCACACAGTCATAGGGGGATTACTGTCACCAGCAGCACAGAAGCTCTGGACACAGTGGACTTAGTCAGAGAGTAAACGTGACCAACACAACATGAAATATTAATGTCAGACTGAGGATATAAAAATAGAGTGTGCAGAAAAACTCTGGGGAAAAAAGACAAAGACCTTTTTTTTTTTGTCCGCAGTGCTGCAGAATTTTTGCAGGAATAGATGAAGATGCAATCATAGTTTTTTGGTATTTACATTATGTTGTGCATTAACACACTAGACACAACCAGCCTTAAAACCTCTTCCTTTGTAACTGCTCCGGATTCCTTTTTAGTTCGTCTAATTTCATGTGATGTGTTTCTTACAAAGTTCAGTGATCCATATCTTATATCAGCTTCGGTAAAATCAATTTTATATCAGAGTCAGAATAGCCTTTACTGTCATTACTTGTGCAGTCAAATTAGGAATGCTACTCCAGTCAGTGATACAATATGAATAAAAAAACAACATATAAGAAAATAAGAATAGAGCGAATATAACATTACAAAAAGCAAAATAATAAAATATAATATTTTAGAAAAATACAAGAATAGAACTGAAAGTAGAATACGAGGGCTGTTCAATAAGTTCATGGCCTCACCCAGAAATACTGGTTGTTATAATACAGGATGTTACATTCTTTCGTGATGGGATAGTGATGCTTGAACATCGATGGACCAAGTGCATTGCTGTAAATGGAGATTATGTTGAAAAATAAAATATAAATTATCAGTCTGTGTTGTTCTGGGTGAGGCCATGAACTTATTGAACGGCCCTCGTAAAGTGTGAATAGACACAATATTATCAGTATGTGTGTCTGTGAACAAGTCTATAAAAATAGCGCACTTATGTTTGAATACATATTGCATTATTATTGCAAGAACAGAGGGTTTTGCATGAACTTATTGCACTTAATTCGCATTATACAGGTTATTGCACAATATTGGAGGTGATATTTACCCCTCAGTAATTCTAGTTACAATGAGTTAAAATCACAGGACAACAGAATTGGTTTATGTAACGGGTTTTTGAGGCCCTCTGTGGATATAAGTCGAGGCACTTTTGGGTTTTTTTTTGTGCATTTGCTTCTCAGTCTGGATGTTGTACTGATGCATGCCCAGCATCGGCTTTGTGAAGGCAGAGAAGTGCACTGAGGTGTGACATGTTAACGGCAGCTGTGCAAGGAAAACCCTGTGAAGCAGAACGACTGTGGTGCATTCTCCTGCAAAATGCCTCTGGGTCTCAGCCAGGACTGTTTGGAGTCTGAGGACGACAGTCACATATGGTGACAGCTCAGGTCCAGTAATCTGAAGCAGTGGTTCACAACTGGTGGGTCACGGCCCAAAGGTGGAGGCAGCTCCTCCAAATACCTGTTCACTGGAGTAAGGCTTCTGTTCAAATACAGTAATCTGCTGTTTACTGCTTGGGTTTATGGATGGTAATGGGAAAATTAAGCACAAATCTGAAGGGCTTTAGTTGGAATTTGTCTGACCCCTATAGTTCCAGTTACACTTTTTCATCCCCTTTCTGTCCAATGAAAAACATGTATCTGCAGCTGCTGACTTTACAGTTCCCCCTCTTCAGTGAAATAAACCCTCTTGGATTTGTTTTTGAGCTGATGAAAAGTTCAGCTTTTGGACATGTGTGATTCTCACAGGATAGATGTTGACGTTACAGAATATGATGTATTTTTTTTTTTTTTCTCTTTTCTTCAAATGAAGTCAACCTGAAACCTGCACAGCTGGACAATATAACAGATGTGAATGCAGCAGAAACATTCAATCAATCAAAAACATATGTAATGATCACTTTGACTTCGTACTTATACTTTTCAAGTACTTTTTATTGATAATATATTTTTACTTAAGTTGTGTAAGAATTAAATATTAAAGACGTAGAACTTTCTTTTGTATTTCTACCCATTTTTTGAATTAGAGTTAGTTGGAAATGTCATGTGATTCTGGAGAATCTGGTTTAGTTTTAATTTCCAATTTTACATTTTCTTTGTTAAAGAATGATTTTTTTTTTTTTTACTACTAGTAGGTGTTATACAAAACTAAGCTACCAAATACATTTTTCTTTACATCAAATCTTTCCTAAGTGATTTACAAATCTTTATTATAAAATGATGATCTACATTTTTCCATTAAATTTAGGCATTTTCCTATATTTATTTGACTGACTTTGTGGATGTTCATAAAAGATTCACTGTCAAACCTGCAGCTACATGGGTTTTATTGTCCAAATGAGACAAACCTGATGAGAAACTGTACTTGAACTGAGTTATTTAAGCGTAATGATCACATTAGTGGTTACAACTACACGTGACTGTTGAGGTCTGCAAGTTTTAGGTTTAGATGCAGAATTCCTTTTTACTGTGGCGTATTTCAGTATTAACACTTTGACCTGGACTTCTACCTCTGGCGGTTACTTTTGTATTCATTGGATCCATTTTAAGCTTCTTGAGTAGTTCTTCCTTTTCCTGTATATTTTAACATTTATTCTTATTAATCAATGGTGAAGAATATGCTCATTCATTTTTTTATCACATTTCCAGTGGTTACATCTTAAATCTGTTAAAGGCTTGCAGTTAGTGCTGCTTTGGGGTACAATATTAAAGGATAAAATGTTGTTGATTAGGCTGTGGCTTGAGTTGTGATCAGTTTTTGACAAATCTTGACTAATGAATGAATGAGTGCAGGTAGTGTTTGAAACTGGTCACATAATGGTGTTAAGGAACAGTTGTTGTCTTGGCATATTTTCTGAATGAGCAGTTTTCCAGCAGTGTTTACATATTGTTCTGTTATTACTAAACTCATACTATTTTATAAAATATCATCCTTCTTTCTGCTCCAGGACTGTTGGCATTTTAAAACCTCTTTAAGAGCCATTTTGAAATGTTAAGTTTCTATCCAGTTGTGTATTTTTATTTATTTATTCATTTTTTAGTTCAGAGCATCTCATTCCATTCCTGTTTCGAAAGCCAGAGGATCTGGTTGATACAGCTGAATTGGCAAAGCTGATAAACGATGCTTTGATACAGTGAATTAATCGCCCAGATCCTTTTTCCGTCTATCTCTAAGAATGTGATTAAGGCATTATTATGAAGTGATGTTCTTTGCAAGCCCTGCTGTTAAAGATCCCAATTTGAAGCAGAAAAGTGGAGATTTGTTGGAATGCTTTACTGCCCTCCATTTTCAACTGTTTATAATATTTTTCTGTGTCTGCATATTTTCTCTGTGCACATTACTCATCAGAATAAAAAAAGGAACTATGAAAACCTCGACCAACTGTCCTATGACAACAAGCGAGGACCTAAGGTATATTTGCATGGTCAATGCACGCCGCCCACCAACTTTTCCAAACGTAGCAACTAGAAACCAGCCCAAACCAGTCACCAGCCGACCCAGAAATGTCCCTCTCTTGGTAGCACGTGTTTTTATTTTTTGATTTTTTACTTTGAGACATTTCCCTATGATTTTAACAAAGAATGATTCTGTTATGAAAAATCTATAATTTTCGGTCATTACAGAATAAAAGAAATCAGTGAGCAGCGCCCCCCGCTTTTATCATTTTCATTTTCTCCTTCAATAAAGGAATGCATGTACTCAAAACACACACACTCACACTCAACAAAAGAGTTTGCAAGTCCATTCCTTTGTGGAGAACCGGTAGTGTGGGACAAAGCCGTTTCCCAGATGCTACTTCCTCCTGTTCTGTAGCACTTCCCTAGTTTTCAGCAGTTTTTTTGTTGGGGGAAAACGTCCCCCTCACCCCCTTCACCCGTTTTTAGTTACTGGTTGCATTGACCTTCTTCTCTCCCCTACCTAACACATGCACGTCCTTCTTTGGAGCCTTGATAACCCTCAGTTTGCATGCAAACAAATGCAAAAGTTTTTTTTTTCCCTTCAAGCTTTTTTTTTTTTTTTTTTTTTTTTTTTTTTTAGTTCAGCCGGTTCCCCTGGATCGCTTTCCTTTTTATCTCTGTCTCTCGTTCTGAAAAAAAAAAACAAAACGGCCAAGCTCGAACCAAACAGGTAAAGAGGCAGCATGGTGTCTGAGGTAGGGAAAAGTAGCTGGCTTGACCTTTCTTATGCCCCGATCACAGGCAGAGAAAGTCCTCCAGTTCAGCCAGGAGACTAACTTAACTGCCCTGCTGCTGGAGGCCAAAGACCTGGAGGCCAGAGTCATCATCCTGTCTGCCAGGTAAGAAAAGACCACATTTAACATTTGACCACCAGCACAACTCATACGTGAAGCAGCAGGATCAACAGAATTATTCAGATTTGCTTCACATAATCATGACAAATACACTATATCACAAGTGTCAAACATGCGGCCTGGGGGCCAGATCCGGCCCGCCAAAGGGTCCGATCTGGCCCCTGGGATGAATTTGTGAAATGCAGAAATTACACTGAAGATATTAACAATCAAGAATTTTAAAATCATTTTAGGTTATTTCAGTCTAAAGTGGGTCAGACCAGTAAAATACTATCATAATAACCTATAAATAATAATGAAAACTACAAATTTTTCTCTTTGTTGGGTAAAAAAAGTTAAATTACACAAAAATGTTTACATTTACAGACTAGCCTTTTACAAAAAATGTGAATAACCTGAAATTTCTTGAGAGAGGTATGTGGAATTGTATCAATATTCTGCCTATTATTTAATATTTTGTGTATTTTTAGATCCACTGTGATCTCTAAGTTGTGATGAATATGTTGTTATGGTCTGGCTCAGTGACCACAACAAAACAATCAAACGGAGGACGGAGGATCAATGCTTAACGTATTATTTTACAAAGTAACAAATAGGTGCCAATGAAACCATAACCAGAACACAAAGTACAATAAAACAACAAAGGTGGCTCGGGCTGAGCAACCAGCTGGTGGCAGAGAGAGAGGCTGGTCTGGACATCCGTCCTTTATAGACTGGGAACCACGGCCGCAGGTGTTCCAGATTCCCAGGCTCCGCCTCACGCACACTGATGCAACGCAGCTACTGCAGGAGAAGGAAACACATCCATAGACAGACAGCACAGAGGCCCTGGGGCCATCACAATGTATAAATGATAAACTAAGGCATAATATTGTTAAATTTGCACTTATTTTTCTTAAAAATTTTCAGGTTCATATTTGTTCGTGATATGTTCAAGTACGGTTTGTAGATGTAAACATTTTCATTACGGAATTTGACTTTTTTCACTCAAAAACAGAGAGAAGAACTTTGGAGTTGACATTATTTGTAAGTTTTTATCCTATTATTTATATCATTTTACTGGTCTGGCCCACTTTAGATCATATTAGGCTGGATGTGGCCCCTGAACTAACATGAGTTTGACACCCCTGCACTATATGGACACAAGTATTGGGACACATCATGGCTACAGCTGCTGATTTGAGATAGAAACATCAATATTTCCTTAAAGTTTAATGGGAGAGTTTTTCTTCCTTATGAGATGTGAAGAAAGTAGATAGTTATTTGTGATTTGTGGTAGAAAATTTTTATTTACTGTCGGAGCTCGAAAAATATTTTAGAAACTTAGAGGTAGAGCATTTAAAATCATTGCCATGGATAAAAAAAAAACAAAAAAAACCCCAAAATCACTGTTGAAAGAAATTATGTTAAAACCATCTGAGGCCTTTTGGAAGCAAAAATAAAAATTTAAACAAAACTAAGCAATGCAATACAATGATATTTGTCACAATATAAAACTATATTATGACATTAGTTAGTACTGTTTTGTATCCCAGACCTCTGTTAGAAAAGAAACACCTAAATTTAACATGTCCCAATACTTTTATCCATATATTTTATGAGGTAGAAGTGTAAATTTATTTATGTAGACTGTATCACATAGAGAGGTGGTCCCCTAATGTTTTTTACTCAAGAACCAAAAGAGAAATGTGGCATCTGCAAACTCCAAACTTTGACATGTTTATGAGCCATCATAATACATCCTTTTTTTGAACTGAAAATTAATCCACATATTACATGGAAGCATTTTACTGATCTTTAAAAGGTAAGATAAGAAATAAGCATGAAGAACTTCTTTTGTTCATTGCAACGTAATGTTGTGAAAGACAGCACAGCATAACATCAACATCGACCAAATATACATTAAATCATCAAAATGAATAGGAAAAGAATTAAATAATTAATCAATTTAACAAATAATCAACAAAATTATGAGGAAAAATAAAGGAAATGAACAAAAATGTACATAAAATTAGAGATAAAAAAGATTTAGAAAGTATAATTAAGTGTAAAACATAAAATTATAGATATGTTTCCTAAATATGCACATCAGTTGAAATCAGAATGAAGAAGTTAAAATAGACACAGACTGTTTTATAGGACTTAAAATATGAAACACCTCTGGAAAGTAAGATCATATATCTTGGGTATATGCCTCAAGAATGTTTGAAAAGAGGTAAATATTTAATGAAAATAGTGCTGGTGGCAGGCGAAGAGACTCTTACCAGGAAACACTTCACAGAAGAGCGAACTTTAAATGCATGGATGGAAATGTACAAAAAAGAGGAGATAACAGCGTTTGTCAATCATAAAACATGGAAAAGTTACAGTCATAATGGAGAAAATCTGCAGCCCACAGAGCTCATTTCATTCTCCCAAAACACTGAGCAGGCAGAGGTCACCTCCTACTTTGACAGAATTCTGTCATCTTTATCTTTTTATTATTTGTATATTTGAGGCAGACATGAATTTATGATACATGAACGTTTCTATAACCATCCCACGAAGAAAAAAATAATCATTTAAAAATTACTTAATTCTGGAAACTTCTATTGAAAGCCATGATCATGTTTCATATTTGATACATTTGCTATTTTCACATCACAGTGAGTAGTTTCACTGAAACCAGGACTTAATTTAGTGACGTTATGAAAATCTGAAAGATAATTGTCAATTCTGAAATATTTTAGGCATAATGCTGCATTTTTTTCAAGAGCTGATGAACAAAAATGTGAATCAATTTCAGCACATAGATTTAAAGTTTTACCTTAAGTTTCATGATTTAACGAGAAAAAATTTGCTAAATTATTTCAGTATCATCTTAATGACCCTCAGTGTTTTAGGATTTGGGATTCTTGTGCCCTATAAATGATAATTGGAATATATTACTTTTACTATTGCCGCAACTCTTTGTTTGTCTTTCACTTGGAATATAAACGGCAATAATAAACATGTGAGAAATGCTTTATTAATTGTTTTTCACATATGTTTGGGGTTGTGATGCAACAGTTAGCAGTAATTCAGTAGAATGACAGATATGCATACAATATCTGAAATAAATCAGGAGATTTTTCTTTGCAGACGAATAATCTGATGGATATGTGTAATTTTACTGTAAAAAAAGCTAAGAACAGATTAAAAGTAATTCTTATTTTTATTTTTGGGTTAAAATTATGGGACAAGACCTATATACTGCAGATGTAAACATAACGTGCGCACATTTGAAAACCCTTGGTCTGATTTATCAGTGCATGACAAAGTTTTTGGACAGATGGATGGACAGACGGACAACCAACTGATGACAATACCCTGTGGCCAGTGTGGCCGAGGGTAAAAATGTTCAGTGTGAATTATTTTGAATTATTTTTGTGGTTCTATTTTTTAAACAAATTAATAAATCCATATATATATATACATATATATATATATATATATATATATATATATATATATATATATATATATATATATATATACACATACATACATGTTAGTGATATAATAATAAGCAATAAGATAAATACAGTCAGCCCTGCGATGAACTGGTGACTTGTCCAGGATGTACCTTGCCTTCGCCCGTATGTAGCTGGGATAGGCTCCAAGCAACCCCTGTGACCCTGGTGAGGATAAAGCGGGTTCCGAAAATGAATGAATGAAGATAAATACATTGATGACAACAAACAAACATTGCATACGAGATACAATAAACAATCTAAAGGGATGCAGCCATTACTAATGAAAGCAATTACACTTCTGTTCTTTTTCTTTAATATGCCCAAACAGGGATAAAAGTGTATTATCTACATGGGATTAGATTAGATTAGATTAGATTAGATTAGACTTTACTGATCCCACAATGGAGAAATTTACCAGTCAACACAGTAACAGAATAAAGTGCAAAAGGCTAATAATAATAATAATAATAATAATAATAATAACAGTAGTAAGTAACAAATGTCTATAGACTATATACATATTTACAAAAGAGTAAAACTGCAGTACAGACAGTTCAGACAGTACAGATCTGATGCTGGATTCTAAAGCTACAAAATATGTAAACGTAAAGTTGAGACATGATGTCTTTGCAGTGAGGAAGATGCTGCTGCCGTGTACAAAGCCGCCCGCTTCCTCAACATGACGGGATCGGGATATGTGTGGCTGGTGGGCGAGCGCGAGATGTCGGGTAAAGCCCTGAGTGAGGCTCCAGACGGTACGTTCATCCAGCAGGGATCAGTGGGACTACCTGAGTTAGCCTGGGCTTTACACAGAGGCCAATGAGAACACACACTGGATTACAGAGATTAACTGTTGAACAGTGGATGCATTACATAATTAACCGTATGAACGCTTGTTGTGTGTTGAGCATTTAAACGTTTAAGCACACTGTGTTTAAATGTCTAAATGTGTTGTGTACCTACACTGTGTGTTCAGGATTATGGGTAAAATAATTGTCCTTGTTGCCATGGTTTCTAATGAATTATTGCATAAAGGGAGAGTTTTGCAGATTTTTCTGATAGAATGGTAAGATACAACAGCCTTTCTTTTCTCTGTTCCTGGATTTTGGCACAAGTCTCTCACAGTATTTACTCACTTTGTGGTCTACACATGTTAAGCGTCTTTCCCAAAGGCACTCAAACACAACCAACCCCTGCAGACTGTTTCGTTGTCCTGTCTGTGTCTAGTCTTTTCCACCTCTGCTGCAGCTTCTTCCAGGAGTCTGCAAGGCTGACGGACCTGGTTGCAATCAGAAAACTTAGCTGAAGTTGGATTGTCGATCTGTTTAAGTCTGATGGTGTTTGCTTTCATTTCTACACAAATAATGCTTTGTCTGTGCTGATTCCTTTAAAGTATTCAGGAAAAAAATCCAACTTCAAGGGACTCTTTACACATGCTGTGAAAAGGTCATCAGTGACGACATCAGTAAAAATGATTCATTTATTTCTGTTGCCTCATAAATGACACAATGTGTTTTACACTTATGTTAGAAGAGATCAACAGGCAACGAAGATGGATCATACAGCTGATGTCTGACCTTTATTCAGGATGTTTAAACCTGAGGCCCTATAAGTTTTTTTCCACTGTGTGCATTGCAAAAGGATCCTGAGTGGCTGTGTTTTACCCTGTTTTCTAATTGTCTTGTGTTGTTGGCATGGTCTCAGGTCTGATTGGCCTCCAGCTCATCAATGGGAAGAATGAGTCAGCCCACATCAATGATGCGGTGGCTGTGGTGGCTCAGTCCATCCAAGAACTGTTTGAGAAGGAGAACATCACAGAACCGCCGAGAGGATGCGTGGGCAACACCAACATCTGGAAAACAGGGCCCCTCTTTAAACGGTACATTTGTTTTATTCAGTTTATTTGGGGATGTTATGATCGAAGCAAGCAAAAAGATGGCCTCTCCAAAGCAAAGCTAAAGCTGAAGTACAGGGTGGGGAAGCAAAATTTACAATGAACATTTAGTTGTTTTTTCTCAGGAGGCACTACGTCAATTGTTTTGAAATCAAACATATATTGATGTCATAATCATACCTAACACTATTATCCATACCTTTTCCGAAACTTTTGCCCATATGAGTAATCAGGAAAGCAAACATCAAAGAGTGTGTGATTTGCTGAATGCACTCGTCACACCAAAGGAGATTTCAAAAATAGTTGGAGTGTCCATAAAGACTGTTTATAATGGAAAGAAGAGAATGACTATGAGCAAAACTATTACGAGAAAGTCTGGAAGATACTATTAAAGAAGAATGGGAGAAGTTGTCACCCGAATATTTGAGGAACACTTGCGCAAGTTTCAGGAAGCGTGTGAAGGCAGTTATTGAGAAAGAAGGACACATAGAATAAAAACATTTTCTATTATGTACATTTTCTTGTGACAAATAAATTCTCATGACTTTCAATAAACTAATTGGTCATACACTGTCTTTTAATCCCTGCCTCAAAGTATTGTAAATTTTGCTTCCCCACCCTGTACGTTGAAGTGCAATACCATTGATGACCACTAGATGCTGCTCCAAAAATCCCTGGCTTCCACAGACTTGCATTGAATTTACATTGAAATAATGGGTCTGTATTTTATTTTCTGGGAGCCAGTTTTATGTGTTTATTTGGAGCTTCTAAGAAGTGAACTGATGGTCTGTCCTTAAGTTATAGCTCCATTAATACGATTTTATAGCTAATAGAAGCTCAAACACTTGCTGAGTTGGACATTCACTTAATAAAACATTTTTTTTCTCTACAGACAGCTGTGGTTAATCTTCCATTTCGCCCCCTTTCCTCCATCTTCGTTCACTTCTGGTTCCAAATAACATTGCGATGGCCAAAACACAAACTATAATGGGTGACACCAGGATAGCTCCACCCATTTCTTCTGTATAGTCAATTGACAAAATAAAAGGATGGCATTTAATCAAGCAGATGTAAAACATCTACAAGCATCATTAGGCTCTTAAATGCAATGATTTAGATAAATGTATCTACTGTGAGTGTTTTTGTACTAATTCCAGTCATTAGCAGCAGCAGCAGCAGCAGCAGCAGCACACCAGGATGATAACAGGCCGAAGGATGTGTTTATTTAGGGGCCAACAGTCTGAGATAAAAGGAGGGCTGGGTGATGTACTTGGATGCAAATAAAGATACAAACACTCTTTAACTTATAACTGTAACAGATGGTCGTCATGATATCAATGAGAGTCATTTTACAGGAAAGGTTTGGTGTTTTTAAAGGTGCTGATTTTTCATTTTCAGTCCAGATAACTACAGTCCTCTTCTACTTCTTTCCTAAATTACAAAGTCACATTTGATCTTATTAAATTGTAATATTTAGCAGAACATGTGCATACCTGAAAATTCAAGACACGTTACCGTCTGAAACCCACCACTGGGACTCGTACCTTCACTTCTGAAGGATTCATAGATCAAACCAGTGTAAATGTGTTTCTGTGATGACTGATTATTTTTCTTTACTTTACCTAAAACAGCAAATTTACCTTATGACCAATTCCAAACAACACACATTTTATATATTTACTTCTTTAATGTGTTTTGGTTTAATAAATAGGGCCAATGCACCTTAATCCACAAAGACCCTGTGCTGCTTTTGTGGCCGTTCCCAGATGAGTTTTTCTCTCTTTTTAACCTTTCTTAAGTGATTTATCACCATTTACTCTTATATTATGCGCTGTATTTTGCAGCTTAAGTGAAAATCTGGTATTTTCCCATATTTAATGTAAGGATTATATAGATATTCAAAATATATCATTAACTGAACATGAAACAAGCGTCTACAACCACTTTCAGTCATCAAACTCTATGGGTTTTACTGGTGAATCAATGTGAATCAATGTTTTCTCTATATGTAAAGTGTCATGAGATCATTTTTTTATGATTTGGCACTATATAAATAAAATTTCATTCATTTTGATTGATTGATTTTAGAAGGCAACAGTGTTTCTGCGTTCACTACGGAGCCTCTGAACATCCAAATGGGTCATATCTGATGACCATGAAAGGATGACAAGCTGCATTTTACACCAATTATTTACATGTACTGATAGGATTCATGGTTCAACAGGTATTAGAATCTTATATCAGTGAATGATTTTGGTGACTGGTGGATGTTTGGGTCTTTATGGGTTAAACATTGCTATGAATATATTTATTGTTGTTGTTGTTGTTATTATTATTATTATTGTTATTATTATTATTATTAACAACAACAACAACAACAACAATAATAATAATTATAATAATAGATTGGATTTCTATAGTGCTTTCAAGGCATCCAAAATACTTTACATTATTGATCCATTATTCATTCTCACATTCACACTTTGGTGGTGGTAAACTACATTTGTAGCCACAGCTGCCCTGGGACAGGCTGATGGAAGCGTGGCTTCCAATATGTGCCCCTATGGGCCTCTTTGACCACCACTGGACATTCATACACACCAGTGTGCCCAAGGACACAACAGCACATGACTAGGACAGAGTGGGATTCGAACAGCTTTCGGTTTTTGGATGACCCACTCTACCTCCTGAGCCACAACTGCTCCAGGCTGTTTATTGTAGCCACAAGTTACAAGAGGCTATTTTTCTTGTGCCATCTCTGGACAGATATTACAAAGTAACCCACAAAAACAGAAATATGCTTGAGGTTATGAAAACAATTTATAGGTGCCACAGAACAATAACACAAAGAAAACAGAATGTTAATGCTAATAAAAAACATTATTCAAGACACTTATAACTACATTGTCAAGTAATGATTAAAACATGGAACACAGTCGCTCATAATTCAAGACCTGACCGCCATTAAAATGAGAGGTATTAATATAAGTGAGATCACATTGTCCTGTACTGTTGAGACGCTAAGTGAGACATGCCCACAAGGACAGACTCAGTGATCTCTATGCATGAACACGTGCGGTCCTTCACATATAATCCACCTCATTTTCTTGCCTCAGGGTCCTGATGTCCTCTAAATACCCAGAAGGCCTCACAGGACGCGTGGAGTTTAATGACGATGGAGACAGAAAATACGCCCACTACAGTATTCTCAACTACCAGAAGAGTCGACTCATTCAAGTTGGGATTTACAACGGAACACAGGTAAAGTCACGAACCCCGACACATAAACATCAGACTGTTATAGATCAAATGAAGTGCAATGTCCTGTCTTTTAATGCCTCAAATGAATTATTTCTATCTGATGCAACTCTATGAAGAAGAATTATATTATTAAAAAAATACTTTCCGTCACACCCACTGTCTGGACATAGTCATCCATCTTTTTGACCGTACAGGACATTCAGCTCCAGTTTTCTATCTATAGTCACTGCGGTCGGTGTAGGACGAATCCATCATCTTCACTGAACTAAACCTCTGCAGTTAACCTGAAAAACTAAAATGATGTTGCAACAGTCTGTACAGTGAATCTGAGTATCTCAAATATATATATAAATATATATATATATAAATATATATATATATATATATATATATATATATATATATATATATATATATATATATATATATATATATATGTATATATGTGTATATATATATATATATATATATATATATATATATATATATATATATATATATATATATATATATGTATATATATATGTATATATATATATATATATATATAGCATTGAAGTAACACTAACATTATTATACAATCAACTTTAATCACTTTATTTGTCCCCGAGAGTCAGTTGCATGACACATAGAGTAGTACAATAAAAGTCATTAAATTATCCTCCGAAAACAGAGGTGGTGTTCCATTAGTTTTTTTTTTATTTTTTTTATGTCAAACATTTTGCAGAAGGGGAAATGATGCAGAAGTATGACAAAGGAACACAAAGTGAGCATAGAGTGGAATAAAAATTAGCTTTCGACCTTATAAGATAAGTTGACTTGTCAAGATTTTTTTGCACTTTTAGAGATGATTGATGATTAAGGAGTGAACATAAATAACTGAAGTTAATCTTTAAAACCGTTTAAAAATATGAATCTAAGAATATAAATATTGTCCTTTCCATTAATAATAATGGTACACTTTACTGTTAATAGAAATTACGTTCAATACAAATGTAGACATAAAATCAAGACTTTATAAATGGTGTTGTTTCTGAACAGAAACCTGAATTCTGAAATGAACACTGAATCACTATTCTGTTTTCATTCCTTTAATATCATGGTTAAAAACAGCATTTTTAAAGCGTTTGACTTACCCTTTATTTATCATTATTTTTATTGGTTTAAGATTGGTTAATAACAGCCTCATTTTACACATGATCCATCGTGATAAAATTAACAGAAAAATAAAAACTGGTTGTTTGGAGCTTCCTCGCGCCCCCTCTGTGCCTCACACCCTGATGCAGCAGCAGAAACAGTGGCGTGACAGCGTTGTCAGTGTACACGTTACAGAAGGGTTGAACGGACGGTCAGGGCCGCTGAGAGTGGAGGAGCTGATTGGCTTTTGGTGACAACGGTTGCCCTTCTCCTCTCTGTCCTGAGGGAAACCACTCAAGCAGAGCGATGGGGGCATCGAAGGTCCTGTGGGATTCTGCCAGATGACCTTAACATCTGCTGCTCACAGGAGGTGGAGAGCGCTCGTTTCAGAGAGGGCCACACAAAACGAACCAAGCCATATATCGATATTTTTATGCTAAACGATGATACATGACTTTTATTTCCCTGCCGTTATGACACCAAGGTCCTGTTCAGATCTAAATGGATGTGCATATAAGGTCATCAGCTCAGAAGTGTTCTGCTCTAAGTGCATGAGTTCACACCTTTATTACAAGGCATTAAAAGGCGTCATCACATTCATCTCTGCTGTGGTATGATCTCACTTCCCTGTTCTGTATGTAAAGAAATAAGCTCATCTGTAGCCTAAACATTTCACAAGCTTTTATTTTATCTTTGACAAGCTGGTTAGCTCACCAACCAATAAACCATGAGCTGTTGTCAAGGCGCTGTGTTCATCATCGTCCTTATTGTCGTTGTCGTCTTCGTTAGCAGTTTCTTCAAACATCTTCTCCGACGAAACTACTAGTTGGATTAATTTCCAGTTTTTTATGTAGCTTCCTTGGGACAATGTCTACAAAGTTTGTCACACTGTTTTGAGAAATTTTGATTTTGAATTCTTGAAATATTACAAATTAGCCTTTACTTATCATGGTCCATATTTTGATGGCTTATACCATTTAACATTTGGTTACAGATATTAATGTAGTTACTATTGCGTACTGATAGGAAGTCATATATGGACTTTCATTTAATTAGTTCAGTTCTCCTCCAGTGAAAGTACCATCCACTTCTACTGGACATTGATCTCCTGCATTAATACCACAGGACTCAAACATAGCGGTAGAACCTGACAACCTTGCAAATTCAAGTTGTTATTGATTCTTGGTAGAATATCCTGGCAAGCTACAGGGATATTGGTCTTGTTTTTTTTTTTGTAATGTTTTAATGTTTCTTTCGAAATCTGACTCCATGTGTATTTCAAACACTACCAGCAACTGAATCAATCTATGCATCCTTAATGTCAAGTTGGACTTTTATATTTATTTTATTGGCACTCATGGATCTTCAACACTCAACACCTGTATATAAATGTCTACTGTATTATATGAGCTCTATATATTGTATTCCTGTACTATTTAGTGTTTTTTCATAGCACATAGGCCAAATGAAAAGAGGAATAGAAGTACGCTGCACTCTCTCCCACTTAATTTGTGATTAATCTGCTTTATTCAAGACAAAAATGTGAAAATTAACAGGACATTGTTCATACCCCACCAGTGAGCATTTTCTTGCTGAGTGTAATATAGTAATGATACTCGTCACAATCTTTGTGAAAGTAGTTTGTTCTCAGAAATCCCATAACCCTGATTATAATCACAGCACCAAAGTCCTTCAGAAACCTAAAGCTAGTGCTGATATGCATTTTCTACCACTCATGAGATGTCGTAAGCACTGTCTTTAACAACAACCCACAATCAAAATAAAATCCAGAAACAGGATAGACTACACAGCTGCCAAACATACAGGTTAAAGACCTTATTAAGAATGGTCCATATTAAATACCAGTGTTCACCTGCAAGAACTGAAGCCACATTTTTGTAGTTTGGAGTGAAATAGTAAAATGCAAACCTTGAAAAGCGCATTGACATTTTATAAATAAATAAATAAATATACACACACAGTATATTGGGTATGCAGAGTAGTTTGACAAATCAGATTTAACACACAGTTAAAAAAAACAGTTCCAGTGTGTCTTACAAATATCACTTTAGATGAAGTTTACAGGAGTTATTTAAAAAATACTCTGAATTTTACCTGCAGATTAAGACTGAGTGGGTTTTGTGTTAAGAATATCCACTCAGATCTATATTACACACTATAATACATTCATGAGTCAAAACATTATGTCCATTTACTCTTTGATAAGGTTACAGGATTTGGTGGCTAAATCTAACTGTAATCAGTTGTATTGGTCATATAATGAACATATGAATCAGCTGAGTTTACTCTCATTTTTTAAGTTGCAGTTAGAAGGTTATTGTGTTGTGATGCGCTATCTTTTACCCAGAGCCTCCTTCTGCTCAGTATCAGAGATTTAATCATTCAATCATCAACATTTTCTGATTGCATAGTGATGTGACTGCATAGCCCATGCGTCACTGTCTACACAGAGACTGACTGATGATCTCAGACACATGGAACATTATTCTGTGATTAGACTGAAGTTTTTGGGGTCAGATCATGACACAGGCTGACATGAGGACTGGCGCTAGATTAACTGTACAATGGATCCTTAAGTACACTGCCCATGAAGTGACTGCAATTTATACTTGGTAAAGTGTAACTGGGTAAAGTGTAAATGTGTAGAAATAGGAATAAAAAGAGGAATGTGTCTGAATACAAGATTATTTCAACTTTATGGGGCAACAGTGTATGAGTACTAATAAACAATGCAGAAATACTCTACTACAAGTAAAAATCCTTCATGAAAAATCTTAGTTAAGATCAGCAGGAAAACGTAGTGAAAGATAGCAAAAGTATAGGTTTGATATTGTATCTGACATTAGACTAGATCAGATTAGATTAGATTATAGTGAAGCATCAATGTTGAACTGCTTTATGTGTGAGCAAGAAAAGAAGAAAAAAACACATATGCACTAATATATTTTCAATTTTTTTTTACATCTCATCTTTAGTTTTTGGTGACATTTTGAATGATTCGAACATTTATTGTCATGAAAACATGTAATAAATTAGGAAGCATAGATCACTATTTGCCCTGAAAGATAGGTAAATTTACTGGTTTTTCAAAGGCAGTCACATTTACATGAAATAAATCAATAAAATATGTGAAAAATATTGCACATTATGAGACCTTTTAATCAGCCCTCCTCATTATAACATAGTAACACTATAGTTAATTAAAAAACTAAACAAAAATAAATGAAATCTTCAAAATGAAGCTGAAATTAAAACTACTTTTGCACTCTTGAAACTAACAAAAAAAAACCCGTAATAATAACCGAAACAATAAACATATAAAACTAACTGTTACAATATATTTCATGTTAGTGTAGCCATAACAATCTACTTCAGCATTTCCCCACACATCCACTTTCCTCATATTCACTTACTGTGTTATGTTTCCCTCATGACTGCATGCTTTGTTAATACAAGATAATTAACACTATTGTCTTAGTTCTGCTGTTTGCCAGTGATAATGTTGGCTCATCTTCATACAGTATATGTACCTGTCAGCAACTAATGAGAACTGCAAGGATCGGCACATCAGCTTCCTGGTGATAGTGTAATAAAGATAATAAATCCCTGAACCCCTCAAGTGTGAAATGCAAGTCAAAGGTCAAAGAAATAAATAATTAAAGCGCTAAATTATGGTTATATAAAGACTGAGTCATTATCGATGCTCCCCCACTGTGTTGGAGCTTCATCAGCATCACGCCGTCTGTCAGTACACACCTATAACACTACATATATGTGTGTGTGGGTGTGTGTGTTCTCTCTGCAGGTGGTAATGAACAATCAGCGGAAGATCATCTGGCCTGGAGGAGAGACTGAGAAACCACAGGGCTTCCAGATGTCCACTCGATTAAAGGTAAGCCGCTGTAATGTGATGTTCCACTCCCAAACCTGAGCTTATGTACCCATGTTGGACTAATGTTTGTCTCTCAGCGGGAGGCGGAGTTCATCTGTCCTCATAGAGCCTGCAGTGATATATTTACTGTGACTTTTATCTCTTCAGATTTATCACAGGCCTGCAAAGAATCTGTATCCTTGTCAGTTATTTTTACATTTATCTGCACATCTTTGTGACTGTGTTCTCTTTATTTGTGTCTCTGCTGCTGCCGGCTTCTTCCACTTATTTCTTTTGTCTCTTTCTCGCTGTGCCTCAGGATTATATGGGATCCAGCTCTGACTCTGTGATGAACAGATTTCTGTCCGTTTGTTGTAGATAGTGACGATACACCAGGAGCCATTTGTGTATGTGAAACCTACTATGCCTGATGGAACATGCAAGGAGGAAATGACATTAAATGGAGACTTAATTAAAAAGGTTATCTGCACTGGGCCCAATGAGACCATCCCAGGTAACACATCAGGGACGTTTATATTATCACTGTGCTTTTACTGCACCCGCCTCTGGAGATGCATACATATATATGCAGTAGGTATCTATATATGTATGCATGTAGCTGAGTGTGCCATTCAGAGTGACTGGATGTGTGTCGGAGTGTGTGTGTGTGTGTGTGTGTGTGTGTGTGTGTGCGTGTGTGTGTGTGTTCTGTCGGGGAAACAGGATG
Organism: Sphaeramia orbicularis; assembly: GCF_902148855.1. Taxonomy (NCBI): domain Eukaryota; kingdom Metazoa; phylum Chordata; class Actinopteri; order Kurtiformes; family Apogonidae; genus Sphaeramia; species Sphaeramia orbicularis. The sequence goes on from NC_043968.1 coordinate 56,838,183, forward strand.
ACTGTATGTGGAGTCTGCACCGCATCGTGTGACGCATTTGTCCCGTCTACATGCGCCGCCTTTGGGTTAGAAAAACAAAAATTATCTCCCATTTCCTCCTGAATGATTGTAACTTGCTGCTGTTGCTGGTTTTGTTACAGGACGCCCAATTGTACCTCAGTGTTGTTACGGATTTTGTATTGATCTCCTGATCAAGTTGGCTATGACCATGAATTTCACCTATGAGGTGCATCTGGTGGCTGATGGGAAATTTGGAACTCAAGAGCGGGTTAGTTTTTCTTTGAACTAATTGTTGTAAACTTCTTTTCTGGGAGGTCAGTGTTTGCATGAAACCTAAACCACATGTGATTATGTACTTTAATAAACTGTTTTATTATTTATTTAATTGAAATTTATAGAATACCAAAAAAAAAAAAAAAAATGGTGGCAAATCTGTCAGATAATGATACCCATTAGAGGAGTAGATGTGTTGAAAATAGTGAAAATATTTCAGATACATACACTCAACACAATGACTTCAAATTGACATGTGAATGACTTAGGCCTAGGGATGTAACGATTACCAGTATAACGATAAACCGCAATAAAATTGCAGACGGTTAGTATTACTGTTTAAATTCTAATTATCATGATAACTGTGTTTGATTACAGCACTTTTAGGGGAAAAAAACCCTCTGTAAAGATCTGCTTTCATGTCAAATATCTGAGTATAGTTTTAATTTATTACAATTTTAATTTTCTATACCTAATATTTAGAACCAATATTCACTTTTAAAGTCTTTGAAAAGGTTCGTTAAGCATCTTTGTGTTAATTATGCAATAAAGTATATACATTTTTCAAATCGGATTTTATATATTTTTTTTGTGTTCTTTGTCCTTTTGTGTTTTTATAGTAGGCTAAAGTGAAAGAATAATAGACAGATGAGATAGATGAAGACGTGCTGAAAAAAAAAGATCCCAAACATGGGTATAGTAAACATTTGTTTATATAGTATATAAAGGCAAAATCAAAAGGACTGAAAAATGGACAAAATAGGCTCAGACCACTAAGGGTTAATATTTAAATGTTTCTGCCAACAGAAGGTACATAGTGCCTATTATTTTATTTTATTTTTTATTTTTTTTTAGATACAGCTTGGTTAAATTATTTCAGTGTGTGTATAAGTACTTTTTGAACATTTTGAGCACAATTTCAACAATACCGCGATAATAATGATAACCGTGATAGTTTTGGTCACAATAACCGTGATATGGAATTTTCATATCGTTACATCCCTACTTAGGCCTAAGAAGTTTTAGAATTTAGATCTGTTTGAAGCTTACAATTATAAATGTGACACTCAACCAGCATCTTTTATTGGCCCCAAATCTCTGCATTTCCCTGTAGTAATATAAGACTGGGTGTTAGAAATTATGGTGTGTCTGTGAGTGGTTCCAGTATGGGATATGACAAAAAGAATAATTAAGTCCAACCCTCAGATGTGTAAAAACTGGTTTTATTAGAGTTTTAGTACACAAATGTGCATCCACATACTCATCTACACATAATACATTTGTAGATACCACACTACTACTAAAAACTATCAATGAGTTAGACATGTTGATGAAAGCTCTACTGTACCACATAGAACATTTCTTCATTTTTACATTTACATGGGTCAGCAGGCGTCTTTGTTTCCATTTTAACAAAATAAGTCTTTACACTAACAAAGTCACAACATATATCAAAGTCTACTGTTTTTAGATAATTCAGGTTCAGTCACTTTTGCACCAAATATATTGAGAAATGGATCTGGGTTGAGTCACTTGTCTAAAACCTCTGTCAGGGTTGGAACTATTTTTGACCAATGAAGAAGAAAGAAATGGTTGGACAGATCCAGAACATGTGTCACAGTCACAAATTTACTGTAGGGAGACCTTGGAGAGTCTCATTTTTGATAAGTGTATTCTATGTACCGGTAATATATTGAGCTGAATTAGTCAACATCTGGTGCATATTGAAGAATAATGGACCCATTTTTGGGCTTTTATCCATTGATCTACTGGATTTCTCAGGTACTCCAGGGTGGCTGCACAGTCTATTTGTGCCAGCTCATTGTGATGCATTAGCATAATTTTTGTTATAAATGAGCCAAATAAATAACTAAAATAGGATTTTTAACAATACATTTTAGATAATCCCCTTTTTCATTTTTTGCACTTTGGATTTTGGGTTTAACACACTACCAACACCAGAAATGCAAAGGCAGTGGCTGAACATTTCATTTGGATTTTTCATTTTAGGATAAAATCACAGGTTATTTCACTGGTTTGTCATAAAACAAAATAATAAATACAAATATTCAGCATCTCATGAAAGCTACAAGGAAGAAACCTGGATGTTTTGCTTAAGAACCATGCATTTTGATAAATGATGACGTAAAACAGATTGCTAATTTTACCTTTAATGCACTTTAATGTCTATGGCTGAAGGTAATGTTCTTGAATGTGACCATGTTTATTGGAGCATATTTTCTGCATGAGAAACATTTTGCTCCTGATCTCCTGAGTATGTATCTCAAAGTGATCTGTTCTGGAAAATTATTTACAAATCCCTCAAATTAAATAAGGCTTTCAGCTCATTAGTCCAGGCATAACCATGTGATAGATCCCTATTTAAATGTCTTCTAAGTCTATTCCCAGACCTCTAATGGCCAAAAATGAAGTAAAATTCTGGGCTTCCAATAAAAGATTGTATGTTCTGTATGAGTAATACAAATTCCCAGGGGCAATAGGTTTGTAACAGCAGCAATAAGTACAAGAGACAGACATCTCCAGCACAAGAAACAAAACAAACATGTGCATAAATATGAAATAAAAAAAGTGATAAACTCACCCAGATCACATTAAAATAAAAATGTGTTAATTGCAGTTTTCACTATAGTAACTGTCTCAGCTGCAGCCACTGTAGGTGAATGTTATTTCCAGTCAGAAGTACAACTAAAAAGGTGCTTTAAAATAAAAAAAAAATCTCAAGACACTGAAAAAATAGGACATGCCCTACCTGAGGTGAAACTAAAAAAAAAAAAAAAACATCCAGAACCTGTAGTTTTTGATACGTTTCTCTTTGTCAGTTTTTTCTCATTACCGAGGCCTCTGACTTCCCCTCCAGCAATTTTCTGGTTGTGTAACCTGGAAAAAAATGTGTCCAACAAGCCTGTGCAGAACATGTTGTATATTCAGAGATATAGGAGATGCAAGAAAAGAAGAAAAAACAAGAGCGTACAGGCTAAACGGGTTAAAAAAACTGTTATACAGGCAATGCTTGAGCACAATTTTCTGCACTTTTGACACTTGCATACTTTAAGAAAACAGCAAGATGAGTTTTGAAATAAAAACAACAGACTGAGTTTTATGGATGCAGAGTACAATATTTGGCATCTTAGATTCTCACAAGGCTTAACCCAAATCCTCAAAACCTGGAATGGCAGAGTGGTCTAGACGACAGCAGGGTGTCAGCTGATTCTCATGTTCACACCTTCCCTCCTCCGTCTGGGACTGCAGGTGAACAACAGTAACAAAAAGGAGTGGAATGGCATGATGGGAGAGCTCCTGGGAGGACTGGCTGACATGATTGTAGCCCCGCTGACTATAAACAACGAACGAGCCCAGTACATCGAGTTCTCGAAACCCTTTAAATATCAAGGCCTCACCATCCTGGTTAAAAAAGTAAGTGTCTGTCCTGTTTCATCCTTTTCACAATCATTTCATGGATTAAAATGGCTGTTTTTAATTGCCAAGAACCTTTTTTTGAATGTTTTTTTCCCACAGAAGTCATTCCACAAACTTATCTAGACCTCCAAGTGAGTTGATTCTGCACAAAAGTGGAGGCCAGAGCTGATTATACATAGACCCACAGACGAAAAAGTCCTATTTCAATCCCAAAACAGATTTTTTAAATTTCTTACTTACACTTACAGAATGCTAATATTTATTGCAGATATGTATAGAAATATATTACTCCTAGATGTTATGATAGAACTGTATTAAACTACACAGAAAAATTTACTTCACATAAAGTTTCAGAGGATTTTTTTCTCTAAATAGTCCATGAGGTGATGTGAGATGTCAAGATGAGTTGGTATGGATTGAACAATATTATTTTCACACTTTATTGCATTTTATGCCTTATTTTTTTTCCTAAACAGTCAAGACAACAGGACCAGTGCAGAAAATATTCTTTAAAATTTAATTAAGAAATGTAGGTAATTGGAATAAGACAAGCACATTTTTCTGCCATTATTACACTTGTGAGGATTTCTTAAAACAAGTGAAATGGTCTAGTAACAATCAACACATTCAGATTCAGACTAAGAACAAGACAGAGCTTATTTCAACTCTAAACATAAGATTGTTCTCTTTTACAGGATTATATTCCATAGTCATTCTATCGTGTTCCGGCAGCAGAGGGTTTTATTATTGTTGACTCGAGCAATATCTCACAAAAGTGACATGCATACATTTAGTAGTAATTAAAAATCTGAAAATAGTAACTGAGTGGGAGGTGAATTAATATGCAGCATCTCCATGGGGAAAATATGGAGGGAAAGACATGGAGATTTTCACAGTTCACATTCTGAAATTATTAATGTATGCAGGTGTCTTTAATAACAGCATTAGCATAATTAAATTAATTAGTTCCAGATGTGCATTTCCTACAGACGCTCTAAAAGACTCTGGGTCAGTGGTGGATTAGACTGGATAATAATACTGTGAAAACACTCTGCTGCAAGTAAAAGGTCTGCATTTAAACCTTAGAAGTATGAGAAGTTCATGTAGTCACTGTGCATTAGATTAGATTAGATTAGATCAGATTATGTTATGTTATGTTATGTTATGTTATGTTATGTTACGTTACATTATATTAGAATAAATTAGATTAGATTAGGTTATTTTAGATTAGATTAGATTAGATTAGATTATTTTAGATCAGATTAGAATAAATTAGATTAGATTAGATTAGATTATGTTATGTTATGTTACGTTACATTATATTAGAATAAATTACATTAGATTAGGTTATTTTAGATTAGATTAGATTAGATTATTTTAGATTAGATTATTTTAGATCAGATTAGAATAAATTAGATTAGATTAGATTAGATTAGAATATTTTAGATTCGATTTGATTCAATTACATTTTACTGGGAACCCCTGACCTAATATATAAGACAGACAGACAGACAGACAGACAGATAGATGATAGATAGATAGATAGATAGATAGATAGATAGATAGATAGATAGATAGATAGATAGATAGATAGATCGATCCTGTAAAGTGAGTGTATTATAGAAGGTGTGTTTAGATCTGGTAGCTCTGTAAAACCCGTTCTCTCATTCATTCTCATAATTTCTCATTTTGACTCAGTACTGGATATTGGAAACTACATCCAACCAACATTTGGACTAAATGTTTCTTTATTAGAGACTCTGACTTAGTAAAGTTTCACTGCTGTTATTACTCATAGACCGGTGTTACATCTGAAACTATGAAGCATCTAAAAGCTCATAGAATAATCAAAGCTGTCAGTTATGAGTTGATTATCAGTTGTGGTGTGTTTTTTCAGGAAATCCCTCGCAGTACACTGGACTCGTTCATGCAGCCGTTCCAAAGCACTCTGTGGCTGTTGGTGGGTCTTTCGGTACATGTGGTGGCGGTGATGCTTTACCTACTAGACCGGTTCAGGTACAAGGGGGATCTGTGTGTGTGTGTGTGTGTGTGTATGTCCATGAGTGTGTGTTTCTGTGTTTCACGGGTGAATCGGTGAGTGTGTTTGTGCACTCCTGACCTCCGCAGATCTTCCCCGGGTGTGGACACAGAGGCAGACGAGGGGAAGATTGTCTCCAACCATCCCACCGCTCTGTCCCTGTGCAGCCGTCTTTGTCTCTTTTTCTTTCCGTTCAGTGTGTCTTCCTCTTGCTTTGCTCACTCATGTTCAGTTTCCCTTTCCCACCTGGACGTCAGCAGGGTTTACTCCTCAATAGGTTGTCTGCTCTTTCTCATTTTATCCCCTGCAACCTTCCCAATCTTTTCTCCGTAGCCCATTTGGAAGATTTAAAGTAAATAGTGAAGAAGAAGAAGAAGATGCCCTCACCTTGTCATCTGCTATGTGGTTCTCCTGGGGAGTGTTGCTGAACTCTGGTATTGGAGAAGGTGAGCTTTACTGACACTCTCATTATCAATCACACAGCAGTTAATGCTCCCTGGAATCATGTTGACAGCTTTGATTTTAGATGACTGATCATTTCTGTCAAATATTCTGTGAACAAAGACTTTAACCCTCAAAGACCCAAACAGCCACTGGCAACCAAAACCATCTACTGATCTAAAATGTTTAATAGCTTCTGAAGCACTAAACCTATTTTTATGTGTAAATCATTGGTGTGAAATACAGTTTGTCAGCTTTTCATGGTAACCAGATATGACCCATTTGGATGTTCAGAGGCTCCGTAGTTACCGTGGAAACACCGTTACCTTCTACAACACTGATTCACCAGTAAAACCCATGGAGTTGGATCAATGACAGTGGACGTAGATGCTTGTTTTTTTGTTCAGTTATTGATATCTTTGCTGAAAAAGTCACTTTTCTTCAATTTTCTCTGTTTCTGATATAATAAACTTCAACTTTGATCTGAGTGTTTATGTATGTTTACATGATCAGTAAATTAAATATAGGAAAATAAGTTATTTTCACAGAAAAAAAATGCAAAATACAGAGGATAATATTATAATAACTGGGCGAAAAGGTTAAAGAGAGAAAAAGTCATGTGGGAACTACCACAAAAGTAACACTAGGTCTTTATGGGTTAATCTAGTTTAATTTTTGTGTTGGTTCCATGCACTTGTAAAAAAAATTTACAAGTGTTTTCTTTCTAAGTTACAGAAATTAAAAAAGACAACATTAAGGAACTGTTACAACGCAAAATACATGGCAATATTGAGTTGGTTACTGACAATAAAGCAAAGGTCCCACAATTCATTCATCTCACCTCTTTAACCAGTGGGACATTGAAGGATATATTTAGCTAACTAAACTTCACTCTAAATCTATAAACTAAAATATTAAAATGTAAACTTAATGCACAGGTGCACCACGAAGCTTCTCAGCGAGAATCCTTGGTATGGTGTGGGCCGGCTTTGCTATGATTATCGTAGCCTCTTACACTGCCAACCTGGCTGCCTTCCTGGTGTTGGACCGGCCTGAGGAGCGCATCACCGGCATCAATGATCCACGGGTGAGTTAAAATGACAGTGACTGTGGTTCTATGTGTATCAGTGGTCTTCTTATGAGTCTCCTCCATGTCTCATTATGCATCATTACTACTATTACCCTGGCTACTGTGTGTTGTTTACACAGGACACAATTTAACCAATTTATTCCGATATTTAAGTATCGGCCAAACATGAAATACTTGGTGACTGTTGAAAAGGAGGTCTGTTTAGATGATAGTGTTCTTAGTGCTGCTGAATGTCAGTGTTGTGCTTTCTTCATCAATTTGAGATGTGTTCACTGTCTTAGCTGAAGCTGTGGTTGTCAGAAACTAGGATAACATGTGGATTATATAATGCATACAACAGTACCTTGATTTACTCTAAAATACTTCAAACTGGAATAAGGATTTATCAAAGTTGAAGACAATAATGGTAAACTTTCAAAACCTCCTCATACCTGGGATTATCAAAAGCAACATTTTGATTCATTTGAAAACTGTAACTTATTTGACTTTTTGGGCATAAACCGAGGAGCTTTACTGTTTCATTTTTGTTCCCTTGTGCAGCTGAGGAACCCATCAGACAAGTTCATCTATGCCACGGTGAAGCAGAGCTCCGTGGACATCTACTTCCGGCGGCAGGTGGAGCTTAGCACCATGTACCGCCACATGGAGAAGCACAACTATGAGAGTGCCGCCGAGGCCATCCAGGCCGTGCGTGACAAGTGAGTCTCGGCCAGGCCGGGCCGACCAGAGCACGTCGGCCGGCTGCTCAACCTGTCAGGCACATAGGTCAGGGTCACCACAGTCAGCTCAGGAGGGACATGGACCTCTGGACCAGACAGGAACTGGAGGACTTACTACAGCTCCTCTGTGGTCCAGGCCCATCGCCCAGCCAAGGCAGACCAGCAGGGACAGGAGCAGGTGTGACAGGTGTGTCACCAGCACTGCCACCAGTGTGAGGTTGAGCTAACATTGAGTCAAGGAGCACCCTTTTTCAGGTTGTATCCAGACGAACATCTTTGAGATGGGGGGAATCCAATGGGGGACGCGCCCTCACCCATCTGGCTTTGGATTTCATTTGGCCCATAAGCAGCGGTAGAGATTGCTGGTAAACGCTGAATGACACACACGATCTGGTGTGCGAGAGAGAGAGGGGTGGGAGCCGTAAATGTGTATGTAAATCATTGTACTGTTGCACCGTAACCCCCTCCTTCCCCTCCTCCTCCCCCCTCCTCCCTCCTTCCTCCTCCTGCTCCTCCCCCCTCCCCCTCCCCCACAGCAAGCTGCATGCTTTCATCTGGGACTCTGCGGTGCTGGAGTTTGAAGCCTCGCAGAAGTGCGACCTGGTGACCACGGGAGAGCTGTTTTTCCGTTCGGGCTTTGGCATTGGCATGCGCAAGGACAGCCCCTGGAAACAGAATGTGTCCCTGGCCATTCTCAGGTCTGTCCCAGCCGAAGCTGCATTACTCGTATGACTTCTTTTGTTTCTTATCAATATGATTTCATGGTCACATATTGACCTTTTTATATCCATCTAGAGCATCGCCTTAAGTAAGCATCTTCTCTCTGTATCTCCCCTCTCCTGCCCTCTCTGTCTGTCTGTCTGTCTCTGTCTATGTCTGTCTATCTCTGTCTCTGTCTTATGGAGCTAATTTTCTACTAAAACTTCACCAACTAACAAAGCATGTTTTACAGCTGCCCTGTGATTCACTACCACGCAGTTTGGTTGGCACGTACAAAACATTTTCAAGCTATGACATTTTGTTTTGCAAATACAAAACATATCCAACTGTTGTAAATTATTTTTATTTACATCCTGCCTCAGAGACAAATACAGCATGCATCTGAACAGCACAAAAATAACATAATAAAAAAATACATCCAACAAAAACAACATTACATATATAATGCCAAATTCTGCCAAGAAATACTACATTGTAGATTTATTTTCAGACATTATAAGAAGTAAAATTATATTACTCATACTTTTAGCTGCATTTGATTCCTGTAGTGACTGATTCTGTAGCTGCCAAGACTTACATTCCCTGCTACATGATTTTAGGCTATGTAAATGGGGATGATAATGAGTTAGGGGGAAAATACATAGTGTATGTGGGCATCAAAAGGGCTTAGCATAGGCTACTATAGCGCTGACAACATTAAAATATTTACACAAAAGGCACAGCATCAAACACACAACTAACATTCATCCATATTCATCACACCCACGGCTCTAACACCATGTCAGAGGGATAATACCAGTGTCAAAGCAGATGTGCATGTCAGCGACCCAAGCAACAGGAAGAACCAACAAACAAAACAGAAACTACTGAAGAAATAACTTCAGCCAATGACAATAACCTTTAGATGTTACACTGCCTTGATCATGAGTCAAGTTTAACCAATCATGACTAAATGTAGGGTTTAAACGGTAATTTGTTGGTGCCTTTTCCCTCTTTTGGGTCCAAACATTTATCAGAACATGCTATTTTTTTAATTTTTATTTATTTATTCATTTACAAATTGTGTTTTTAATATGTGATCACAAAAATATGTCATATTACAGAGATGTTGCATATTTGTTTGATAGGTATGTTTTTATGTGCAAATCAAAATTCATGAGTTTGTCATGGTGTTTTGCATTACCAACCAGGCTGTGTTTGTTAGTGAACCACTGAGCATTTGTTACATATATTTAGTTAGTTTGTGTAGTTCTGGCACTGAAGTGGTTCCGTACTGTCTGTTTATGTTTGTCCATGTTTGTCAGCACACCTGTCCTGCTGTCTGTGTTTCATTTAGTCTGGGAGTAAGCGGCTCAAATATTCTGTCTTTTGCAGTTTGTATTAACTTTGTGACTTCTCTTCCCACCACCCCCAACCCCCTGCAGTTCTCATGAGAACGGCTTCATGGAAGACCTAGATAAAACCTGGGTGAGATACCAGGAGTGTGACTCAAGGAGCAATGCCCCAGCCACACTCACCTTTGAGAACATGGCAGGTATGGTCCTTATAGAGAAAACCGTTAAAAGTGATTGGACAAAAACTGCAGTGGTAAGGTACTGTAGCCCTTTTTTGTCCAATACCTTTATCAAATCGTTGTTTTAGTGTCGGCGTGGGTGCTCAGTGGAAGTGTTCTCGTGCCGTGACTTGTTTTTGTTGGATATTGTGTGGTTTGCAGCCGTCATCATCAGTAGCAGCTGGTTGGAAAAAGGAGACCGCTGAGCATGACAGGCAGTCCATGCGTTGATGCTCAGCGGGAGTGGTAGATGAGTCAGTACCTTACGTTTCTGCCTCTGTCTTTTTTCCAACAGGGGTCTTCATGCTGGTTGCTGGCGGCATTGCAGCAGGAATCTTCCTCATCTTCATCGAAATCGCCTACAAGCGCCATAAAGACGCCCGCAGGAAGCAGATGCAGCTGGCCTTTGCGGCCGTCAATGTTTGGAGGAAGAACCTGCAGGTAGGGACGATCCCCGATACACACTGAGGGTGGAAGGGCTGAGACGGGCATGAGAGAGCCCGCCTTCTCATGGGGGTCCTGTTCTGTCTCTCAGCCTCTTTTCTGAGCTTTTTCGTTTTTGCACGAATAGTGTTGGTCAGACTGCCAGATCACCGTCTGAGATGCGTGATCTCAGATGCCTTCATGCACAGTAAGGCATCCTCAGCGGCCATCCTGGAGACCCTAACAGAGGCAAACAGTGTCTCTTGTGTGTGCCTGCAGGACAGTAAAGAGGCCTCCGGAAGCCAAGCAGTGGCCGGGACCCCCTCATTAGTATGTAATTAAATAGCAGAGTCATTTCCACCCTGTAACAACACATTATGGAAAAACACTGCATTATGTAATAACTCGAAAAAACTTAAGACATTTTCACTTCATTTTGTACTAACACCTGCACTGTACGTGTTCTATTTTATAAGGAATCACTACATATTACCTTAGATTTCACAATATACAAGAGTTGCACTTCAAGAAGCTTAGGTTTTCTGAAGAATCTATTGCAGTAGTCATCAAAAGGAGGGTTTATCCAGTTTGGCTTTTGACATGAAGTTTGGCCGCAGTTAAGACAAGATAAGTATGAAAAAAACCTGGTTTGGTTAGTGCTTATGAGGATATTCCAGCAATGTACAAATCAGTTATAATGCCCGTCTACTTTCAACATGTTATCACACATAAATAACATTAGGTCAGTTGTTATTCAGTTTTTTGCATAAACAACATATATGCACAAAATTTGCAGCCACAAAATGCTTAACATGAAAAAGTCAGACATACGTTGCATTTAGGCTGTGATAACGATCCAGTTCAGGTGTTGGTTAACTTTTGGAAAAAGTCACATTAAGGGCTAAACCAGTGGTTCCCAACCTTTTTTGGCCCCTGACCCCATTTTAACAAAAAAAAAAAAAAAAATGTCTGGTGACCTCAGACATTCAAAACTGAGACTTTTTTTTTTTTTTTTTGCTAAAATTAATTTGTTTTTGATCATGTAATAGTTTGCTATACTATGCTGCAAATAAACATTAATTTTAGAGGACATTTAGTCTATATAATGTATATTATTATGTACGGAGGCAGAAAAGCCGGGTGTAGATTACTGCACAAAGTGAGAATTTTATTTTCTTTGGTCAGGATATGTACAGTCAGTCCAGCTTGTATTTACAAGGCTGACAATAAATATTGAACAAACAATAACTCAAACTATGAATTATGAAAGAGCTGCAGCATCTGAAACTGACCACAATGAACATTTGAGAGATAAACAGTACCACAGTGCTTCAGTTTCAGACTCACAGTTTGTTATGTCTTTTATATATTGTGATTGTCTCTCTCAACTCGCCATATATTTTTTATTAGTAAGTTTTTTTTATTTTATTTTTTATCAATTACTGTAAATGTCAGACGACCCCATTTGAATTCCAGGCGACCCCACTTGGGGTTCCGACCTCAAGGTTGAAAAACACTGGGCTAAAGTAATAACGTTACATGAAAAGCATGACAATAAGAAACAGTGCATTTATATAGCATATATTATCAAGGTGATTCAAAGTAGTTTGCAGATAATGAGACTGTTTAAAACAAAAAAAAAAGCATTTAAAAAATCAACAATAAAACAACATTAACATTTGCAAAGTTTATGAAAAAGCATTCAGAAATAAAAGATATGGTAAATATAGGTGTAAAAATAAAGGATTTAAAAGAGGTAAAAGTGATACCAAACAGAAAGGCTTTCAGTATGGATTTAAAAGAACGTAGAGTTGTGAATGATCTGTAGTTTTCTGGGAGTTGGTTCCAAATATTTGGTGCGTAAAACCTGAATGCTGCTTCTCTACAGCCTTTACTTTAGGTTAGAAACAGGACACAAACACCCACCTACTCTGTGCTCAGAGTTTGTTTTTTACACCATATTAGTCCCCAACCGCCTCCTGAGGTTTGTCCTTCTTTAACAGCATCATGAGAGGAGTTTGGATTTTTTTTGTCAATACAATCAGATGTGGTCACCTGTTCAACACCTGTCATGTTAAACCCACTGAAAAATCAACCAGTATTGTCAATTTACTGATGACGTTAACATTTGTGAAATAAGTTTAGCTAATGACCTAAATGTAACACAGACAGATAATGACTTCTATTTTGGTTCATTTCATCTAAAAAAGTGCAACTCAGTATTTTGTAATAACTACTGTAATATGCAATAATTTTCACCATATTGCATTCAACCGTCTAATTAATGGAAAACATGGGTATTTTTACATAATGAAATGAAATTTCATTGTATTTGTCTATTTATTGCATAATGTGGTGTTTTTACATAATGCGTTGCAACATACTCCCATGTCACTTCTTGCTGTAGGAATAACAATTATATAAATAGCTTTGTGACCTTTATATGATGGACATTACAGTTAAAACTTCACCTTCCATGCCCACAGCATGAAAAGTAGATCTAAGCTGCTGCTGTAGCGCTTATACGTACGCTTCATAAGGTCAGATGATGTGGACGTGGAAAAATCAACGAAGACAAAAGTCCATATGGAAACATAATCTTATCTGCGGTAACGGTGAATGCTGTATGGTCGCGTCATCATTAAAGTCTCTCTCTGACAGCAAAAAAACCCAACATGAAGAAACTATGGTAATGGTACAAATAGAGCATAAAAAGGAAAATCAATGCCCTGGAACAAAAACACAGCAGTGACTCCCCACGGATGTCGACACACTATATTGTATAGTATCCATACTCACGTTTTATCCACAGCTGTCTGTACGGCCCCAAACACGACCGACAAACATCCCAGAGGCTTCACACAACACAGGGAGAGCAAAAACACATCAACTTAAAGGTTCACTTTGCCTAAATTACAAGAAACATTTCCAGTGTGTGTAGTTTCAGTTTTCATTTGAATAAAACTCAGTTGAATAGAGGAATATTGGTAACTTAAAACCCCCCAAAATTTATCTAAAATACATTTTAAAGTGAAGATTTAATTCCTGTTGTGCCTTATAAATAACCTGAATGTTTAAAATCGTAGGCCAGTTGGTGTAATGATTTGCCAGAAATAAAAATTCATTCAGTTTAATTTCATTTTACTGATTTATTCAGAAGAGAAGGCCTGTAAGTAACAATATGGAATACTTCAAAATTGATTTATAAAATATTTTCTTGATTAACTGTTTAACCTATAAACTAAAACATAAAATGTACTTGTTGGGCCCAACCAACAATCCAAAACCTTTACATTTATCAACCTGATAAACCATCATTAATCAGCATAGGCTTTTAGTAGATGTTAATAATCAGTTACTTACCTGTAAGTATTATAAGACACATTAATGTTAATAATAAGACTTTAGTCATAATATTAATAACCATTTATTGTTGGATAACAAGATTTTTCAAAGACATTTATAAGGAGCTGATTAATAACACACTACTTTAAATGTTTGAATGTCTTGTAACATTATGTAACAGCAAAACATGTATTGATTTATCATTGGATTATTCTACATGTTTTGTGTTTTATTAATGTTAACACATATTTCTTTACATTCAATACATTCCTCCATTTAGTACTAACAGTTAACTATCTTTAGCTGAATCTAAAGTAATGACAATGCTTGATTAATGTTGATAAATTCTCATCAAATTACATAAAATTCAAGTGTAGAGACATAACAAAGACATCTGTGTGGAATTAATGTGGGTTTTTGTGATTTAAGTGACTGAACCTTTAAGCTGCAGTTGAGCTCTCACACTTTGTGTTCAGTCGATGAAGAACATGCATCTCGTACTCTGTGCAATCCAATGCACAACGTTGGAGATGCACCTGCTGTGACGTCTACTATTTTACATTTCATGGTTTCAGTCCCTGATTGAGTAGACAGGAGGTTCAGGGGTTAACCAGTTAAATGCCAAAACACTGTGAGTCTGTGATGTGGCCCCGCGGGGCCAGAAGAAGGTACAGTATAAGATCACAGTCTCAAATGCCTGTCAGCAAATCAATGTCCTTCTCAAAGTGTCTGCCATCAACCTGACTTCTGTATGTTATTGTCGTGAGTGTCCTCATATGGATGTGCCTTCTCCAGGCCAAACAGCAGGCGAATGCATGCGGGGGGGTGGGGGTGGGGGCGGGGGGTGTCACTGAGAAAGGAGAGGGACACACTAAACTGCCCGTAGACCAGCGTGTTTTAGATCCATGTCAGCTGTGATTACGTTGATCTTTCTGCACTATGGAGCAGAGATGGCTCATCCATGTTCATGCTGCTAATCGACCGTCACTGTGGGCCCTGCAGCTAAATGTCGGACTCACACAACCTTCACTTCCTCTAAGTGTAACCGCTGTAATGGGGTCTCATGCAACGAGAAGGGGCCCACAAAGTCAGGCTGATCCAATCTGTTCTGTCCTGTGTGAGGATTATTCAGGATATTACTCACACTGTTTGGGTGCACTGATTTGTTTAGTCACCATGGTCTAATTGTCACAAATTCAAAATGACAAGTTTGTCATTTAGGGCACGAACTCATCAGAACATAACATCAGAGTTCATAGTTTATGTGGCCTCCTCCTTCCTTAGTACAGCAAGCACCGATCCTGTCCAACTGTTTCATCATTTGACTGCTTGTGTGCATCTTTGTATGTAATTATGTGCTTTAACTGCGTCAGGTTGGTGTTTCATGCAAAGCTATGTACATACCTGTTAACACTCAAAACCTCAGAGAGGGTGCACTTTTGACTAACTTAAATCTGTCCACGTACATTGCTTATTTGACTGTTAATGCCTTTGCTGAGACATTCATTAAGTGCCATGACACTGGCTGCTGCTTTGACAAAGCTTTACAAAGAGATAATGGTGCATGCACTGTTAGGCATTACATGCCAAAGATAGTCCAGCTGTACAGACTTGTAGCCTCAGGGATGTAGTGAGGGTAAACCTAATTAATTTGGATGAAAAGGGGTTCAGTATGCGTCACACAGCACTAAACTGCTGCATCTGAGCTCAGACTGAAGAGAGCAAACAGGACGCAACAGAAAAAAAACAAGGACAGCAGGCGCATTGATTATCTTGAAATTTGTCAGTGTGCTTCAGTTCTTCTTTCCTCACTCAGTTTAATTTGGGTAAGAGGTTTAGAAACAAGAAAAAAAGAAACCTAAAATATAATAATGGATTTAGTTGTGCAGTACACATGCTTAACAAATGTTTCATTAGAGGAAGTACTGGATAGATTGCGTGATCAATCTCAACATCTCTTCCCTGTTTTTTTGGGATCCAAAAGACCCACTTAATTTTGTAAGTCTTTGTCGGGGGTGTTTTCGTGACTTTACTTGGCAGCAACAGTTAAGGGATCGTGACATGCAGTAGAGATGAGGAACGGCAAAGTCTGAGACCTTAACACTTTGCTTGTTGCATCAATTATTTGGGAAAGTCTGGCAGCTGAGTCTGAACTGTCAGTGAGCTGCAAATGTTTGTCCAGATTTTACAAACTATGACTGAACTGTGTATGTGTGTGTGTGTGTGTGGGGGGGGGGGGGGGGGGAGTCAAATTTTGACAGAAGTCATTGTGACATTGTGATGATTGAGCTGAGGGTTTACCCAACATTTTGTGGACCACTACATCACTGAGCCGCTACACATGTGCCTCCTCAAACAGATGTTACTCAGAAGTGCACCATCTGAACAAAGCTGAAGGTGATGTCAGTTTGGGATGAAAGCAAAGTGTCAGAATCCCTACTGCGTTACAACCTGATGATGGTAGTTTTTAATGTTGATGCACTGTGGAGGGCCGCTCCTGTTTCTGATGGGAAACAGGCGGCGGCTGAATGAGTCTTCATCTGATGGCGCAGCATGCCCTGCATGGCCCGGACTGTGCACACGCAGCACTTCATCAGGACTCAGAGCGGCCGTCTAAGAAATGAGGAAAAGTAAAGAAGTGACGTCATTCGTGGGCATTGATTTTTTTAATTTTATTTTTTACAGTTAGAGGCACTTTGTTAAACAGGCTGACGTTGATCTTTTACTAACATGAGATGTCATCTTCCAACAGGAAAAACGGTTTATTTATTAACACCTGCACTAAAAGCGAGTGATGTTGTGCACCCATCCATCCTCCATGCCAGCTCACCACCTGATATCGAGCCGTCAGGGGGCTGAGGGAAAAGGTTGGCGGGGTGATGGGTGGTACACACAGAATGTGCCCTAAAGAGCCTAGTCATGTGACCTGATGAAAAAGGATGCACTGCGGGGCCGGTGCTGGCCAGGACTGATCCGTCTGCTATTTGTTTTGTGTTTACTTATTCTATGTTTTCCCCCCTTTATCCCTCCATCCATGAGATGTTTTAGCATGTTGAAATTCACACCACACTGCCCTCCTTCCCCGTAACTGTCACTCATCGACATCCTTTAATTTTTAGAAATAGCATCTTTTAGTTTTCACACGCTCAGGTTTATTTGAGTTATTCTTAGTCCCAAAAAAAAATCACATATTTTTATTTTTATGCACATTAATGGTATTATTTTTGCAAGTAGTAGCATCCATCTCTTCTCTTTTTTATGCACTATCATTTCCATCCCATCCCTTTGTGTGTGGGGTGAATTTCCATTATACCACTTTCCAAGGTATAATGACTTTAAATGGGCTTTATTTACTGACTTTTGTGGTTGTTTTTCCTCTTTGATATGCACTTTATTGGCACTGACTTTTTATACCTGCCTGGCTTTGGATGTGGATGTTTGCTTTGCTAGTTTCTTCTTTTCTATTTGCCCTTTTTTGGTTCCCTTTTGGCTTTTGCTTAAGGATCTTCTTTAAAGTAATAACGATCTAACAGCAAGTGGATGGAAATTTATTTTATTTTTTCCTTTTCTCCCCCTATGCAGCCCTCTTCCTCTCTAGAGACTCAGGATGTAAGAATACCTTAATATGAGTTTATTTTTTTGTGCACACAAACACCCAGTTATTGTGCTGAGAGTAGCTGTGGGGCACTCTGATGGTATGAGGGAGGGAGGGCACCAAATTGGCTCGCCAACTTTTAAGGATATGGTTAAAACTGCTTCTTTTCTTCATTTTTTCTGTCTAGATTTCTATCATATTTGGCATATTCCTTAACGCTTGTGTGTGTGTTGAGGTGAGGAAATTGTAAAGTGAGATTTCAGGCAACAGCGAAGAATCCAGACAGATTATGTTATGTATCACAACCACTGACATCTTTAGTCATCACTCATTTCAATGCATTTCTAGGGGCTGAGTGAATGTGTCAGCACATTTCTAGTGGACTATTATGCCATCTTGTGCAGTCCAAGTGTGATAATGTTGCATAAAATGTAGACGAATGCCCTCATATCAGACAAACTTTCACATCTAACAGGCTTTATCCCTTTCTTTCTCCCTCTTTGCGCATTTTACATTTCCAAATGCTGTAGTCTTTCTGACAAGGACCCTCCCTCTATTTAGAAAATACAAAAATAAGGTAATTTACTGGGGTGGTGGTGATGGTGGTGGTGGTGGGGAGAGAGAATGAGTGAAACTGCAACCAAAGGTTATCACCCCAGCCAGAGAACATGAATAATGTTTCTACATATATTTATTTTAGGATAGGAAAAGTGGTAGAGCAGAGCCCGACCCCAAAAAGAAAGCCTCTTTTAGGTCCATCAGTACCACCCTGGCCTCCAGCATCAAGAGACGTAGGTCCTCCAAAGACACGGTAAGGAGATGAAGAAGCAACATGTTCCCTCTCTTTTCTCTTCTTCTTCTCCTCCTCTGTCTTCGCTTTCTCTTTTTTCCGCTCCTCTGTCTTCTTCGCCTACATATCCCATAATCCGACGGCGAGGGAGTCCCATCTTCCACTCACTCACCTCTGCCACATGTCTGTCCGTTCACCATCGATCAGCCATCACCATTTAGCATCTGTAGCCCCTCTACAGGCTGGAGGGCGTCAGTGCAGGAACTCAGGTCAGGCCAGGCCAGGAGCTGGGCTCTGGAGTGGGACAGTTGTGGGCTCTTCCAGCAGGGGTCCAGGTTTTTTTCGAGGGTGGGTGGGAGGGGGTGACATTTTTAGTGGTGTGTTCTTCTGGAGGAGGGGGGCGACAAAAGCAAGCAGTCTGCCAGTGGTGTTTGTCTTGGGCTGCTCTTCCTCCCTGCCTCTGGTTTGGACGTGGATTTCTAGCGATTGTGTCCCTTTTGGTGGTGTTGTGACGTGTGAACAGCATCGAAAGCGTGTATGTATATATTTGTGTTTGTGTCCCGTCGTTTTGAAGGCTTGATCCTTTGTATCTCCATCTTTTCTTTGCACTTCCAATCCCGCACTTCCTCCGCTGTTGCTTTTGGTTTGAAAAGCATGCGCTGGTGTTTTGTCATCTTTTTTTCCAAAAAACCCATTTCCAAGGTAGTGGTGGTGGCCAGTCGTCCTGAGAAGAAAACTAAGAAATGTGTGATCTTATTTATCAACATTATCTATTTTCAGGATCATGGATTTATATTAATATATTTTGCTTTGTCATATTTTGTTTGTCATAATTCTTGTTTATTTTTCAGTGTCCTTGTGGTCTGAACTGTGCATGCCTCTTTCAGGGTACATTCTCAGGAGGTGACGACAGTCTTCTTTTATGTTTCTCGGGGCTACAAACTCTGCAAAGCCTTAGACTCTCACTGTGTTACAAGAAAATACAAGAGATCCAGCTCTTTTTACACCATTTACAGCTGTGTATCGTAACTTGACCCTTTTGTTGCGGCACAATGAGAGTGTCAGGTTTTCTCCATTCCTTCACAGTCCAGTTGAAAAGCCCTGCTCGTTGCGCTTGGGAGGCTGTGCTCCACAAGCTTTGGAGTGCTCTGAAAAAACCAGTGACCCGCATTCATTTGTGCCCAGCTGCTTGGTCAGACATAGCTGGTCGCTGACCAAATCTGGCAGGGGCCTCAAAAAAGAACAAAGATAGCACAGACACCTTCACAGAGAGGCTTTTTTTTTTTACTAACATTGTGTTCTGAATGTGTTTCTCAGGGGAGATGTAGCCTTTGGCAACTAAGCTAATAATTTTTGTCTGTTTTTATTTATATCTCCTGTCTTTCTCTCTTTTTCTTGTGTTTCATTTATTTATTTATTTATTTATTTATTTATTTATGGATGTTTCTGCATTGAACCAAACTGTTTATTACTCTCCCCTGGAGGTTTCTCAATACAATTGGTCACATTTGGAGACAAGAAGAGCGGGATCACCTTTGTTAATGTGTCTGAAGGAGCGTACAGATGCTGGTTTGGAAGGCCTAGTGGAAAAAGAAAAAAAAAAGCCTCAAGGTGGAAAAACAAAACAGGATTTAGCATAATCCAAACAAAAAAGATTTACCATCCTCAGTCTTTGACCATTATTTTGATTTTATATAAATGTTCTTCTTTTATATTAATGGATATCAATGGACTTGAGTGTCAGTGTCCCTCACCCACATGCCACACTGCTCCTCTCTCCCTCTAAACGCATGCCAATGACTGTAACTGTCATAGATGTAGTAACAGTAGACCAAGTAGAAATAACCTTGTGCCATGTGTTAAGATAAACCACCTTAGTAGTGTTGAATGACTAAGCTTTATAACCATTAACTGTGGTTGTGATGTCAGTGAAGTGTCTCTCTTCTGCTGGTCCACTTGACCCCAGTAGGGTGCGCTGTTAGCAGGCCCTCAAGGTACAAGACATGAGGAGGCTCAAATGGGGGCTGTAAGCCATATCATGATGCAACTCGCGGGTCAAGTAGATGAGAAACATCCACTCTGACTCCTAAAGTCAAACATTGTAATCCTCAGTCTGGATGTTGGCTCATCTGTCAGCATGTTAGTTGCATCATAACCAGCTTCTTAAGCTCACATGCTTGAATGTATTGGCTCTATCAGCTTAAAACGAGAGGCACCCAATTATATATAAGATCTTGCTTGATATAAATTCAACAGAAAAAAAAAAACTAATTATACTGAGGCAAGACTCTTTCCTGTTTTGGTTCTAATACTCCACTGTATATAAAGGATGTGTGAACAAATACAGTTTTCTGATGACTGTGCATCAGGGCCATTGTGGATTAAAAACAGGGGGTATAATAATCTGAGAAAAAAGTGGATTTCCAAGAATAATGTAAGAAATTAAAGAGAAAAAAACTGGATAGTCTCTGAGATTTAAGTGGAAAAGTGGAGTTTTTTTTTTTTAAATTGTACATTAGACACATTACATTATGTTACATTACATACTTTAATCTCAGAGAATACCTGAGCTTTTCTCACAAATTTATAACTATAATAACAGTCAATAATCAGGTATATTCAGAGTATTTCCCCCTCCTCTGGTTACATATGTTTGTTTTTTCTTTTCTTTTCTTTTCTTTTTTTTTAATCTGCAGTGTTCCTAATATGGCCTTATATATTAAGGCCATTGCAGGTAAAAAAATAAACCATTAAAAATTTCAGGGGAAGGGTAATATTTGGAGAAACAAAAATCATGATATTCTGTGAGATATTTGCAGAAAACAACTCACTACTTTACAAAGAAAAACTGGGATTATAAAGTCATTTGTGAAGTAATATCTCCTCCTTTTTCCTTCTGTTTTGCCCTGATCTCTAATATCTACATATTGTGTCTTTTTTTCTCTACTTTCTCCACTTACTCAGCTTTTTTATATTAACTCTACAGTATTTGCTGAAGCAAAGATATTTTTGAGTTGTATGATTTAATTAAAGTCATACATTATTCATGTGTTCTAATATTAATACTGAGGTGGTGGAGTTGCATTTCCTCTTGCAAATGCATTCAGTATTCTGTTTCTTCAGCTGTAGATGAAAACATTTCCATTCATTCATTTGTGTGAGATACAGCCTGTGATGTAGGAACAGCCATCATAGTTTTAATTAATTTTGCTCTGTTGATTGTAGTTTTAATTTAATTTCTTTGCCTTTTTATGTCAATTAATACACATATTTTTATTTCGAATCTTAATTTTAGGGAAGGTTTTATGACATAATAACCATGGCCACCTACACATTAGTGATCATGCGTAGCAATGTCTTAAATAAGCCCTTAACCATGTCATGTTGTGTGGTATTGCATGTCTAAGCAGGTATTTTTCTCACAAATGTATGGCTTTAATCCCAGAGTTTGTTCCTCACAATAATACCCAAACTCCCCAGACTTCTGCCCACACTGGCCCTCATACACTGCCCTACTTTGTCACATATTGACAAATACAAAACATTTCAACAAAGTGCTGTGACTCAGGGTGAAGGCGCACAGATTCTGATTGACATGACATAAATTCTGTGTTTATTCTGATTATCACGCCACCCGAGCTCACTGTGTTCCAAAACACGATGCAGGGATTGAAGTAAACAAAAACAGCATGTTGCATCAGCTAATTGACTGTATTGACTCTGTTTAACTGTTTCGTTAGACGTCTCTACCTCTGCTCATTACCCGAAAAAGCAGCCTCAGCATTAGAAATATGGCTTACTGCTGTCAGACCACACTCTCTAAAGAATCAATGCAATAGAAATAAATAAATAAACCAATCACTGTTGCCATAGAAACTGAGCACCTGCATGGATTCAGGATGTTTCCCCTCTCTGCGCCATAGACGCCTACAATTCAATGCACTCTGCTTTAAAAGAAGCACAGTGAAACCAGGACTGGATGTAAGAGTCCGGCTGAACAGCACTTTGAAATCTGCCTAAAATTCATCTCCTGCTCCAGAGCGAAGGCTAAAATTAGATCCTGCATGAATGACTGCGAGGAGATAAATGAGCTGTCCATTTTACCCCTGGCAGGAAATTATCACCCGGTCGTCATGTTGCACGGCTCGAGAATAAATGATTCAAATGTGCTGTTGTGTGGAGTCTCCGGACCTTATGTCTGCTCCAAACTAGCCCACCTCAGGCAGATCCAAACCACCTCTTAATATGAAGCCATGACAATAAATGCACAAATTGGAGGTCTGTCTGAGAGGGGTTAATGAACCCTCCTGCTTCTGAATTTCTGCAGAAATGAAGCACAGGTGTTCTGGATGTTTAGACGAGTATAACACTGTCATTTTACTGGATCGGTGCAAACACAGTCCCTCGACCAAAATACATGTTTAACAAGCACTTGAGCATGCAAATCTTAATATTTACCCAGATCTGTCATCTACTGGAACCCAGTCTAATACCTGAAATAACAGTAAAGGAATATAAAAATATAATTCACTATCTTCATGTCACTACTGAAATCTGTGTCCCTTTGTTATGGCTGCATCAAGTGTAACCCCTAAAGACCCAAACATCCACCGGCGACCAAAATCAGTCATTTAAATAAACTGTTTAATACCTGTTGATCAATTAATCCTATCAATACATGTAAATAACTGGTGTAAAATGCAGTTTGTCATCTTTTCATGGTCATCAGATATGACCCATTGGGATGTTTGGAGGCTCCATAGGGAATCATCTTCTACAACATTGATTCACCAGTTTGATAAATGAATATGAATAAAATGAATAAGTGGTTGGTAATGATTATTTTATATTCAGTTAATGATATATTTTGCGGAAAAATGTATCTTTTTCTTCAGTTTTCTCCGTTTTGATTATTATAACGCTCAACTTTAATCTGAGCTTTAATGAACATCTACATAATCACTACATTAAATGTAGGAAAATGCCAAATTTTCACTTAAAAATGGAAAATACAGAGCATAACATTAGAGTCAATGGTGATAAATCACTTAAGAAAGGTTAAAAATAGAGAAAATTTCATTTGGGAACTGCCACAAAAGCAGCACTGGGTCTTTCTGGGTGAAGGTCATTTTGAGCTTATTTCAGTGATGCTCATTGGCACAGTTCAGGCTTGAAATATTTCATCACAGCACCCAACTACTGTGACATATAGGTATTGAGGAGTGATGACTGAGTATCTTTCCCATCTGGAGCCTACACATGGATGCTGGGGTGGCGGAGGAGGCTTTAAGGAGCTGGCAGCAGGGATGTAATGCAGCAGCAGCATCGGTGTGTCACAGATAGAGCTGGAAACACCTAGAAATAGACCGAAGGTGTGTTTGGTACATGGTGTATGGAGCTACACAGGTGAACTGCACCCGTTTCTGAACAGATGGACACATAAAAATGACATTTTCTGTAATAGCATGTAAAAAAAAAAATGTGTGTTTGATGGTGATGTGAAAGTAATGCACTAATTTTAGCCAATGTTTGAGCACATTTAGTCTGAAATGATGGGACATATGTGAACACTGCAGCTATGACAAAGGAACATAGACTTACTTCTGATCTGCATGTAGGACTATGGCTAAAATCAGTCTAATCTCATGGAGACTGAGATCCACATGAATACAAATGGTTTTTGGTGCTTTATGGCTCTTAAAGCTGCAGGAACAGACAGTCAGAAGACTGGTGAAACTACTTTTACAAACTGTTTTGAAAGAATCCTGATTTACATTTTATACCTTTATATGTATATTTTATCTTATGTGTGTATTTGGTGTTGTCCATTTGCCTTTTATTTTATGAATCTTCTTTATCTTTTTTTTAACTCTTCTTAAATTATCTTTTCTAGATTACTTTTATGTTTTCAAAATTTTTTTAATGTAAAATTGTTTTTAATATGAGATAGATGACGTTAGATGGTGATAGACAGACATCTCTGTAGCTGCTATTTCTAATATTACTGACACTGTTGTTCCAAATATCGCCAGAAATGACAGTTTATTGGTCGTCAGTGGTTGTATGTTGTGTTATCAGTGTGGACAAGGCCTCAAATTTACACTGTTTCAGTCGTGACATGAAAATATTGGACATTTTTTATATAAGAAAATATAAGGCAAATGTGTTTTTTAAAATTCACCCTCAAAAAGCTCATTAATCCCTTACTGCCTAAATGTATTTACAATTATATAAAAAAAAAAAATTATTTGTGTTGTTACCGTTGAGCAGATGCTGAATTAAGTGCAGACTGTTGATGTGAATATGACACATAAAATAGTGATTATTCAAATTACTGACATCAGGCATAATTGGTATAATATAAATTATAAATAATATAAAAAAACAAATGTTGATCAGGTCCTCCAGGCAATAATTCAAACAAAACAAAACCATTACTGAAACAGGGCTTTGAAACTGATCCATGACCAGTTGCAATAGTAGTCTACAAGGGGATTAGATCCTATAAATATCTCCATATCCGTCACTTGAGTTTAAAATGTTATGGTTTCTATAAATGATGGTTTTAAGATGAGATAAGACTTTATTGATACCACCATGGGGAAATTTAACAGTTGGCAGCTGCAAGTTACAAACATAAAGTGCAGGGAAGACAGGCTGAAAACATATAGTGTGAAATATGAAAATATATTAAAAAAAAAAAAGAAAAACATCTGCTATTTATGTAGATATTTAAATACATTTAGATTTAAATAATATGTACATATTTACAATACAGATACACATGGTGTGATTTGGGTGGTTTAATGAGAACTGTTATAAAGAAATATATGAATAAATAAATGTATAAATATTCGGTTCACTTTTATCTCTAGTGTTGTTTTCAGTAGATAATAGACAGATCTTAATAAACATCTAAGACTTGTACTTAAATGCTGTTAAATGTGTTTTTTGATGGTGCCGCACCAGTTTGCACTGATCTGGTGGAATGGCCCGTTTAGTGCTGCTTAACAATCTTCCTGGTGCTGCTTTAGTTCTGGAATGACTCCCTGTTCTGTTCCTCTTCCTTCTCCCTTTTCATTTGTGTTCGCCTCTGCAGCAGTATCCACCTACCGACATCACGGGCCAACTCAACCTGTCGGACCCGTCTGTCAGCACCGTGGTGTGAAGACGGAGAGGGAGAGGTCCGCCGCCATGGGGAGAGAGGAAATGACACGAGGACGGAGGAGAGGAGAGCAGAGGATGATGGGAATGTGAAGGCCCCTTCTTCTTCTTCTCATTCGTTTTTCGCTGTCTGAGCCGAGGTTTTGGTTTCACCGGCTGATGATGGAGCTTTGAGGGAAAAAAAAAACAACAAAAAAAAAAACTGCCTGCTGAAGAAACACTGAACCTGCACCTTTTACAAGTCAGGACAACCTGGCCTTAGATGTTTGTAGGGGTCCCTGAGCATGCACAGAAGAACCCATTGATCTTTTCCTTCTGTATATTATTAGCTAACCTTTTGTCACACTAATTTACTCACTGTTTGATGTAGTTTTAACTTTCTGACCAGTTGTACAGCTTTAGCGAGCCAAGTTTAATTTAGTCAAGTTCATAGAGTTTTGGTGCAATACTGTACTCAACATATCACTTCAAGTTAGACACCATAGTACTATCTATTGTTTCTTAACATATACTGCAATACAGCTTCAGTGGATTTCAATTTAAGTCATTTGAATAGAATGTATTTGTGTTTTTATCTCACTTTTTTAGCTTAGATAGGAGGGTTTTTTAGAGATTTAATCTGAGAACACTACTAACGGCACTAATATGACTAACTCTGTCAACTAGTGGAAATGACGGAAGCATGTGTGTGCTTGTATTTGCATAAGAGCTTTATGTAGTTGAATGATAATACTGGAAATGTGGAATCTGAAGGCTTTTATTCCAGACTCTGCAGTTTTATCCCCCTTTAATTTTCTACTAATCTTCTAAAATGCATGTTGTTTTTGTTGAGACTTCAAAGCAGGTGTACATATGAACCTCTGGATTAATTTTGCAGGCTTGTGTTAAACGTTTGTGAAACTCAGCCGTGTTGCATTTGGGGATGCCCTCGCTCTTCCTCTCTCCCGCTGCAGCAGTCTTTCTCATTTCCAGTCTCCGAGGGGTTGCATCAAAGGGCCAGGTTTTTCACCCAACCAGCACTCGGTCTTTCATGCAAAACCTCCTTCCTGCTCCGTTCAGGAAGGAGAACTTTTACACGGAGGAAGCCGAGTGAGTTGAGAGCTCAGTTTGCGAGCTTGTTTACAGGTTTGGTTAGATGCAAAAACAGGCCGTTTCCCATTTTCTGGAGCTGAGAAACCACTGCTATTCGGTTGTTTGTTTGTTTGAAAGACTATTGTAGACTTCCTGGTGTCTGGCACTGCATAGCACTTTATGCTGAGGGGTTTCCCAAACTGTAAAAAAAATAAATAAATAGTAATAATAAATACACTTCACCATCAAACTAGAGCTAAGGAGACCCATGTAACATCTCAACAAACTGTTTTTTTTTTTATTTTTTTTTTATTTGTTTGTTTGTTTTTACCAATTTACAAAATGTTCACATTCACACACAAAGCGCTGAGACAGAGTTTAGTTTCAATCCTGAACTGACAGTTTTCTTCTGATCACATTCTTCTTTTTTCCTTTGCATGCTTACATGTTCCTACCAGTGCTTTAGTTTGTTTTTGGATGCGCATCATTGCCATGTACAGTAATAGGAGACCAGAGGAGCACTTACTGCAATGGAATGAAATGTAAATAAGAGTGGTTCAGTGTAGACGATGCTGAGGGGATTGTACTGCACTTGTATTACGACTGCAGCTGAGTCTTTACTATAGCCACAAACACACAACTGAGTTGTGATACAGAGACATGCATGAACACACACACACACACACACACACACTAACCTCATATGGGAGGAATCACTCATTTTTCTTACCTTTTCCTAGTAAAGACCTTGCATTGAGACATTTTGTTAATACAATTGTAAATAAAATATACTTACATATGGACAAATCTGACAAATTCTGTGCCTGAGGTTATTTGTACAGATTCATTTTCATCATGCGCTGATGTCAAGAAATGCCAAATGTCTGACTTCTTCACATTTTTGCTCTTAATTTCAACAAACATTGGGTAAAAACAGGGAAAAATGGAAGAACCCAATATTCGACTTAACCAGACCTAAAGCATCTACTGATCTAAAAATGTTTAATAACTTATGAACCAATAATTCTATCAATACATGTAGATAACTGAGGTAAAATGCAGTTTGTCATCAGATATGACCCATTTGGACGTTCAGAGGCTCCGTACTGAATGTGGAAACACCGTCATCTTCTACACCATTGATTCACTAGTAAAACCCATCAAGTTGGATCAATGACAGTGGTTGTAGAGGCTTATTTTTATTAGGGATGCACCGATACCGATACCAGTATCGGGCCCGATACTCAGTGTGTGTACTTTTACTCATACTCGTAAAAGTACTCCAATACAACCGCACCAATACCACTTACAGCAGCATTACGTTCACAGTTAAGTGCAGCAGGTACACAGCGGAGGAGTCGTGTGGGGAGTGTGAAGAATTTTGAAAATAAATGATGGTGACAAAAGTAACACTGACTACAAAAAACATTAAAAATACAGACGGAGCGTTCTGTCCATCCTCTGTGTACATTCCATCCGTTTTCCAGGTGCTCGCGGGAACCGTGGAGGTAGAGGATCTGTTCAAAGAGCGACTGTGTGAGTTATTGAAAAACTACTGACATATTTATGACAACTACGCAGGGCTTGGCCGGTTTCCGTCCTAATTATAATACTATGGGGGTACGGAGCGGTCTGGACCGTGCCACCTGCAGAAGTGAAAAGGAAACTTATTGCTTATTTATCTTTTCCCTACCTCCTGAAAATCACATTTAAACCTTAGCAGCGAAAATGCTGCAACATTAATGTCTACATTAGTGTTACCTCTGTCGTCTCCATATTTGTTATTGCTGACTTTCTTCTTCTTCTCAAAAAACTTTACTTTTCTTCATATTTGTCCAGTGTGGTTAATTAAGAGCAGTGCCCTCTGGTGGATTGATTGAGAAACGCTCATTCCAACGCATTAAATGTCAGTAGCAGCACTTTGTTGCAGTCAGACTAATGACAACGACAATAAAGCACATTTTGAAAAGTAGCGAAGAACTGTAATAGTATTATTAAAGGTGTGGGAGACTTTCGTGACCAATTTTTAATCAAATCTGTAAATCCCCAGTCATAGCCTAAGTATCATGAATCCGTAAGTATTTCTGTGATCACTCACCTGAATCTCTTCCCTCATGCTGAACAATTTCGAAGTGCCATCCACCATAAACAAACCATGTGTTTACAGTCAGAGCCATTAGGTAACTGGGGCATCTTCTGTAATAAGTACAACAGAGGACCCAAGAGCAGAACCAGGAGCTCAGTATGAACAGTCTTTGTTAACCAGCAAACAAGCAACAGACAAAAGGCAGGCAGCAGGAGAGTCAGGGACAGGTAAAGGGTCGGTAACCGGGAAAACTAGATGAAGCCAAAAGGACGAAGACAGGAGACGTGGTCAGGGACAGAAGGCAGGTAGGTCAATCCTGGGAACAAGCAGAGAGATGTGGTCAGGCAAAGGCAGGTGGGTTACCGGGGAGCAGACAGGTAGACGTGGACAGACAGACAGGCAGGTGGATATCCAGGCGGCAAGCAGGGCAGGTCAGAGACAGTCAGGATCAGGATCAAGGTTCAGGCAGGAAAAACTACTGGATAGTCACACACAAGGTAGAGAACAATCTGGCAGAGAGCAGAGGGGTGAATATATACCCCAGCCTGATGAGCCACAGCTGTGCTCACAGGTGAGTGGAGTTTGGCTGATGAGGAGGTGTGGCTGGGAGAGAGAGAGACAGAGAGACAGACAGAGATGTGACATCTTCAGAATTTTGTCGCAACATGCATTGTGGGAAACGGAGGCTCATGCAGCCACCTGGCAGCAGCAGCTGCTACAAACACAACGTGGAAACAGCAGGAGCTCCCTTCCCTCTATGCATATTACTCCAGTCGTTTTCCGTGTTTCAGCTGTTTGTGCGTCGTGTTTGTTTCATCCATATAATATCATATGGTTGCGCTGCCGCTGTCAGACCGCTGCACAAACCTCCCTTTCCCACAATTCATGTCGCGACAAAATTCCGAAGATGCCCAAGTTACCTCCCGGCTCTGTTTGTAAACACATGGTTTGTTTATAGTGGATGGCACTAAGAAATTGTTCACCATAATGCAAGAGATTCAGGTGAGTAATTACAGAAAGACTTACAGATTCATGATACTTAGGCTGTGACTGAGGTTCTACAGATCTGATGAAAAATTGGACATGAAAGTCTCCCACACCTTTAAGTACTCATATCAGTACTCGGTATCAGCATTTACTCAATTGTAAGTACTTATACTCAGTCTGGAAAAAAGTGGTATCAGTGCATCTCTAATTTTTATGTTCAGTTAATGATATATTTAGCTGAAAAACTCACTCTATTTCACTTTCTATAATAACCTTCTGCTGAAAAATTTGTTTTTGGGACATTATTAATGAAATAGTAGGCCAATCAAGCTCAAACTTGGTTCAAATTGCTCGTCCAACAAATATCTAATATTTTTTCTGACATTATTCAGGCTGGATTTCCTTTGTGTGAATGTAATTCAGCACCAACATAGGTGACTCCTAGGGGAAGAACCATATTGATTTGGGTGTTCCATGAATATTATCACTTGTCCAAATGGGGGCACTTCTTTTGAAAAATCCATTTTTCTGAAGATCATTAATAGATATAGTAGGCCAATCAAGATCAAATTTGGTTCATATCGTTCATCCAAAATTAAGATGGTATCTTTTGTACATTGTGTCGATTATTTGCTTTATTATAGAGCAGAGAATTTGGGGGATTTTGGGGATATACTCTTGCTGTCGGCCCCCAACAGCATAAGCCTTTTTTTTGTGTTGTTTTTCAGTTGTGGTTCCCAGAGGATGATCCATAAGAACTTTAGGAATTTGTTTCATTGGTGTCATTTCTTAATTTTGTTTTTGTTTCTTTCTTTTTTTTCTTTTTCTTTTGCCAAATCATTTCTGAATTTTGAAATATCTTGGTAATTATTGAGTGCACTTCTGTGAAAGCTGACAAATATTTAGAGACTCCTAAAGTCTATCACCTTCACTTTGTGTGTCTTCTGTTGCACCAAGATCAGATTAAAATTTTCTTAATCTGGTTGTTAAATCGTGATATCACGATTATGAGATAATGTTTTCATTGGGGTTTGTCTGTCTGTCTGTCTGTCTGTCTGTCTGTCTGTTAGCAAGGTAACTCAAAAAGTTATGGAAAGATTTTGATGAAATTTTCAGGAAATGTTGATATTGACACAAGGAACAAATGATTACATTTTGGTGGTGATGTTGGGGGGGGCACTGATCTGCCTTGGTGGAGGTTTGCGCTCTCCAAGTGCTTTTCTATTTCTAATTTACATTTTTGTTTTACCACATTTTACATAATTTTTGTCTTTACATTATCTTTGTATTTTGTCATTTTCATCATTAACATTTTTTTTTTTTACATTGTTTTCATTTTGACATTGTTTTGTCTTTTACACCTTGTTCATATTTATTTTGTTTTACATCATTTTTTTCTTTTCTTTTGCAGTGTCCATTTTTTGTATCACTTAGGTCATTTTTGTCTTGTTTTTTCATCTTTTAAGTGATTTTCATAGTTTAAATTTAGTCTTTTACCTTGTTTTGATGTTTTACATCATTTTCATCTTTTGTCATTTTCCTCTTATGTTATTTATGTCTTTATATTATTTGTATCGTATTTTATGTCATTAAAAAAAATGTATTCATCTTTTTTTTTGTCTTAACGTTGACAAATTACATTAATTATCAGAATTATTGATGTCCGCTGATGTAAAAATGTTTATCGTATGGACCTTTTTGGCTGTAACTCTTAGTTCTACCTCCAAACTAAAGGTTAAAAATTATCTCTAATATCATCTATTTGAAAACTCTTTATCCTGAAGACACTGAGCCTATTTACATGACCATAAAAATCCAATAACTGGGAGTAAAGAGATAATCAGATCTGACACGTTTATGTGCTTTAAAAATTTCAGAAATTAAAAAACCATGGTTTATACGTTTCAGTCCATTATCATTATCACCTTAGACAACGTCACTTTTTCTATGATCTCTTTTTTCTCCACATGTTCAGATATAAAAGAATGAAATAAATCAGATTCACCTGTATACATGCATGAAGCCATCAAAGTACTGGGAGAACTCCAGGTGCGTTAATGGGATTTCTCATGGTCACATTACTGTTGTAATCTGATCAAACATACCAGAATATACTGTTTACATGATCACTAGAATAATCTGAACTCCATAAATTGGACAATGATCAGAGTATTAGTGTGCAGGTAAATGGGCTCAGGGACGGCCTCGGTTAGTTCAATCTTTAATTAAATTCAAGTGTCATCATTAATCAAATCCCTCTTGTCATATTAATTAGTGAAACTGTCAGGAGGAGCAGAGGAGGTCCAGGGATGTCGACAGGTGATACATTAGCTCTGGTTCATCACCTGTCGATTCTGATCTCAACCGACACTCGGAGACATTAAACAGACTTTGATGGATTGTGTCCAGTCGTGTTCATGACAGATCTAAACCCTAAAACTCAGCCCGGTCCGGTCCAGTCTGAAACATATATTTATTTTTATTTTAACCAGCTTGTTCAATAACACGCTGTAGGATGCAAAAGTAACCACAGGGTGTCCAACTTCTCCCTTTCTTTACTCTTACATCTCTTCTCTAGAGGTGAAACAGACTCGAGTTGCTGCCAATCCTTTTCTCTTTTTTTCTACCACACTTCAAACATTTGTTTTGCAAAGTAGAGATTTAAGCAGTAAAACTGGAAGTAAAAACAACCTGAGAGAAGTCAGCTGCATTATGCCTACAGAGGTTAACACAATAAGTATAGTGGTGAAGAGTATACTCACATTTATATAAAAATATAAATAAGTACAAGTTAAGCAAATCCAGTAAAATCTGACCACTTTTAGAGGGAGTTAACTCTGCAAATGACATGTTAATTGGTATAAATCTCCTCAATCATATTTTATGTCACTTTATTCCCATATATTTAAGTATTAGTGCTCACAATTTTTCAATATGTATTAACTTATTTTTTGTGCTTCTGAATAATATTGTAAAGTTTTGCAGCGAGCTAATGTGTAAAATCATATTCTGCTTTAAAACAGCAGAGTTTATGTGAATTCTCTGTTGAGTCTTACTGAGGATATTCATTACATCAGGTAAAATAAGTTCATTTTCAGGTCACTTTCATAAAATAAAAACACCTGACTGTCAGCTTCATGAAAAGCTCCTTCATCAAGACTCATATTTTGCTAAATTTAAATCAGGATCAGAATACATATAATCATACAAAGACACTATAGTTATCTAGTGAACGCCTCATTTCCATGTTTCTCTTAGACAGTCAAATGAGGACAGAATATACAAGTTGGGTTTGAAACTGCAGCCATTCACATGCAAATCCAGGATGGGATCGGCTCTGTAGCTCCTCAAGCCACGACTTGGACGCCAGCCATCTCCGACACCCTTTTGTCCTGTTTGTTAATCATTGATTTAACAAGAAAATGGTCGGGCAGAAATTAAACCGAGCTGCAGCTCCACCCGAGTAAACCTGCTGATTGAACTTTGACCTGCAATGACTCATTTCAGGTTCAGTTTCAGAACACTTTACCCGTCTCAGAGTGTGACTGTGTGGGTACAGTTGTTTAGTGCAAGTGTATGAAAAAGTAAAATACATACATACTTTATATTAACAAGCAACTGACAAAATAAAAAGAAAATAAACATCTAATAATGAAAAATAATGATAAATTCTGAGATGAAACAGTGTCATCTATGATTAAACATCATATAAAACAAATTATGAGGTAAAGTCAAACAAAACAACCAAAGAGAATGAATAAATAAATAAATAAATAAATAAATAAATAAATAAATAAATAAATAAATAAATAAGTAGTTTTAATGACACAAGAAATTAAAACTGAGTAAAAAGTCATTATTACTACAGTATATCACAATGTACTCATAGAAGTTTATAAATCACATGTTGAGATGAAGTCGAAATTATAAGATAAAACTTACAGAAATCTGATAAAAAAAAAAAAAAGTATTAAGCCCAAATTCGATAAAAAGTCAAACTTATGATAAAAAAAAATACCTTGCTTGATCATATATTTGACATGAAAAGGCAATGAACAAACATAAAAAGTAAAATTGTCTACATTACAATGTACTGAGGTAAAATTATACGAAAACTGTCAAAACCCTGACACTCAATGAGACACATATTAAAATTTGAACAAATGTCGACATTATAAGATAAATAGCTGAAATTATACATTAATGGAATTATGATCTTTTCAAAAATTTTTTATGGTATCAGTGGATCTCCATACCCACTTAATCACATACTTGAGAAAAAAAAGTCAGAATAATAAAATAAAAGCACATATGTCACCTATTCTAACCAAGTTCATAATATAAAATAAAAAAGTCAAATCTATGAAATATTTCACATGGTCTAGATAAAAAGTTCTTGTTTTTGCTGCTTTTCTTCTGACAGTAACGGGTCTCCACATTCTCTAAATCAAACATTTCGAATAAGGAAGTCACTTTTGTAACATTTTAAAGCGAGGCATTCTGACTTACTCAGATGTAACTATATGGTAAATACTATTACATATTTTACAACTTCTAGACAAAATGTTCTTATTTTTGACATTTTGACAGTAAATGTAATTCCTACTCTATTGATCCAATATGTTACACATTTGTAGAATTAAATTGTCAAAAATTCTAACCAACTAAGTTCTTATTATAAAGTGTGTTGGTAATGTATAAATTAAAACCATAAGTTATTTCAATACTTCATGATAAAAATATTTCTTTTTGTCTCTTTTCTTCAGGTAGTCACAGATCTCTATACTCTCTAAAATAAACATATGAGATAAGATGAAAAAGTCAAACATTGTGATTGCCTAAATGGTTAAAATAAAAACTCAAACTGACATGTCTTTCTACTTCCAGATAAAATGCTTTTTATTTTTGTTTGTTCTGGCAGTAAGGACTCTCCATAATCTATTATGAGCTTAAAAGCAAAAAGTACAATATCTTTCAATTCTTCTAGACAAAATGGTTTTTTTTATGTACAGTTCTTTTCTTCTAATGGCCAAGATTAAAAAGTAAAATCTTTTAACCTCCTAGGTCATGATTGTGACATCTAAAATATAAACTCGGATGTATTTTATGATTTCCGGATTAAAATGTTTGATTACTCTGTTTTCTTCTGGCCATAATAACCCTCCATACACTTTGAATGAAATATTAGAAGCATCTATAAGATTAAAAAGTGAAATATTTTAACATTCCAGATTTTAAAAAAAAAATTTGAAAAAAAAATTCCAAAACTACAACAAAACTCAATACTTCCATGTACTTCCGTATACCATATACTATGTCTTTTCTTCTGGCAGTAATGGCCTTCCAAACACTGTAAATCCAACATACAGGACAAGACGAAAAAGTCAAACACCCTAGTGGTCCTAAAAAAATGAATGAAAAGGCAAAACTATAACATGCTTTTCTACTTCCAGTCAGATTTAATTTTATTTTCTTCTGGCAATAATGGCCCTCCACACTCTTTGAATTAAATATGTGAAATTTGTATATATTTATTTGAGATTTGATATCTAGAAGATGATTATAAAGTATAAACTCTGACAAAATTCATGAATCCTAGATAAAATATTTTTGTTTCTTTTCTTCTGGCAGTCAAGGGCCTCCATACTCTGTAAATCCAACATATGGGACAAGATTTAAAAAGTTACACACACATTGTAACATAGCAAATGAAAAAAATTAAACAAAAAATAAAAAAGTAAGCATATTTTATTTGAAAACCACCAATATTATTATTATTATTATTATTATTATTATTATTATTATTATTATTATTATTATTATTATTTATTTATTTGTTTATTTATTTATTTTTTAAATGATACTTCCAGTGTAAAGTGTCAGTGTCAGTGTAAAACCTGGCATGTTAAATAACTCTAGATAAACTGTTTTATTTGGTTTTCCTCTGGCAGTAATGGTCCTCTATACTCTCTAAATCCAACATATGGTACAAGACTTAAAGGTTAAACATAGTAACACTACAAATAAAAAAAACAAAATAAAAAGTAAATATATTTTATTTGAAAATTGCCACTATAATAAAACACTACTTCCAGATACATTTCTAAAAAATTTTATTATGGCAATCATAACCCTCCATACTTTGAATCAAATACTTCAGATATGACATGTATAAGATTAAAAATCCAAATGTTCTAACCTCCTAAGCCATGGTGTTTAGAGTGTAAAGTAAAAGCTGACATGTCTAATGACTCTAAATAAACCATTTTATTTGGTTTTCTTCTGGCAGTAATGGTCCTCCATACTCTCTAAATCCAACATATGGTACAAGACTTAAAGGTTTAACATAGTAACAGTCCAAATAAAAAAAATAAATAAATAAAAAAAAAAGTAAATATATTTTATTTGAAAATTACCACTGTAATAAAATACTACTTCCAGATACATTTTTTAAAAATTGTATTATGGCAATCATAACCCTCCATACTTTGAATCAGATACTTCAGATATGACATGTATAAGATTAAAAAATCCAAATGTTCTAACTTCCTAAGCCATTTTTTTTTAAGTGTAAAGTAAAAGCTGACATGTTTAATGAGTCTAGATAAACTGTTTTATTTGGTTTTCTTCTGGCAGTAATGGTCCTCTATACTCTCTAAATCCAACATATGGTACAAGACTTAAAGGTTTAACATAGTAACACTCCACTTAAAAATATTAAATTAAAAAATAAATATATTTTATTTGAAAATTACCACTGTAGTAAAATACTACTTCCAGATCCATTTTTGAATTTTTTTTATTATGGCAATCATAATCCTCCATTTTATTTGAAAATTGCCACTATAATTAAATACTACTTCCAGATACATATCTAAAAAAAAAAAAAAAGTTATTATGGCAATCATAATCCTCCATACTTTGAATCAAATACTTCAGATATGTATAAGATTAAAAATGTTCTAACCTCCTAAGCCATGGTTTTTAAAGTATAAAATAAAAGCTGACATGTTTAAAGACTCCAGATAAGCCGTTTTATTGGGTTTTCTTCTGGCACCAATGGTCCTCCATACACACGGGCTGTAAGAAAAGCATTTTCCCGTCATGGCTCCGTCTCCTTGGTGCTGTGTTCTGTCTGTGACTGATGAAAACCTTTCAGACACATGAATCCGACCGGGACTCTGCAATGAAATGTAAACAGGCTGCAGGTGAACCGTGAACCAGAGGAGGGCTGCGGGGACCCGGCGGACACCGGACACGGTATTAAACAGACGCACAGGTTCCGTCCAGGCGCACAGAGGAGCGCACCGCCCCGGCTCCGCTCATGGCTCCGCGCTCCGCTCACCCAGCCGTCCCGGTCGCACTGCTGCTCTTCGGTCTGGTCGCCATCCTGCTCCTCACGGTGCCCACGGAGGACGTCCGGGAGGTGCCGGGGTTCATGGTAAGGTCCCCACCAGGGGTATTTCAGGAACGGGTTCAGATGTGTTCATGGTGTAACCGAAGATCCGCAGCGCAAAACCTGCGCCTCATGTGCGCTTTAAGGAATGTTTTTAGTTTAGTTGAGAAAAACAGAAAGCAAAGTGGAAGACTACATCTGAGGCACATCATTTAGAACAGGGGTCTCGAACTCATTTTCTGTCAGGGGCCACACTCAGCCTGATTTGATCTCAAATGGGCTGGACCAGTCAAATAATAGCAGCATAACCTATAAATAATCACAACTCCAAATTTTTGTCTTTGTTTTAGTGCAAAAAACGCATTCAATTGTGAAAATACTTACTTTTATCAGCTATCCAAACAAAAAAGATGTGAATAACCTGAAAAAACTGAAATTTCTTAGGAAAACTAGTGCAATTTTAGCAATATTATGCCTCAACTTATCATTTTTATCTGTTCCTTATGGATCAGATCTGCAAAGACACTAAACACTTAGTAACAGTCAGAAAATAGTTAAAATTGAGCTTAATTTTCTTATATTTCTTCAGGTTGTTCATATTTGTTCAGGTTATTCACATTTTATTGTTACAGGATAGTTTGTAAATGTAAATATTTTCATAATTTAATGCTATTTTTTGCTCTAAAATAAAGACAAAATTGTGAAGTTGTCATTATTTATACGCATAAAGTGATTTTTTTTTTTTTACATCAAACCGAGAAGAAAATATGGAGTCATTCCTTTTTGTAGGTTATTCTGCTGTTATTATTTGACTGTAGATCATATTGGTCTGTACGTGGAACCTGATTTAAAATGAGTTCCACAGCCTTGACTGTGGAATGTTTGCACTTTGCAAATTCATCCCAGGGGCCACATTGGAACCTTTGGCGGGCCGCATTTGGCCCCCGGGCCGCATGTTTGAGACCTCTGATTTAGAATGTATTCATAAAAAACTGAAAATTAGAGAAGATACTGACATTGACTCAAAGGTCAGTAAATGTAGATGTATTTCTTTCACAATATAGAATGAATTAAAAATAAGAAAATAACTTCCATCAAGTGACGTTAACCCTCCATCAGTTCACTGGTCTAGTAAAAAAAATAAAAAACACAATAAAAGCAGGGACATTTTTCCAAGACTGAGTCACTAATTAAGACAAATTAAGTCAAAAAGGCTGGTTGGCTGTAGTTTCCATGATACAGTCTTGGGACAAAATGTGAAATTGTGAGAATTAATGAGCGAATAGGTTTTACTTATAAAGAATGTTTTCCTCAGAGCTATTAGATCTACTTCAAAACACTGTCTGCACATTACAATACATTCACTTTTTTATAAATTTCCGTAAATCTATTACAAATGCACACAGCCCAATATACAGTATATGTATCACACACACACTTTGAAAAGATCTTCTTACTAGAACTTTGCTCATTTGTTTTCCGATTCCTCTTAATAATGTGTAAGACTTGGAATATTTAGTCTCTGAGGCAGATCATTTAAAGAAAACAAATAAATTGTAGATCAGTGTGTAAGTCATTGTAAAACGATGTCAGAATGTTCAATAAATGAGCAGTTGAATGAGTTAACCTACTTTTGTAAATCCGTTAAAACAGGGTTGCTTCAGGTTATGCAAGTACAGATACATGTTCTGCCAGACTGTCTCTCATTTACATTTTGTCTTTTTGGTGGAACACAGTTCAAGCTCACTGAGCTACTTAAAGTCTGTAGTGATTTCCCTTTAAATACAGTTCTGTGTATAAGTCCTGGTTCAACATTAGGTTTGTTGGTTTAGTAAAGTTCTAATGTCCGCACATATGCATTTGTCAGTCTGTATATTTAGATCCAATTGGATATATGTGAAGTATGTGCAGGAAAAACAAAAGTTTAATTGAAAAAGCAGCGTCTATAAACCGGAGTTGTCATATTTAGTGTGACCTCCGTTTGCACTTAACATATTTTTAATCCTTTTGTTCAGACAATATGAGATTAATTTTCTATTGTTTTATACAGGGTTTCATTCAACACATGGCAGATGTTTCTAGTTGGGGTCACATTACATGATGACTTTAACCCAGGGGTGTCAAACATAAGGCCTGTAGGCCAAAACCGACCCACTGAAGGGTCCAAACCAGCCCATGGGATGAATCTGTAGAAGATATTAACAGTCAAGGATGTTAAAATCATTTTAGTTCAGGGGACACATACAGAACACTATGATCTAAAGTGGTTCAGACCACTAAAATACTTTCATAATAACCTATAAACAATGACAACTCCAAATTAATTCTCTTTGTTTTAGTGTAAAAAAAATTAAATTACATGAAAATTTTTACATTTACAAACTATCCTTTCACAAAACATGTGAATAACCTGAACAAATATGAACAATGTGAAATATCTTAAAAGAAATAAGTGCAATTTATCAATATTCTGCCTGTTACTAAATGTTTTGTGTATTTGTAGATCTGTATGTGATCTGTAAGTTGTAATGCACGTGTGTAAATGATAAACAGGGGCATAATATTGTTAAATTGCACTTGTTGTTCTTGAGAAATTTTAGGTTTTCAAGGTTGTTCATGTTTTAAAGGCTACTTTGTAGATGTAGATGTTCATAATGTAATTGAACTTTTTTCACTCTAAAACATAGAGAAGAGTTTGGTGTTGTCATTAACTGGTCCAGTCCATTTAAGATCATACTGAACTGTATGTGGCCCCTGAACGTAAATGAGTTTGACACCCCTGCTTTAACCTTTACAACCCATTTAGTTCAGTTTTTTGTGTGTCTTTCAAGACTATTGCACATATTTTATGTATTTTCTCAAGAAAAGAGAATGAGAAATACATATGTATGCCCATTTCAACCCTGAAAAACAACAAAGACAGAGGTATTATAAGACTTTTGCACATACTATACATTATACATTATACATGTCACTAAGTAGTTGATAACAGACTAATACTCTGTGAACAGGAGTTTGGTCAGAAATAGAGGCTCATGGTATGGAAGCACATTGCGACCAGGATGTAAAAATAAAAACAAATCAGTATCACATTGTAACATGAAGCTTTTCACATTTTCATATTTCATTTTAATATGAAAATTATGATAAAACCAGATATTTCTCATAATATGACAATCAACTTTATCTTGGAATTATCTGGTAACATACAGGGTGGGGAAGCAAAATTTACAATATTTGAGGCAGGGATTGAAAGACAGTGTATGACCAATTAGTTTATTGAAAGTCATGAGAATTTATTTGCCACAAGAAAATTTACATAATAGAAAATGTTTTTATTCTATGTGTCCTCCTTCTTTCTCAATAACTGCCTTCACACGCTTCCTGAAACTTGTGCAAGTGTTCCTCAAATATTCGGGTGACAACTTCTCCCATTCTTCTTTAATAGTATCTTCCAGACTTTCT
Organism: Sphaeramia orbicularis; assembly: GCF_902148855.1. Classification (NCBI taxonomy): domain Eukaryota; kingdom Metazoa; phylum Chordata; class Actinopteri; order Kurtiformes; family Apogonidae; genus Sphaeramia; species Sphaeramia orbicularis. Next base: position 56,878,776 of record NC_043968.1, read on the forward strand.
CGTAATAGTTTTGCTCATAGTCATTCTCTTCTTTCCATTATAAACAGTCTTTATAGACACTCCAACTATTTTTGAAATCTCCTTTGGTGTGACGAGTGCATTCAGCAAATCACACACTCTTTGATGTTTGCTTTCCTGATTACTCATATGGGCAAAAGTTTCTGAAAAGCTATGGATTATAGTGTTAGGTTTGATTATGACATCAATATATGTTTGGTTTCAAAGCAATTGACGGAGTGCCTGCTGAGAAAAAACAACTAAATGTTCATTGTAAATTTTGCTTCCCCACCCTGTATGCTGCTACCACAAGAACATTTTCACATCGTAACGTAAAATTTAATAAGTAAAACTGATGCTTAAATAAACAAAACCTGGAGAATAGATAAATAGACAAATCTAGTTGTAATAGTTTACAATTAATAGTCTACATTCAGCTTGATGTTTGTATCTTTAACGTTAAATGAAGTTGAATAACACTGACTGGTCAGTAATGTCACATGACCCCCACCTGGTGCCTCTGATGGTTCACTTTAGGGCTATAACGATGACGTCAATTATGTAAATATGTCGATTTGTGTTTGATGCATTGATGCGTCACACTGTTTACAAGTGTTTGAGTCTGCCAGTTCACAGTCCTGAGATGAAGAAATTAAGACTAAAATGAAAAGCAAAAAAAATGTTCGATTCACCAGTAAAACCCACAGAGTTCGATAAATGATAGGGGATGGAGACACTTGGTTTATACACTACCAGTCAAAAGTTTGGACTCACCTTCTCATTTAAATGGAATGAGATAGACCGCAGATGGCCAACCAGTGCTCAGTATCACTGGGAACTCCTTCAAGACTGTTGGAAAACATTTCAGGTGACTACCTCATGAAGCTCATCGAGAGAATGCCAAGAATGTGCAAAGCAGTAATAAAAGCAAAATGTGGCTGTTTTGAAGAATCTAAAATATAAAACATGCTTTGAGTTACGTCACACTTTTTTAACTACATACTTCCATATCTGTTCATTCATAGTTTTGATGCCTTCACTGAGAATCTACAATGTAAATAGTCATGAAAATAAAGAAAAACCAGGTAGTGTATATGTATTAAATAATAAATAAACTGACCAAAAACTAATGAAAAATTTTCAAAATAATACATCACATGGGAAAAAATAAGCAAAAAAAAATTGACAAAAACTTCAGTAAAAAATGAATGAAATTAACAAGAACAGCCAAAGTGATCAATAAAATGAACCAAAATAAATAATAAACAACAAAGTAATAAGTAACATGAACAAAATAAGCTGCAAACTAAACAAAATTAAAGAAAACATAATAATATAGCCAACAAAATGAACAAAAGGCTAATGACAGTGGTTGTAGATGTTTGATTTTATTTTCAGTTAATGATGTATATTTTACTGAAAAAGTCCCTTTTTTCAGTTTTTGCTGTTTTCACGTAATAATCTTTGAATTTATTGTGAGCTTTTATGAACACCTACATGAACTGTAAATGAAATACAGGAAAATACCTGATTTCACTGAAAAATCCAAAGGGTAATGTTATAACGGATGGTCCTGAATCCTTTATTAAAGGTTAAATGTACAGGAAATTTCATTTGAAAGTCACCACAGAAAAAATTCTAGGTGTTTAACGGTTAAAGACAAAGACATTAGTGCAAATACTTCTTCCTCTAATTCTAGTTTTACTTAAGTGAGGTTTTGAAAGCAGGACTTTTACTTGTAACAGATTATTTTCCTCATAAATCGTAGTTTCCTCCTATAAAACACATTCCATGTAGTTGATGCTGCTGTACAAGTTGTTCTTCATTATGGTTGATTTTTTATTAAAGAAAATGACTAAAACCAAGAAGCAAACCACACACAAACCAACAGAATCAGACATCTGGGGACACTTTAATTTAATTAAACTTTAACTGTGGTTCCTTTAGTAAACTCTAACAAGGAAGTAAACAGCATTTCTGGTAAAAATATTTACACTTTATAACTATTTCCAGTAATTCGTCCACTGTTTCTCTTTACAGTGTATTTAATATTTATAACCAGCAGTAAAATGGATAAGAAACTGGAAAGTAGCAGAAGAATTAACAAATACATGAAGCCATTTAATTTTATTAACTTATTTGAATGTTTTTCAGTTGTTTTCCAGTTTAAAACACTGGTGACTCCTACATTTCACTGTCATTTCACAGGAAATGTTGCTAAAACCATCAAACTTTCCATGAAATCCATACATTTCATTACATTTTCAGATATTTAAGGATTTTATCATTTCCGTGTACAGCTGTGAAAGTGTAGTGAGGAACTGTTTTAGGATTCAGATGAGGTTTCCTGCCCCAGCTTCTCCCCTCAGCGGGCCTTCATTTTTCTGTTTCTTTCTAAATATCCCGTGGTTACTTTTTAGGTAAAATCTCACTGCCTGTTTACTCGGCGACCACTCTGAGTCGGAGTCACACAAAGGGACACAGAGGGGGTTTTTTACCGTCTGCAGGAGGTGAATGTACCCGATGAAAGGGACCGAACATATCATTAGAGCTCAGCTGAGGCTTTGGCAACCGTCGGATTGATCCTTAAATCTCACTGCAGTAACGAGGAAATGAGTAAATGAGTAATGACTCTTAACGTTTGATGATTTTGGACACACATCTGTTATGGTATCAGTTTAGCTCAGATCTTATATAGTCAGGAGATGCCACAGTGGAGTTTAAATGAAGAAATCAAGATGTGACTGAAGTGTAGACTTTCAGCTTCAGTTTAAGGGGTTTGACAAAAATATTACATTAACCATCTGGGAATTACAACTATTTTAACCATAGACCATTTTCAAATGCCCAAAAGTAATTGGACAAACTAAGATCATTATGAATAAAAAGGTTGTTTCTGATACTGTAGTGTACATGGCTTGGCTAATATGTAGTGGAATACATTTATATTTTATATATTCTATTTATATAAACTAATGTCATTGTGGGTTATATTAAAAAGCATAACTGAAATAATCATATATCGTATAAAAGGAAAATTAAATATAATTATAAATAATAGCCAGTTGTATATTGTAATTATATTCCTTTGTATTTCTCACATATGTAGTGGATTATGATGTAGAATTATATATATGATAATAATACTGATTTAATATAGACACATATTCATGTCGCACTAATATAGAATGATGTAGTTTGTGTGTTGTAGTGTAATAAAGGTGTGGATGAAATTAGAGTTTACTTCTTCCCACTCCTTTCCAGATGTGTAAATAACACTAAAATTTTATTAAGAGTATACATTTCTTTTTTTGCGGGTTGTCTTATGTTGGTAATTTGCTTTGGGCTTTTGTTGTTTGTTGGTGTGTGTATTGTGCTTTTTATATGTCCAAAATAAAACATCCATTAATTCAGTGATTCATTCAGATTTCCAACAGTCTGGAATGGACATAACCAAACACAGTTTCCCCCTGTAGATGCTTTTCCACATCCCATTTCTTTACCTTCTTGTGTTGTTTCTGCAGGGTGTTTTATGTCATTATCCATTTGTAATATGAAGCACCATCCTGTCACTTTTACAGCGTTTGTATGAATGTGGATACACCATGAAGACGGGTTAACACACTGACAAATATGATTCTAAAATAACTCATTTTAATATTGTGGTAGAAGGTGGGATTATTACAGAGACGTTTAGAAAAAGTAACAAAATGTCTTACTCTGAGCTGATTTTCTTGATGTAACTGGCTCACTTATCTCATTAAATCCAGAGAATGAAAGGCTGATTTCTCAAGAGAACAAGATAAATTATCACAAATAAGTGACTCATGTTTTCTCGTGATCACAGGATAATTATGCAGAGCTCCATAACTTAACATAGCATTTGTTTGATTTATCACGGCCAGTACTGGTGAGGATGATCCAAAGATGAGAAATAGGCCATTTTAATCTCAGTTTAAAACATCTAAATGTGAAAAGTTGACCTGAACTCCTGTCTCTGCCTCAGCTATAGTCATTTCCTGGTGATCATGATATAATGGTACTAAATGATAATTCCAATTTCCAATTCTTGTCCAGAAGTTTAGTTGACCTTCACTTTGATTTTGTTTGTTTTGTATAGTAAGATCCAAGCAACTTTATTTAACATTTATAAGCAGCATAAAATTCTGAATGTTCTCCATATAGCTAAACTTGTCCTCGTCAATCAAGTTTTCATCTTAAAAACAGCAGCAACAACAAAAAAAGTGAGATTAACACAACCCACAGTTATTTATTTCAAGGTGTTCTATGTAGTATTGATATTCTAAATTGTCACCAGCAGAGGTCAGTCTGGAACCAGAACAAACATATGACTAAAACCACTAACGAATCAAGACTATGTATCCACAGACTGTATCAGTCACTGAATAAAGTATAAAGTTAATTTAGACACATCTGTATTATGGAATCATCAAGTTTTCGTCTTCAAACTAAAAGTCAAAGACACTTATTTTGACAGCTGCTCAAAAAAACAGTGTGTCTTCAAATCTTCATGTGGTGTCAGCTGATAGTTTACATTATAGCTCTGTTAGCTGTAACAAGAATAGGATACCAAATTATTTATTAATTGAGTGTTGATTTATTGATTAATTTAATTATAGATTTATAACCAAACTTGAATCAACTCAAAACAATAATTTGGAAATCTTGCATAGGTGATAGTTCGTTGACTGCACAGTGAACCCATGTGTGAATAATAGTACACAAAGCACAACTGAGGCAATGGATTTATATACATATAAATACTTTATTAACTAAACTAAGACACACAAATAACATAAAGACAAGAGACAAATACAACCAAAGGAGCAGGAGATTATGGACAGGAGAATATGTAAATTAAGTTGGCAGATAGCTATATTCAAGAGATTATAATGTTAGTGAGGTTACGTTGAGGTAAACCTACTTAACTTGGAATAACACCAACTCAGATAAATCAGGAGCAAGTTTTCTTACAAGTTGTTGCGGTGCGAATGCAGCAACTGGCACGGCCTTGACGGCGGAGGGATGAAGTCTTCTGACGTAGTTCGAAGCAGGAACAGGCTGTGAAGCGACGTGCTTGCGCTGGAGGCCTGAAGGTCTGGAGTTCTGAAGTTCTGAAGCTCTGAAGTTCTGCTGGCTGGAGGAGGTTCACAGCTGGCTCTGGCGGCTGGTTCTGGAAAGCTCGCCAGGAGAAGATGGAACAGCTCTGAGAGCCAAGGAGATGGTCAAGACTCCTTGGAGAAAGCTCTTTGCTCTTAGGTGAGAGCTCAGAAGAGGTGGAGAAAGCTCTTTGCGTAGGTGAGAGCAGCGAGGGTGGAAAAAGCTCTGCTGAAAAGTTGGTTTCATTTACTTTTATAGTTTGTCCAAAAACCAGCTTGGAACGCCTTCCTCATGAATATAGATGAGTCATCGATGCCTTGGGGCGTTGCCTTCTTTGTCTGTTTTCGGCGGGAAAACGCCTCCTCGTGAATATTCAAAAATATCACGTTTCTCTTCCCTCTTGGGAAGACAGAGGGGGAGAAGACTGTGGCCTTGTAAGAAAACTTTACATCCTCAGATAAGATTCTTAAACTTTATACATCACCTGTAACCTCACTTAAGCATCAGTAAAATAATAGCATGATTATTCAGACATGCTATAAGCAGTGATACTCTTACTTTCACATAATTCACCGTGAACATGATCAGGATACACATATGTGAAACCACAGGTCAGGCAAATGGCTTAAGTATTACATGCATAAACGAGTTAACGTGCTGAGTTAATCAACATTAACACATAATGTAATACATTATTAACATGGCACATATAGGGATTTTATCATTCAGTCCTTTGTTCGTTTCTGGGTTCATCTTCACCTCTGGATAAGCAACAAGTTCCGGGGTGCTCTCAATTACCACGACAAAGGAAATGGCTCTTGATGAAGAACAGAGCGAAAATGAGCCTAAGTTTCATTGTTCTGTGTACTTTTAAATTAGGTTAGTCTCATTCTTTAAGCGCATCCGTCATTATAAATGTCGCTTGTAGAGGATGTCCCAGCTTTGACCTGGTGACGGACCAATCAGCATGGTTGTTCAGGAATTTGGTTTGACACGGAGAGGAAGATAATATAATTTATGATTCTGTTTTTGAGTCTGTTCACTCACTCCACCGTCATCCGGCTACATAGCTTAGCTCTGTTTTCAGACAGAAAACAGCCACAGTAAAACCGTAAATCACCTCTGTTTTCTGCACGATTTGTGTTGTCAGTAGTTGAACTAAAGATCTGTTTAGAATCGAATGAACAAGGTCAGAACTGTCACAGTTTAGTCTGAACCATGGCTCAACAAACAACAACTTAGCAAAGATAATAACATCCCATGATAACTTTATCCTCTATTTCAGGGGTCACCAACCCTGGTCCTTGAGGGCTACTATCCTGCATATTTTAGATGTATCCCTCTTCCAACACACTTGATTCAAATGATAAGCCTATCATCAAGCTCTGCAGAAGCCCGGTGACAACCATCAGGTGTGCTGGAAGAGGGAAACATTTAAAACATGCAGGATAGTAGCCCTCGAGGACCAGGGTTGGTGACCCCTGCTCTATATTATAAAAGCCAAGTGGCCTCTGTGTGCATATGTGCGTGTGTGTACCGGTATGTGTGTCTGGTTTATAACTGAATAACTGGACAGAGCTAGCCTTTGCCTTTTGGAGTACTTATGTATTTTGGGTCAGGGATCAGACAGGTGAAAACAACTTATTGATACGGCCAGTAATTTTTGAGTTATTAGATGTTTTTAAAATTACAACGGTCTGACAGGCAGCCTGTGGATGAGTCCATTCACAGCCACAGATGGGGCGGGGGGGGGGCTGGATCCGGATCAACGGAACTACCAGGACATGATGAGAGAACCGAGTCTGACTGTGATCAGACACTAACAAGGTCGGTCTGGTTCTTACTGTGGTCTGGTTCCACTCTGCCGGTTCCTGATCAGACCCGGCGTGTTAACATTGCCCTCTAGACGAAGAACACAACACCAGGCTGCAAATGCTGCATCAACGAGAGCTCACCGAGAACATGAAACATTATCAGAAAGGCTTCAATGTCAAGCAGAAAATACAGCAAGAAACAGGGACTGCAGAGAGAATTAAACCTCCCCGACAGACTTCAATACCAAGCAACAAATGCTGCAAGAGACAGAGCAAGAAGACAAAATGAAACCTCCTCACAAAAACTTCAAGGTAATACTTCAAATGTTGAAAATATGTGAATCAAAAACAGAATAAATCATCACCTGAAAGGGTTCTGTGCCAAGATGCTGATGCTGCTCAACATCGAACAATAATTCAAAATGAAAATGAGACTCAGCGAAATTCACATCTACAGCAAATGGCAGAAAGGCACAGACGGAGACTACACCCACAACACAATGCTGTCACTAGGCAACAGTCTCCAGAAATTGAACCATTTTACATTTGAGCTATGGGTACTGTGTGTGACAAGTGCTGCCACAGTGGAAAAGTCAGATTGGAACCACTATCCTCATATCCTGAGCAGCTAAAGGAACTTCTAACAGGAACCTCCCCACAAGCCAGAAATTTCCAAGAAAATATTAAACGATACAAGAGTGTCTTTGCTTTTGCTTCTTTTTGGGCAAAACTTGAAGATTGGCAGAAAAACAGGCATTGACGTGGACCATATTGCTTCAAACTGCATGGACAAATCTATCACAGAAAAAACTGTTTAATGAGAATGAGCAGCACAGGTTTGGACGGCTCTATTTACTGGAAGAGAGTGAAGCAGGTGAAGCTAGAATGAGCCTGAAGCCTAATGAACCATATAGACCAGATGTCATGGAAATAATAAAGGTGTAATTGAAGAAGTCAATCCCTTTGCAGCTGCATTAAAGAAGATGCATGAAGTTGAAAAGAAACAACAGCAACAAGCACAAGCAATGGGTACTGAACCCTTGCATTTCCCTGAGGCGACCTCGGTTGGGTTCATGGGACACTACATGTGGAAGAGTACCGAACTGCCAAACAACAATCATATTGCTACAGTGGTATGCCTATCGTCTTGCTATTTGTCAAGGGTTCAATGTTCTTCATGCATGTGGCAAATTGTCCCAACAGTACATTATTGATGCATATGTTAGAACAGGGGCATCAAGGATTGATTTCATCAGAAGACAGCAAGGGAAGCTGAGAGCAAGACAAGGGTCTCATGGATCCACTATACACTAAAGTTGCACAACAGGATGCTCAACTGGGCAATGTCTACATCCTACTGTCTTCATTCCAAGGAAGTCCATGTGCCAAAAAAATAAAACTTTGAGGATTCCATGGCTATTGTGACTGAATTTAGAAAAGGAACACTCTTCTCCACATTAACATACAATGCGAAGTGGAAAGAAATCACAGAAAATCTTCAGCCAGGCCAGTGGTGTGCTGAACCCAATCTCTGTTTGTATGGTTGATGGCAAATATTCAAAGGACTACCCCAAGGAATTCCGAGAACAAAGAGAAATTGATGTCGATGGTTACCCACTATATGCATGTCCAGATAATGGTAGAACTAACCTGACAGAGTATGGTGAGGTTAATGACACCTAGATTGTGCCTTACAATGCATATCTATCACTCAAGTATGAAGCCCACAAGTCATGTATGAGCATCAAGAGCATCAAATATCTTTATAAATATGTTTAGAAAGGCCACGATGCAGCTAACATCCAAGTGAAAGAAACAGGACTTATGCATCATGACGAGATCTCTACATTCCTTGATGCTCGCTATGTGAGTATGCCAGAACCTATATGGAGATTAAATGAGTATTCGATGCCATACCAGACTCACACAATCATTCGACTACCAGTCCACCTTGAGTTACAGCAGCCTGTATACTTTGAAGAAGGAAGAGCACAAGAGGTACTTGATGGGGCCAGGGACAATGATACAAAGTTGACAGCGTTTTTCAAGTACAACAAAGAAAATCCTGATGAAAGATAATACATCTATTGGGAATTCCCCAAGCATGGTGTGTTTAACAGAGTGGAAGTCAGTGAGGGTGTACTCAGAAAGAAATGACAGCCATGGGAAAGAGGTGGAAACAAGGAAGCAAGGGTGTATTCTGTCAGTCCTAAGAACCATGAGCAATTCTGTCTCCGTCTGCTACTACTTCATGTACCAGGACCTACCAGCTACGATGATCTTCTCACTGTCAATGGTCACAAAGCAGAGTATTTCCATGAAGCATGTCAACTGAGAGGACTCCTTGCTGATGACTCAGATTGGGACAATGTACTCACAGAAGCATCAACATTCCAAATGCCAAGGCAATTACGAGATCTCTTTGCAACACTCTGCATTCATTGTAGACCATCTGATCTGTTGGAACTGTGGAACAAACACAAGGGAGGCTGAAGACTATGTCCAGCAGTATCCAGTAGGGATTGTTGAAAACATGGTACTCACTGACATTGAAAAGAGACTCTCTGTAGAAAACCTCATATGTAAAGATCTTGGTCTACCTGAGGTAGCTGTTTGCATGATGTTTCAAACAATCATCAGACCATAGAACGGCCAGGTGTCACCATAGATCTGATGAGTGAAGAGCAAAAAGAGGTGGTTCAAAACATACTGAACGAGGTTGAGGAAGTCCAGAGAGGTAATCCTCCTAAAGGCAGAGCTCACTTCATTGATGGTTCTGGTGGTAATGGTAAGACAACAGTCTACAACTGGCTAACTTACACATTGAACTAGAGAGGACTCAGTGCTGTTTCATGTGCATGGACAGGTGTTGCTGCAGCACCTTATCAATGGTAGAACAGTGCATAATCTGTTTAAGCTGCCCATCCCAATCTTTGACACAAGCACATGTAAGGTCAGTCCTACATCTAAGCATGCTGAATTTCTCAGAAATATCACACTTTTCCTCCTGGATGAAGCCTCACTGATTCCTCTACATGCCCTACATGCCATTGATATCATGATGCGTGATATCACTGGAGTAGATGAAATCTTTGGTGGAAAGATTTTCTTCCTTGGGGGGAGACTTCCTTCAAGTTTACCAGTGTTACGCAAATCTTCAGGTGCTGGCATCATAGAAAATGGTCTGAAAAGCTCTCCACTCTGGCCACAGATCAATGCAATGAAGCTCACAAAAAATATGCGAGCCAAACCTGAGGAGAAAACATTTGCTGATTGGCTCCTTCAGTTAAGAGATGGAAACCTAAAAAGCAGTTATGAAGCTGCAGAAGAATGCATGATAGATGTACCACAAGAGTGCATTGTAACAGGGAATCTGATTGATAAAGTATTCTCTGACATCAACCAACAAGACGTATCTGCAAGACATCCTCACACCAAAAAATTAAGATTCACAAAAACTCAATGATGACATCCTTGACAGAGTGAATGGCAAAAAGAAAACCTGTTACAATGTAGACAATGTCCTCACCGACAATGAAGAGGAGGCTTTTACCTACTCCCAAGAATTCCTACACAGTCTCACACCTACTGGTATGCCAGCCCACAAACTGAACCTTAAACTGGGAGCCATTGTCATGTTAATGAGGAACTTGGATATACGAATTGGGCTCCGTAATGGCACCAGACTCATCATAAAGAGGATACATACCAATGTTCTGGATGCAGAGGTTCTGAAAGGCACCAAAAAAGGAAAGAGGGTTCTTATTCCCAGGGTAAAGCTGGCACCTTCTGATCCAAACTTACCCTTTGAACTGGAATGAAGACAGTTCACAGTAAGATTAGCCTGCTCTGTGACCATAAATCACAGGGACAAACTTTTGAGAAAGTAGGCATCTACATACCCTCTCCAGTATTTTCACTTGGACAGCTCTATGTGGCTTTTTTTCTAGAGCAAGATCACATGCTGATGTGTTTGTGACAAATGATGCATCTTCAAAACAGGGACTCATAAATAATACATTAGTAACCCAAAACACTGTCTATCCTCAAGTGCTATGAATAGAACAGTAGTATATCAAAACAAATATCTCAATTTTGCCAGCTGTCAAACCTAATATCAGCTAAATTTGCCAAATATCATAAATACAATTATTCACAAAACATTGCCACTTTGATTTCAGTTTCAAATCGTTATACAAACTTAGCATAAGTTAGGACCAACTTCTAAAAAAAAGTCAGCTCCCCATTTTATCAACTCTACTGCTTCTAGACGTACGCTAGTACCATCTTAATTCTCAGAATCAAATTCAGCCGTGTAGAAGAAATGCTGACATTTCAGCATCAAACTCCATTCTTTTCCTGTATAATTGCATCCAGTGGAAACAACAGCAATGCTTCTATTTTTATCACTTCTTTTCTTTGACTCTAAAAGTTGTTTCTTATTGGTTCTCATTCCATCTGGTCCTTTTCTTATGCTTTCGTCAAAGGCCCTGTGGCGTTAGTTTTCCTCACCATTCGAGAATAGCAGAGTGACTCACTACTCCCTCTAGTGGTCACATAAATCCTCCCACATAAATGCAGTTTATATCTCTACAATGCAATACACTGGCATGTTTTATTTGTTTTTACTGTTTCACTGTTGTTCTTAATTTCTGCATTGGCACTTTGAATATGGCTGTAAAGCACTTTGGGCATCGTTGGTTGTTGTAAATGTGCTATATAAATAAATGTGACCTTGACCTTGACTTATATTTAAAAGTGTCTCAAAGGAGGAAAAAAAAAATAACACAGAATTTATACCAAAATGGAGAATAATTGAACTATTTGTCAGTCATCAGTTTCATTATATTGCAACAGTGGATAGGTTTAAATCTACAGGAGCTTTTTAACACATTTAAATAAAGACTGAACTGAGGAACAGAGACATCCTGAAACACTGTAAACTGAAATTCAGCACATGTCTGACCTTTAACCTCCTTAACTAGAACACCCTGCTGTTTCAGGACACCTCCTAAAACATACATGAATACATAGGAATGTGATTATTAATAAATGGTTAACATGAATAAAGGATAAACTAGTTTATAATTCATGTTAACTTACACAACAGTCCAGTTAATTCTAAAACAATGATTCATTACATCTGTATGTGTGTGTTTTATGCTGAATTAGACACTGATGGAAGATCATATCCTAAAAGTACTAATGCACGCTTCTACACATAATAGTTCTACACCTTATTAAAATAAAAGAATGTAAGTGTTATGAGAAAAAATGGTTTTAAGTATGGATTAATTTTCCTGCTCATTTAAAGTACTATAAACTGCACCATGTTCTATAAGATCATCATCTGTTCATATCTCTGAAAAGAGCTCAGAAATATGTCTGTTTCCAGCTTTGTGATGATGCATTTTACAATCAATCCACAATTATTTATTCAGTTTAAAAATGCAATGATTAATCAATGAGTTGCCTAGTTTTATATTAATACTCAAATATTTGGATAATCAATAATCGGTAAAAGGTCAAAACTGTTATTTTAGCTCCTTGAATATGAATATTTTATATGAATTTAAATATGATTGATCAGAGGATGTCATTTTAAGATTCTGATTGATGTTTAGCACTATTTTATATGTTTTACAAACCAAATAATGAATCAGTTGACCAAGAAAATAACCAACAGATTAATCAACAATGAATATAATCATAATCATAGTTTAAGATCAACACTTAGAAGATGCACATCATTCTTCAGTTTACTAGGACCATTTAACCTCTTAACATCCACCAGGTCACCGTCAACCCCTTTTACGGTGAGGGTTAGGGTTACAGATGAGCTATGTTTAAACTGATGTAGTTTAGCTTGTGTTTCAGTCACATGTTAAGCACATACGATGCCTTTCAATGAAGTCTAATAACATGTATTTCAACTTGTATTGTGTAACATTGACTCTAACTCTAAACTTCAGCCTGTTTTGGGGTTAGGGTCCCCAGAAAGCTGGATGCTGAAAGGTTAAATCACATTTTCACTGAACAGGAAGATGATGAAAACTGTAAAAGAAAGTAAAGCTGACAGACAAATGTAGGGGAATAGAAGGCTGAAGTTACACAAGTTCATCTGAAAGTCATACCTTAAAGATATATAACATGGTTTGTCTTAGCTAACCCTTAAAGAACTAGAACTGATTTCCAATTGATTTTTTTTTTTTTACATTTAACTTTTTTAAATCACTTATCACAATTTATCATAATATTGTTTACATTTGTAAGTGGAAATCAGGTAATTTCCTACATTTAATTTACTGATCATATAGTAAATTCAAAGGTTATTATTTTAAAACAGAAAAAAGGAACTTTTTCAGCTAAATATATTATTAATAGAACATAAAAACAAGCATCTATATCCACTGTCACTGATCCAACTCCATGGGTTTTACTGGTGAATCAGTGTTGTAGAAGATGACGGTGTTTCCATGTTCACTACGGAGCCTCTGAACATCCACATGGGTCATATCTAATGACCATGAAAAGATGACAAACTGCATTTTTCACCAATTATTTACATTTACATGATGACAGGTTTAGTGGATCAGAAGTTATTAAACATTTTAGATCAGTAGATGTTTTTGCTCACCAGTGGCTCATTTAGTCTTTGAGGGTTATAAATCAGAATTTACAGGTATAACAACTGGTTCAACGGGTCCACACCTTATATTTAACTGTATACTTTGAAGATTTTTTTGTATTCTACATTGTATATTCTGTACGCTCTGTTGTTGGATGTTAAATTGTACATTTTTTGCACTGTAGGGTGGTGTCACAAGACAGTTGGCTGCTCTAAGTTAAGGGTTCAGCATGAATTTACATCAGTTATTTACATGTATTGATATTAGTGATTCAGAAGTTATAAACATTTTAGATCGTAAATGCTTTTGGATGCTGGAGGCTGTTTAGGTCTTTGAGGGATAAAGTGTCTGAGGGTGTGAATTGGATGTATAAACCTATCAGAGAGTCTCATCATGTGACCTGAAGGTCAGGTGGCTGCTTTGAAGTTTTAAAATGTCATTAGGGCACTAGTAGTTTATGTTCTCCAGATGTCACCCTAAAGGTCATAAAGCCACAAATGTTGTAAAAACCTCTTTGTTCTGGTTTCAGTCCAGTTATCCCCCAGGAGCCTTCATCTGCCCCATCCTCCTCCTTTTTACTGTGTTTACTTTTGTTTTATTGTTTGTTCCTCTTCTTCTCTACAGTATGGGATTGTCATGGATGCAGGGTCGTCACACACGGCGTTGTATATGTACAAGTGGCCAGCAGATAAGCAGAATGGGACGGGCGTGGTCACCCAGCACGGAGAATGTCATGTGGACGGTGAGTTGAGCAGCAGCTCCTCCAAAAGCATCAGGTTCAGTGTGGTTAATGGAGCAGACCAGGGTTTGTCGTATTCAAACTAAATAACCCCTGTCCTCCTCCGCCTTCTGTTTGTCACCTCCCAAAATGAGCAAATATACAGCAGATTTATTCTCTCTAGATGATAGACTCACCTGGAAAGTCACACACATTTGCAGCGTTCATGATTTGGCTGTAAGACCAGGGATATCACATGGTTAATTCACCCATAAAGACCCAGTGCTTCTTTTATGGCAGTTCCAAAATGAATTTTTCTCTCTGTTTAACCTCTCTTGAGCTATTCATCACCATTTATTATATATTATCCTCTGTATTTTGCTTTTTTTCAGTAAAAATTTGGTATTTTCCTATATTTCATGTAGATGTTCATAAAAGGTCAGATTAAAGTTGAGGGTTCTTATATCAAAACCAGAGAAAACTGAAGATAAAGTGACTTTTGCAGCAAAGATATCAATAATTAATATAAAAATAAGTGTCTCCATCCACTATTATTTGTCAAACTCCATGGATTTTACTGGTGAATCAATGTTGTAGAAGATGATGGTGTTTCCATGTTCACTATGGAGCCTCTGAATGTCCAAATGGGTCATATCTGATGACCATGAAAAGATGATGAACTGTATTTTACCTGAATTTTTTTTAACATATTGATAGGATTAGTGGATCAGAAGTTGTTAAACATTTTATATCAGTAGATGATTTTAGTTGCTGTTTGGTCTTTAAGGGTTAATGTCAGTTTACATGATTTATCATTTACTGTATTTTTATTTTGGCACCAAGGCTGCTGATGTTCCACAAAATGAACAATGGCAGCACATCACACATTTCCAAATAAAGACCTTTATGTTCGTGATGTGCCACCAATTTTGGGAGTATTGTATTTGTATTGCATTTTTTGGTGGAAGTTGTGGACAACGTAAAAAGTGAATGAAACTTCCATGAGGTCACATTGGTTTTAGGACGGTTGTTCTGAAGCCTTGAGTTCAGTGTTCTGGGGGTCCCCATCCTGGTTTTCAAAAACATAACAACCAGTAATTTGATGGAGGATGAGGTGGGTGGACATAGGGAACGCTGAGTTTGACACTTACCAAACTAACTTTAAAAACACCAACTACACTGACTGACAATGTCACATTAAAAACAGAACAGCTACTTGATAAATACAAACAACATCATGAATGTCATTTTTGTGTAATGTATGGTGTTAAATACATTAATCAGCACTAGCTAGTGAACTCTAAGTGCTCAGAAGACACAGCAGGTCGTCCGCAAACCAGGTGGTTGGCAGCTCAATCCCTGTCCATATGTTGAAGTGTCCTTGAACAAAGTGTGTGAATGTGACACATGAAGTGTTTTGAGCAACTAGAGTGTAGAAAAGTGCAGTAGAGATGTACTGCAAGTACATGTAAATGTAGCTATGGTGTTTCCACAAATAATAATCAGGAGTCATTTACAAACAGGGTGTTACCAGTGTCAACACAACCAAATAAAAGCCCAAAGGTCCTCAAATACAGGCCAGAAAAAAATTATATGGATAAAGTTCTGGTGCCAATTAAATACAATGTTTACTTCTACACATGTAATTCAATACAAACTAAAATGGAATCTAAGTTGTTTTCAGTGCTTCTAAATCAGTCCAATTTCAGTCACTGCAGGTGTGTGTCTTACTTTTTCAGGGAAATCATCATTTGTAGAAACACACAGAAAGATAAGAAAAATAATATATACTCAATAAAATTTGTATTAAATGATGAATCCATAGAAATGCAATCCTGGTCCAGGAAATCTTGCCTTTTTAAAAAATAAGGGATCAAAACTGTTGCATTATTTCAATAGCAGGTAAAAGCAAGGTTTCCTAGTAAATAAAACGATTTCTACTTATTAAACAATAAATTGTCATTACATAACTACCTGGTACTTTCTGCGGCTTAGAAAAATAAAGACTGTGGGTACAGTGGGTTACTCAAAGAGGCCAGGTAGTGTAATTATCATAATCATCATAAAATAATCCTCTGTTAATGAAAGTTTCAGTCTACAGCTACAGGAAAAATGTGTTTTATTCAGTAAAAAGATGATGTGAATGTGTGACACAGCAGCTAACTGTACAGACAACACCCACCTGTCAATCACAGCAGCCACACCCATAATTATGCATAACTCAAGGCTCAATATAATTTAAACAGGGCTCGAAAGTGCGTTACATAAAAATTCACCCTGTGTGCAGTTGTAATGAATGGGTTATTCGCTCCACAGACCAGAACCAATATTTGCACCAGGCTGTAAACAGGTTTGTTTTTGCTGCAAAAGTAATAGTTAATGAATGTGCACATAGCAGCACTCTAATGGGCTTCACTCTGTGAAAGGTGACATAATGTCACTGAGTTTGATTAAATATCCATTGGGACATGTCTGTACTCATGTCTGTCAATGCTAATCAAACCTTTTGTAAGAAAATATAAATACACTCATGGTCCCTGAGGGTAAATGTGACTTGTGAAATAGTCCTACACACTGCTTTAGTTAATCAATTGTTGAGTGTTGAAATAAGAGTTTAAAGGAAAGAAAAAAACAAAGTGGTTGTTTGTACTGAAATGATTTATATCCTGAGTTATTCTGTACTTGAACACATCATCAGAAGGATTGAAAGCCTGCATGGAACAACTTCTAGCCTCCATGAGTCGATTCTGATGCTGAACTTAACCCAACTGATCCCTGAACTAATTCCACCATCACATAAACTCACATTACCCTGGAAATGTCAGACACTGAAGGAAGCAGGAAACACATTGATTAAATGTGGAAAGAACACCCGGGTCCTCAGTTAAAGGCATTCACCACTGTGGCTAAAGGCTAAAACAACAGACTGACTCCATAAAGGTTTAAGGCTCTGCAACAACAGCTACAGTGAAACTTTTCACTGTGTCATTTTCAATACATTTGATGATCCTTTTGATGATGAACTGAGTCAGTAGTTGATTCATTCCTGCTGGAAGAAAATGGATCGGTATCATGTTATAACACGATATTTTTCTCAGGAAAAACCATGCTGTTGTATGCTGGTAAGTCATAAGCTGATAATGTAGCAATTCATATTAACAGGAAATATCTCATCTTATTTGTCATTATGACATAATAGTGATCAATTAGATTTTTCCAGCCTGGCAGAAATACCCTTCTGTGCATCAAAGTTAAAAATTCAAAAATAATTATATTATCTATACTTCTACAGCACTTTTAAAACAAATTGCCAAATGCTTAACAATGAAACTGATAAAATGCATAATTACAAAACAGCAAAGAATGACAATTAAAGGTAACAAAATTTATAAATAAGGTAAAAACAGAATATACTTTCCAATAAAAGAGAAGAGAAGAGACTTAAAAAAAAGACACAGACTCAGACAATAACAGATCATACCACAATAAAATAAAGAAAATTAGACATAAAATGAATGACTTCTCAAGCAGGTTTTATCTTATTTTTCGAGAAAAAATAGATTCCAACATGAAAAAAAGGTCATATCAATTTTTTCATGGGTTTACAGAGAAGAATTGTTTTATCTTTCTAAGAAACGATGAATGGAAGCTTCCACTGTGTTCGACCCCTGAACTGTCGAAACACTGCAGGTTCTGTGTTGATATAAGATGAATATCGACTCTAAACATCTATGTTTGCTGTGTTTTTCCTGTGAAACGGTGGCAGCGGGTTCCTCTGAACACATGATCTCATTGTGTTGGTGGAAGTCGTCTTTCTCTCAACCAGTGGATGGATCGTGACTCAGGAGTGAGTCAGCTGACTGAGCTCCTCCAACGCCAAAGGGTCTTTATGTCTTTATGCTTCTGTTAGTTACAAAAACAAAGATATGTTTCAGTTAGTCATGGACTGGTCCTCAGGGGGCTCTGACTGGGATGCACCAAGATGATAATTCACAAAATATATAAGATTGAATTAATTACACTAACCCATAAAGTCCCAGTGCTACTTTGGTGACAGTTCTCAAATGTTTTTTTTCTCTATATTTCACCTTTCTGAAGTGATTTATCACCATTTATTGTAATATTATCTTCAGTTTTGCTTTATTTTGTGAAAAACTAGTATTTCCCTATATTTAATTTACTGATCATGTAAAATGTTCATCAAAGCTCAGATTAAAATTGAGGGTTATCAAATCAAAAACAGAGAAAACTGAAGAATTGACTTTTAAAGGAAAATGTATCATTAACTGAACATAAACCAAGTGTCTCCATTCACTGTCATTGATCCAACTCCATGAGTTGTATTGGTGAATTAATGTTGTAGAAGATGACGTTGTTTCCACATTCACTATGAAGCCTCTGAACGTCCAAATGGGTTGTATCTGATGACCATGAAAGGATGATAAACTGTTATTTACAATTATTTACATGTATTGACAGGATTAGTGGATCAACAGGTATTAAACATTTTAGATCTGTAGAGGATTTGGTCACCAGCGGATGTTTGGGTCTTTATGGGTTAAAGTGATTCAGAAAATTAAACCAATCTGAAATATTTACAGATTTTTTTTATCAAGAGCACTACGAAAGATTGTTTGGGAAATGGAAAGAAATTAGTGTCCATACTATTAAACATTGAGCGATGATCTGAGAAAATGATTTGATGATTTGAATTCAGGAAATGTTTTTATATTAAAAATATAAAAATTCCTGTACAAATAAACATGTTCAAAACTCAATAATACATTCAATATTGTCTGTATGTGAATGTCCAGCCTCTGAACAAGCAGACTGACCCCTCATCCATTTGTTGCCATGTGTTCTTTATGATTTTGGAACACTGTTCTTGGATCTGTTGGAACACAATGAACAGCCACGGATATCTGAAATATACACAAATACATTTTTTAATTTAGTGTTCTGTTACTGCCACATCATGACTGGCTTTACTTCCATCTTTATATACAGTCTATAAAAATGTACCAACTTGTTCTAAAGCTTATTTTCATTTGTACACAGTTACTGGGCCTATTTGTCTCCACAGTGGAAGAATTGTAGACATTGTTTATAAGTGAACAGTTCAGTGAGTTCATTTTTCTCCTTAAGTATACTAACGGGGAGGTGTGTTTTATTTTGGTAGTGATCACTATGATGCATATGATACAACTGAATCATGACGGAAGACTTTGCTTTGTGGAAACAAGATGCTGCAAGTCTTCAATTATGTGATCCGGTGTTGTAACCTTTTTGCAGGTGGAGGTATCTCCAGCTATGCGGGCCAACGGGGAGCTGCAGGGCGGAGTCTGGAGGCATGTTTGGATCAGGCTCTCAAGGAGATCCCCAAACAACGACACCACCTGACACCGGTTTACCTGGGAGCCACGGCCGGCATGAGGCTGCTGCAGTGAGTCACAGTCGCACAGTTTTTTTCTTATTGTTTGTCTCTATGCAACTTCGTTTTACTCATGTACTTCATCTTTCAGCACCAAAATAATTCTGCCGAATTTAAAGACATCTCTCACATCAAAAGCAACGGTGCATTAATAATAAACAAAATAGCAACATGGTCCATATATAATTTTTTCTGGATTTTCTCTTTAGAAATGGTATGAAAGGTACATTGTCTAAGATTGAGGTGGATCTAAATGTAAAATAGGAACAAAATATTCATAATTATGTTTTTTTAATTATTATTAATGATAATTAACAAGACATTGTGGACAGAAATACAACAACACATAAACAAAGGGAAAATAAAACAAATAAACAAACCGAAAACAACAACAATGACAGAGTAATGACAAACAACAACAATGAAAACATCATGTTACAATGAAAAAGATCATAAATGTAAAAAGCAACTAAACAATATAGCTTGGTAAGGGGCGACAGGGAAAAGGGGAAGAGGAGAGTGTGAGTGAAAGTGAGAAAGAGAGAGGGGGAAAATAATAATTGTTGTAATAATACAAAAATATAATAATAATAATAATAATAATAATAATAATAATAATAATAATAATAATAATAGTAATAATAACAATAATAATAATAATAATAATACCAGTAGCCTAATTTGCTAGTATTATTGTGGCAGTGGTAGTGGCAGAGGCAGCCACAATACAACAATGGGTTAAATAATTTAATTTTTGTAATAATGTATTTGCATCAGTTACTGACCGTTTGAGTTCATATGAATTAATTTAGATTAATATGGCTATTATGTTATCATTATCATCATTATTACGGATGGGAATTGATAAGAATCTATCAGTTCGGGTTCCATTATTAATATCATTTATCGATTTGTTCCCCTATTGATTCTTTTATCGATTCTCATTGGATTAGGGAATAAACTACAGTACAAATGGCTTTGTTTGCATTAACTCTTTCATGTCAAATATGCACTAACATTTTGCATTTAATTCTAACAAACCTCATAAAGGGTTATAAAGGTGTAGTTAAAGGAGTGTTAGAGCCTCGTCATCATCTAAATGTAATTCTAGGACATGGAGATTACTCATAAACAACAGAAAACCAGGTTGACACAGTGAAATGGCATGAACAGAAACAGTAGTGATAGAACCCAGAGACGTTTAATGTTAGCGGCAGCGACAGAGGACGCTTTGCTGTAGGATCCTAACCCCCTTTGCTAAACAGCCAATCAGAGACATTACATTGGTGCAGTTTAACTGGATGCTGTGGTTAAATGTTTCCACATGTTGGAGGTATTTAACCCTTTGTCATAATGGAAGCTCTGCAACTATTGTAAATGGCCCGAGTGCCATCTTTACTGGTGAAATACAAGCAGACTATAGAGGCGTCTGAACCAAAATACAGAAATGATGCAATGATGCATTTGATGTGATGATGTTGGAGAACCAATGAGCAAAATTATGAAGCAAACAGATTAATAATTCCAAGGACCTGAGCTACTGGAACTGGTTCTTGCTTCCCATCTCTTATTTATTAGTTTTATAAACTTAGAATGAATTGTTATCTACAAGGAGATTCCTCCATGGGTCTGATGTTTCTTAAAACCGCCTTTTTCTTCTGCTTTCCTGTCTGTTTAATTACATAAAATATCAACATGCATCATCATTATCATCCACTATGTCAGCACTAGACCGTTCTCCTCCACTAAAAAGCTGAAAACAGACAAAACAAACACTGGTTCCTCTGTAGTGGACACAATAGGGGACGGAGATGGGGTATTCAGCTGGCTGCAATCTGCAACTTCGCTAAATGTTGCTGAAGATTAACGAATGAACCTTCATAAAACTAGAGCAGAAACGTAGAGAGTGAGGTTTCAAAGAACAAACAGCAGATCAACAGGAGGACACATACCCTTGGTCATATGTTCAGCATTTAGTTGTTATGTCATTACATATGTGAGTGAAGTAGTTCTTTACCCATGACCAGATCCAGTGTCTTCCAAAATCTGATTATCTAAAGATCTCCATTTACACTCAGACCATTTCCTGTCTTATCAGCTTCAGCAGCTGAGCTTTTACTTTTACACAGAATGGGCCTTCATATGCCTCATAATCAGAAAGAAATGTTGCCATTTCAGCATCAAACTCCATTCTTTCCATTTAGAGCTGTGTCCAGTGAAGAAAACAACAACAGTGCTTTTAGTTTTTTTCACTGAGTCACTTTCATCAGCTCTAAAAGTTGTTTCTTAATGGTTCTCATCCCATCTGGTCACTTTCTGATTCTTCAGTTGCAGGTCCTGGTGTTAGTTTTCCTCACCATGGGAGACCAGCAGAGTGGCTCACTACTCCCTCTAGTGGTCACATAAATCCCCACGGCCTGTCGCTGGAAATAAATTCAGTTCATATCTCTACAACCCAATACATCGGCATCTTTGACAGAACTTCACAGCTCTCTATTCTAAACACTCTAATGATAACTTTAGGTCATATTTAATATTTGATCATATAAATACTACATATAACCCTTTTTAAATTAAATAATGAGCCTTTGAAAATGACAGTGGAAAGAGAACAAAGTGATGTTTGTGTTAAAATTTTGGAAAATAAAAAAGTCAAATTTGTATTTTACTTCCCACCTCTGGAGTGGATTGATCCCTGAAATACACGGTTGAACATAAAGTTGGAATAATTTTGTTTTCATACACATTCCTCTTTTTATTCCTATTTATACACATCAGTAATCACCTTTGACCAGGGGAAATGATCACAGGAGTCCCAGTTACACTTTATCATCAAGAATAAATCACATTGTCATTTCATGAGAAAAGATAAAAAATATTTTATTACAACTTTATGGGCAACAGTGTATTAATGTGTCCAACCTTATGTCACAATTTATTTTATTTATCTTCTCTTAAGCATTAGTACAATGTGATTCTCTGCTTCTTTTTGCTCCATATCATAGACACGTCTTGATTTGTTTGGCAAATCATCAATAAAATGTGTCCTTCAGTAACATATCAGTAGCATTTACATTGTGTGTGATGCATGAACGTCACAGTTTGTACTGTATCTAGACCTGACCTCCTACCATATGAACAGTCTGGTGAAATCATGTTACTTGTCCTCCATCCAGGATCTCCAATCCACAGCAGTCAGCTCAGATCCTGCAGGAAGTGGGACATAAAATCCAGTCGTACCCGTTCAAGTACCAGGGAGCAGTGATTCTGAGCGGTGAGGACGAGGGGGCTTACGGCTGGGTCACCGTCAACTACCTCTTAGAAAACTTTATTAAGGTACTGAAGTCTATCAGAGAGGTTGGATTGGGTTTGTTCATGTTTCAGAGGGAGCAGGTTTTGGCCTGTTGTATTTTATTTAGAAGGTGAATGGTGACATCTAGTGGCTTGTGTGACTCATTATTCTTATGTTAAAGCTTGTAAAACTTGTTTGCAGGAGGCATTTTCATTAGTTTTTCCATTTGTCTGTCTTTTTTTTCAGTTTACACTACTTTTATAAGTGTGTAAGTGTTTGAGTTTTATTTTTATTTTGAGGAATTAACTAGTTTAAGCTGAATTTATATTAATTTTAATATTGTACTTTCAGTTTTTCAGGTATTTTGGGGGAAAATCTGATTTATAAAAACTGAAACTGAAAGATTTAGAAAAAAATACATAAAAAAAAAAAATAAAAATATATATATATATATATATATATATATATATACACACATATATATATATATATATATATATATATATATATATATATATATATATATATGATTAAATTTTGTGGAAAAAAAAAAAAAATGTATTCACTATGGACCTATGATGTTGCTCCAAATGTATACAGTATAACACAAGAGAACAGTTTTGAAAGACAATTTGAGCCTCTAGTTTCTTCTTTTTCAGATAACATATGTCCAATAAAGTGAGGTTGATGTGAAAGACCTAAATTAAAAGTGAAAATGACCATAAATTCTAATTTCTGGAGCCAATTGCGGATGAAACCAAAGCTGATTTTAGTTGCAAATGTATATTGCTTTTGTTCATGTTGCACTTATTTTAATATTATTTTTATTTCAATTAACAATATGTCTTTTACTTCTTGTCTTTAGATTTAATTTTAGTTTTTGTTCACTATGATAAACCTGTTCACATGAGCTACAAAAGGATTAAAACAAATTTATCTTGACAAAATATATTTTGTCATCTTTAAAAATCTTTGAAAGGAATCAGAACAGGAAGAACCACTTTTTTTAAACCCAGATCACCCAAAGAAATCAGAACAAACAATCAATACAAATAATTTATTTTTACAACAGTAAAAACTCTTTCCTCTGTGATGAGAGGAATTGTTTGGATGGAAATTAGAAAGATAGTTTGGAAACACTAATCTTGAGGTAATAAATGAATAAACTACCTCATACCAACTCTGATTCCTGTTCTCCTAGTGTCCATCTTTGAATGTACAGTATCTGTTTCAACCTAACAGACCAGTGGAATTCCCATCATGCCCTGCTCTCCTTCCCCTGCAGTACGGCTTCGTGGGGCGCTGGTTCAGCCCCGGCAGAGCCACCGTCGGAGCCCTGGACTTCGGCGGAGCCTCCACCCAGATCACATTTGTGACCCAGGAGGAGTTGGAGGATGCGAAGGACCGGATAAAGCTGCGTCTGTACGGTCAGGATTACTCGCTCTACACCCACAGCTTCCTCTGCTACGGCAAAGACCAGGCCCTCAAGAGGCTGCTGGCACATTTAGTCAAGGTACAGTCACGTCTTAAGAAAAGTGAATGAATCTAAACACTCTGAGCACTTGGACTTGGTTTATTTTGCCATCACATCCTCCCTGACCTTTACAGATGAACTCTTTGTAGACTATTGTCACAAATTTGCCTCAATATTCCACTCTTCTTGTAATGAGGTGCTGCTCAACACTCTTTGTGAATGTACGTATGTTACCTGGTTATCTATGATTCCTGATGTTCATGGATCAATTTCAACGTCCTGTTTCTGTAATGGTGTCATTAACCCATAAAGACCCAAACATCCAGCAGTGACCAAAACAATCTACTGATTTAAAATGTGTAATACCTGTTTAATAATCTGTTGATCTAACATACATATCAATACATGTAAATAATTGAGACAAAATGCAGTTTGTAATCTTTTCATGATCATCAGATATGACCCATTTAGACGTTCAGAGGCTCCATAGTTACCGTGGAAACACCATCATCTTCTACAACATTGATTCACCAGTAAAACCCATGGAGTTTGACAAATGACAGTGGATGGATACACTGGGTTTATGTTTAGTTCATGATGTATTTTATTGAAAAAGTCATTTTTTCTTGAGTTTTCTCATTTTTTTTATATAAAACCCTAGATTTTAATCTGAGCTTTTATGAACGTCTACATGATCAGTAAATTAAAAATGGGAATATACCTGATTTTCACTTAAAAATCCAAGATACTGAGCATAATAGTATAATAAATGATGATAAATCACTTAGGTTAGATAGAGAGAAAAATTCATTTGAGAACTGACACAAAAGTAACACTGGGTCTTTATGGGTTAATTTAGAATAGAATAGAATAGAATAGAATAGAATAGAATAGAATAGAATAGAATAGAATAGAATAGAATAGAATAGAATATCTTGGTTCTACTGATCTTCTGATTTTGGATCATTTGTGTTTTGTCTGGATTGTTGACTGGAGGAACTGATCAATAGTAGCATCAATAAAATCATCTCCATACCTGAAACTGGAAAATACTATT
Organism: Sphaeramia orbicularis; assembly: GCF_902148855.1. Lineage (NCBI taxonomy): Eukaryota > Metazoa > Chordata > Actinopteri > Kurtiformes > Apogonidae > Sphaeramia > Sphaeramia orbicularis. The sequence continues at coordinate 56,904,309 of NC_043968.1, forward strand.
ACAAAAATTATGAAAATTATACCTAATGTCACTAATTTGCATCCTAGTTATTGTTTGTACTATATTCAAATTAACAATCTTTGCTTAATTTAGTATTTGCTTGACAGCAACAGCACAGATCATTTCTTTTTTTATATAATTGTTAATAAGTTTAGGCAGTAATGGGATCTGAGTTCAGGTTTTGTTTGTCCTTTTCTGTCTCAGGGGAACTCAGCGTCCATCATCCATCCCTGTTATCCAGCAGGATACAGTCGAACTCTGAAGCTCAGCAACGTCTTCGACTCTCCGTGTACCGCCGGGTCCAAACCGCCGTCCTACAGCCCCCAGGCACTGCTGACAGTCCAGGGCAGCGGACACTACGAGCAGTGTCTGGGAATCGTCACGGAGATCTTCTCCTTCGACAGCTGCCCTTTCTCTCAGTGCTCGTTTGACCGGGTCTTCCAGCCCAATGTCACTGGGAACTTTATGGTAAGAACCCCAATCAGCTTTACACACTTTATACCATTTGAGAATGTAGTTGTTATCTTGCTAAAGTGGAAAATAAAAGCACATTTCTATCATTTTTACTCAGATTTAGCAAAAAATGTACATTTCGCAGGTTCATCGGCTATTATTTGATTTGACTTTCAGTTTCATATTTTGTCTTTCTTTAATTTTTTCTGAACACTCTATTTATTGTGCGTATTCCAAGGAAAATCACATCACCATTGTCATCATAAGAGGTCAGCTAAGTTACAGAACTGAACCTTTGAATGTAGGACAGCCAACTGTCTTATAACACCACCCTACAGTGCAAGAAAAAAGCAATTTAACATCAAACAACAGAGAATACAAAATATACAATACAGAATACAAAAAAAATTTATGTAGGCAGCTAAACATAAGGTGTGCACCAGTTGAATCAGTTGTTATACCTGTAAAGAGACCTGTCTAAATTCGGATTTATGACCCACAAAGACCTTTCATTTTAGTGAAAACTCTGGATACTGAGAAAAATTAATTGGAAGTTGCAGCAAAAATAGTTCCATAAATAGTTAATGGGCAGACATTGTCATATTATATTTTATTTTCTGACCTAGCAGAAATATTTAATTTAATATCTGTTTAATATATGTTTAATCACAAATGATAAATATAGAAGGTGAATAATTGAACATTTTAAAGGTACATTACAAATAGTTACATATAATGTTCAACATAAATACTTGGCCTGTAACGTTACACAAAATTTTCGGTTCAGTATGTTTTTGGTTTTGAGAGCCATGGTTTGTTTTTTTTTCAGTTCGGTACGGGAAGAAAGAAAACCCCTCAAAATGTCTTTAATGCATTTATGAATTTTTTAACATTTTTCCCCCAATTTTTGGAGACAATAGAATATAGAAAAACTGCTGCTATAAATCAAATAGAAAATAAAATAAGCAAAATATTACTAAATGTATTTTAAACATTGGTATTGCACTTTTCCCTGAAAGGTAGTTTTGAACAAACAACAAAAATCTAATCACAGTTCTGTCAGTTCACATTCTGAATAAAAATAACAACAAAATTTCCACATGAAGTGCAGCATTAACAAGAGGACAAACTGGTATTCTCTTTTAACAAACTGAAGAGCACCATTGACAACAAAATTAACCTAATTATTTATTTTAGGACAGCTAACAAACTGTTTAGGCCCCTTTGTGTATGTGTGTGTGTGTGTGTGTGTGTGCGTGTGTGTGCAGGGTGTGATTTGTCAAAAACACAGAGGGGGGATGTTTTTTTATTTTGTTTTGTTTTTTTGGGTTGGGGGGGGGGGGGGGGCACATTAATATAGATGGGGGTGGGGTCTATAACTAACACTGGTGTGAAACGAAAGTGAAGCTTTAGATCCTTTCAACGTCCAACTCCCGGGTTCTATTCCTCTATTATACAGCGTGTGTGTGAGAGACAGACAGACAGAGAGAGCAGGTGTAAGTGTTTGAGAACTACCGTACATAGGCGGTTGTCTTTCACCTGAACCCACAGTGATTCCAAACAGGACTGTAATCATAGCAGAGGGTCTTCAGTCTCTTCCTTCCAGGTTGACATCGTATTTGTTGTTTTTTTTTTAACCTTATATCAGCTGCTATTTCGTATTTCAGGTCAATGTGTGCTCCTTCAATATGTCTGTGTGGAACTTAAGCGGATTTAAAGTTCCGCATCGAACGACATTTTTAGTTACTTTTTCTTTTTCTCATCATACTGTGCTGTTGCGGTACAGCTGTGTGCCGAACCAAACAGGTGTGTACCGAAACACTTCGGTTCGGTATGTGTACCGTTACAGGCCTAGTAAATACATTAACCCTTTCATGCATGAATTCTGAAAAAAAAAACATCTAGATTTTTTTTTAGATTGATTTTATTACCCAAAATTTGGCTAAAATTTAAATGTATGTAGATTTTTTTTTTTTTTTTTTTTTTTTAATATATGGTTTTATTAAGGAGATATTTAACCTCCTGAGACCCAGGAAAGTACAAGATTTGGCTTTTTTTAATTAAATAATTGCCTATATTGGAAACATCATGATACAACCGTTTTTTCAGATACATTTTTAAAAATTTTTATAGAATGTCCTTTGTGATGGACAGTTTTTGTTTGTTTGTTTGTTTGTTTGTTTGTTTGTTTGTTTGTTTTGTATAAAGCTGTGAAACTCTTTATAGCTGGGTCTTATGAGGCTAACTTTATGAGATTAGAGCATTCCAAATTCTAAAACTAAGATGATCCTTTTTTCATTGTATTGCTGAGGGTCTATAGACTGCTACTGTGTGGTCTGGAGAATATTGCCTTTATAACCCTTTGGAAAGTGAGTTAAACTATGTGTCCACAAATATGGACATCATGCATGAAAGGGTTAAATCAACCATCTAAATAATAACTGTGTGTTTTGTGTGATTTATTGAAGCTAACATTAGTGTTTAATTCAGTCTGACTGTTTCAGCTTTATCTTTTTCTGTGTTTTTTTTTTTTCCAGGCATTTTCCGCTTTCTTCTACATTCACTCGTTCCTTCAGAGAGTCACTGGGATCATGGTGTCGACGCCATTAGATTTAGACGAGGCAGCCAGGAAAGTCTGCGGATTAACATTCAACCAAGTAATGTTATTTAATCCTGCTCTTGTAGCTTTTGCATTTGTATAACACATCATATGTCTCTGTACGTGTATTTATGGATGTGTGGAGAATCGAAAGCTCTAATTTCCGGTAGTTTGTTTCACTGATTAGCTGTTATTGAGACTTTTATGAAAGAATTGTCCAGTATGAATCAGTATCTGTAATATTCAGTGATATAATAAACACTAAACAGGATAAATTGTTTTAATTCTTCTTGCATTAATACGGTCACACCACATTAATTAAAACTTATCACCGGTTTGAGTGTGTTTTATATTTGACTTTAAAGTCCTGAAATGTGGTTCTTATTTCAGTTGCAGCTGGTCGCTCCAGAACAAACATCTCGTTTGCAGGATTACTGCGCTTCTGCTGTGTTTATCAAAGTCCTCATGATGAGAGGCTACGGCTTCGATGACAGGTCATTCCCGAGGATTTCCTTCCAGAAAAAGGTAACTCATCACCATCTTATTTTCATTCACCAAACCCTAACACAATCCACTACAGGACACATTCGTTTTTGACCAGGGCCTTATATATACACACTATGGCTGCAAGTTCTCTGACCTGAATATGTGTCTGTATTTTAGTACATGCAGCTCATAGTGGTGTTTGATGAAGTAGCACCAAACAGGCAAGAGGAAAAATGACACAAACTACAACAGATAACATTAAAATCAACTAAATCTCTGATACATTTAGGATTTTAATTTGAAATAATAATAATAATAATAATAATAATAATAATAATAATAATAATAATAATAATAATAATGATAATAATTATAATTATAATAATAATGAAAAGAAGAAGTTTTATCTAAGTAGCAATTTTCAAGATACTCAAATATGCTTTATATAAGTTAAAACAAGTCCTTATGTTCTTTGTCATATCCAGTCTGATGTTAATATTGCTACTTAATGATACTTTCATGATCAATAAAGAGTAAAGAACAAGAACCATAATTTCAAACAGATACATCCACTGTCTGAGCGTCATCATATGCCCATGCAGTTCTTTCAGTTATGACAAAAAATGTGTTCTGTGAGGTCAAAATCATCTCAGCCTTTGGCCACCAAAGCATTTTCAGTAGATCCTTGATTCTAGATGAATGTTTAAGGACATTTCCTGAAGTATTCCTGAGGTATTTTGTTCTTTACAGAGACAGACATGAGGTCATCTTTGGCCACCAAAACTGTTTCAGGTCAGCATCGAACCCACATGGATGTTCAGGCTTCTTACTGAGACATCATGGTCATAAAGTAGACATATATGAGGTCATCTTCACATTTAACCTGTGATCATCTAAAATAATTTCAAGATGCCTTTGTGACCAGTTGAACATTTGTGCTAAATTTTGTGATATTGTTTGAAACCGTCTCTGAGATTTTCACATTTTATACATAACATGGTCTGACCGGTTCATGTAAAACCTCTTTACTAAGGATTTCACCTCTGACTCTCTGTGGCATTTCTTTCTCAGGCCGGCGATGCCTCAGTGGGTTGGGCGTTGGGCTACATGCTGACTTTGAGTAATTTGTTGCCGGCTGAGACCCCGATGGTGAGGAAGGCCCTGTCACCCGGAGCCTGGGGTGGCCTCATCTTCCTCTTCGTTATCCTTCTCATTGCAGTCCTTGGATTTATTTTTCTGCGAGTTCGGGATGGGAATAAGAAAGGAGGCAGTGAAAGCACCATTTAGACATGAACTCGGTGCAGACAGGACTTTATTTAAAACAGAGCAGTACAATCTGCACTGATGTTTACAACCTCAACTGGAAGGTCTGAATATAATTTCACATGTCAATGAGGAACGGAAAAAAACAACAACCTGTGTTTAAGTGAATGTGCATAAATGTGAATGATTTTTACAGTAAACTGAGGCACAATGTACACATTTCAACTAGTTTGACAAGTTACAATTCACATTTTATCATTTTTTTTATTCACAGATGTTTTTCAGGTAGATTTGTTCTCAAGTACAATCAATGTGAGGCATTTATCACATTATTCTATAAAGGATTAATATTTATTTTGGTAGACTGTGGTGCAGACATTGAGCCGTAATTTTGCTGAACTTTTAGAGAATAGGAAAATCATAATTAAGGGCGCATCCTTAAATGACTTAATGGCCAAACCAAACTTTTTAGTGTATGGAAATTATTTTACAGACTATTACACAGTTTAAACATATTGTTTCTTTCTTGTCTTTTTTTTTTTTTTTTTTTTAAATCAATGACAATAATGAATATTAGGAGAATAATTAGCAATTTACTGACTCTAAATCTGCCAAAATGTGTATTTATTCATTAACGTCACTCTTCAATATTTTGGTTTTGAATTTTACTTGAATAAAAAATATTAAAATACCAATGTTGCTCAAATTTGCTGTGTAAACAAACAGAGTGCAGGAAATAGCCTTCAACATTTTTTATTTTTTTATTTTTTATGCTGTGCAGGTCTTGGTGTAACTCAGTGATATTTCTTAAATCTCATATTTATCGTTTTATTGTGCTTTTACTTGTGTGTCAGTTAAACTGCAAAGTAAAAAGTATTTCCTGTTATGTGGTAGTCAACACAAGAGACAACTAACACCAATATTTAACCCCATCATTTGTTAATTTAAATACTTTTCACATAGAAACTTGCATCAGGAACATCATCACTTCTTTCTTTTGAGTAACTTAATACTGAATTTCAGTGTAGACATTCCAGTGTTGACATAAAATTGTGAAAGCTGTTTTGAATAAAGACTTTCTTAGAACTGATTCAGTATCTCAAAAACTTTACATAATGTTTAACCCTGCATGTTTAAGTGATGCCTGAAATGTAATTTCTAAAAAAACAAACAAACAAACAAAAAAACAACAACAAAGTTTTATACTCTGTGTATATTCTGTATTCTGAGTGAGCATTTATTTGGAATTCATTTATAATTTTGGGTAAAAGATAAATTATTATTTATTTATTTATTTATTAATTATTATTATTATTATTATTATTATTATTATTATTATTTTTTTTTTTTTTTATTTTTTTTACTTCCAGTATGGTTTTGGACTACAACTTCCAGAAGCGCATTGTTTCTGACACCAGTATTTACTTCCGGTATTTTCGTCTTCTTCTTCTTTTTTTTTTTTAAATGTCTAATAGTTTTACAGAACTATGTATTTGCCGATAACCTCTCTATAGCTTAAATATTGGTAATACTTTTCAGTAATAATTTCATATCGAGCTATGAAATGTTCTTTAGGTATCTTTTATAATAAAACGCTAATGGTTTTTGCTAAGCTAGATCCTCCCTAGTTTTAGGGTAATTCTTTTCCCTATTTAAGGCTGACAGTATAGTAACCATGTTGGCCCTCTGTCATTTAAGCTACGGTTGAATTTAGATACCACTAAAATATGATTTCGAATGAAATTAATAGCTTCATGTTTTTACTGTTTGCACTTTTATTGTGAAGGCTTAAAAATACCGGAAGTGCTCTTTGTTGTGTTCGCATGGCGGTCCAGTGTGACAGCAGCGTGTGTTGACTTAATTTGTCGCTTTTCAGAGTTTTTTCGAGCTCCGTTGCCGAATTTTTCTCTTGTTGTCTGACACGGGAGTTGTGGAGATACCCCGGGTGTTGTGGCCGTTTGTTTGTTTGTTTTGCGTTGTTCTGGGAGGTTTGGAGATGTGCACCCAGACGAAGGCTGCGGCTCTGATGATGAACATCCCGCAGGCGGACATAGACCCCTCTGGTGTCTTCAAATATGTGTTAATAAGGGTTCACAGCCGAGAGGAGGGCGACGACTCAGAAGTGGACATAGTCCGGGGGTACGGCTGGGCGGAGTACCACGGTGAGTGAAATAAAACCCCCAAGTTTGACTGATCTAGTTGCAGTCTCTATTGAATTTTTATAAGCTGCATATAGAAGAGACTGTTCACGGACAAATAAACCCCATAGATTGGACTTTGTGGATATTATTAAAGCTCACTAACACTATTATGAGCGCCTTAATGGTAGATTAACACTCATATTAGCTTATATTTCTAAGCTAATGCTGTCCTGCTAATGATGCTAATGCTGATGTTGCTAAGATTGACTGCGTTTCTTTTCAGCCTTAGTATGTTTACATGTTGGCTGATTATCGCCATTAAAATGATGCCGAATCAGCTGCTAGAATCTCCTGTTACTGTTGCACAAACAGTTGTACAGACCTCTACCAGGAATTCATTCTGATATTGAAGAAAACGCTAAAATGTGACATTTTCTCAGGCGGGTTCTGTAGATGAACATGTACGGTGGCCCTTAAGTCCAATATTGACCGGCTTTGAATCAGGAAAAAAAAAAAAAAGAAAGAAAGAAATGAAATCACGTCTAAAACTAACCCTAACCCAATGCTTTGTACAGTTTTGTTCAAAAATGTTAGGCCACCTTTAGCTTTGTTGTTTTTGCAGGAAAATTATGCACAGCCTTAAGTCTCATACTGATGTGACTTAAGTCTTTTACTGTTTTCCTTACAGCGGATATTTATGACAAGGTTTCTGAGGAGCTGGAAAAGGGTGGACACCTGGACTGTGAGTGTATCGGAGGAGGACGGATCAAACACGATCCAGAGGCCAAGAAGATCCACGTGTACGGATACTCCATGGTGAGACTCTCCTGTTTTGTCTGTGGATGTTTAAACTAATGTGTTCTTCTAAATCTTTCCAAATACTATTTATTTTGTTACTTCAACATTATGTGGATGCTTGGTTACAGGGATTTGGGAGAGCCAACCACGCAGTGTCAACGGAAAAGTTGAAGGCGCGGTATCCAGACTATGAGGTCACCTGGGCTAATGAAGGATACTGAGTCCTCCGTTAGAAGCTGTTTGTCATGGACGGATGTAGAACCTATCCTCAACAGCAGAGTCTCACATGGAGCTTTGAGATCCTCCATATTAACCGGAGACAAAGACTGATGCGGTAGCCCATCCTGGGATTAACAGGCCTTTTCTTAGGTGATGTTTTTTTGGTAAAATGTGTGTAAAAACACAAAACTGCCATTAGTGTGAATTTCAGTTCAATTACATAGCTTATACAAGTAATTATTAAAGTAAATTTGGAATTTCAGTCACCTAAACTCACATGTGGACCATGTTTCTCAATGAAAACATATATGTGATCATGATTTTTAACACAACCATTAGCACTCTGACTTGTTTTAGAGTCACTTGTCTTCATTAAGTTGAATTAAACTGAAAGTTATCATTAAATGCACTGTCCTGTTGTTCATATGTTTGTCTTTAAATGTTCTAAGTTGTTTGGGTTGTTAAAGTGACCTCTCTCCATGTTCATCTCACTTTGGACTGAGCTGTGAACCAGTGATGAACGTAATGGCTTTAATGGTTTTAGAAGATACAAGAATGAAAGGACATAAAGACCCAATATTGTATGAATATAAACCATGGGATTTCAGCTTGGGCTGTTACAGTCTGTTCTTCAGTATTAGAGAGTACAACACTGACTTTTTGGAGTTTATTGGATGAACATAAAGATGGTTTGAACAGAGCTTATATCAAACTCTTTCACTACAGATATTTTGACTTGGTATGGCAGATCAGTATAATTTTAAATAAAGTGAGTGAATGAGTTATGAAAGTAAAAGGAAATGTGTGTTTGCTACTACTTTTTACATGTTTGCTGTACTACAAAGGCTGAGAAATACATATGTGCGGTTATGCACTTCAGGAAAAAAAAAAAAAACTGGAGAAGCAATGTGGGATTTTGTGTGTTTCAGCAGTGTACTTATCTGTCCTGTATATTTCTTCCATACTTCACACTCCTGTTAAAACCCTGCAAAATACTATATGATAAACCTGGAAACCTCTCTTAGGAATTCAACTCAGTGTTTTGTTTGACTTCATTAACATAGTAGAACTTTTAATGCTTTTTTGGTAAAGTATGATTGTTGGTATAATTCAGGGGATGACTAATATTTTCAGTCAGTGAAGTGTTGGTGGAAGTCATATATACAGCATCTATTACACAAAAAGTACAAAATCTACTTTAAGATCTGCTCCATTACACTATGAAACAATCTGGATGTTTCATTAGGAAACTGACAACATGAATAATGAATTAACAAAAAAACAAATGAGTAGATGTGTTATGAATGAAAGTAACTTACCTGAACTTTTCTTTGCTTCGTTTCTCTTTTCTTTGTTTGTTTCTTCTTAATGTACCTGGGAAATAATAGAAGGATGATTAGTATAATGGAAAAAAAAAAACGAATGACTGAGTTATGAATGAAAGTAACTTACCTGAACGTTTCTTTGCTTTGTGTTGTTTTTTTCCTTCTATTTTCTTCCTGATCTACCTTTGTTTTGTTGTTTTTTTCCTTTTCTTTGATTTGTTTATCTTTGTTGCCCTCTGTTTTTCTTCTTAATGTATGTGGGGAAAAACAGAAGGATGATTAGTATTATTTTAAAAAAAAAAAGAGTGAACATGTTATGAATGAAAGTGACTTACCTGAATTTTTCTTTGCTTTGTTTTTCTTTGTTTTCTTCTTTTTGTGCTTAATGTACCTGGGAAAATAATAGAAGGATGATGAGTATAATGAAAAAATGAGTGAATAAGTTATGAATGAAAGTAACTTACCTGTAACTTAGCTTTTTTTTTTTTTCCTTTTTTTTCTAAGAACTACCCATAGTCACAGTGTTGGAGAAACAAAAGTTCTTAAGTTTTTGTCATAAATGCATTAAAAATCATCCTTTGTCTTTTCTTTAACACAACAGTTGGTGTTAAACTGAAACAGACGGCCAAAACAGGTAAAATCATGTCTATTTGTGAATCTAGTTCAGGTCTGGTCTTATAATGTTGTAAAGCTCCCACATATGAACTCTGCTTTATGATGCGTTTTAAACTTTATTTAAACCACAATTTGTAAACAATAATAATAATATAAATGAAAAAAATGAGGACATGCTTTAAATGTAAGGCTTATTGTTAATTTTGCCAAATGTTTTGCATTTTAGAGCAAAAAAACATGATCAAAACTCGCAAAATTGTACATGCATTAGACATGGCACAAAATTCATTGAATTGGTATGTGTAGTGAATGAATATGTAGAGGGGTAAGGCATAACTAAAACCTCAAACACCTACAACCACAACAGAAACAACTTCAGTTATTGAAAATGTGTGAAAGCTGACTTTGCCTTTTCAGTCACATCAATTCTTATCCTCTACATTCAGCTAATATTGTATATTTCACATGAAACATCTCCTTCATGTTGCATTAATCACACTTTAGATGTGAGATCTGCAAATTTTTAAATCATGACAGGCTTGATCTCTAAGTTAGATGTATTTTTCCATCAAAACCTAGAAATTATGTAAACTTGTTACATAATATCAATGTATATATGCATAATGATCTATATGTGAACTGTGTGTAAAGGTTGTTACTATTTTTACTAAATTAAATGTATCTTTAAGCAGATAAACACAATCACAAAAGAAGTATGAATATGGAGAGAAGACTTATTATTATTATTATTATTATTATTATTATTATTATTATTATTATTATTATTATTATTATATTAGTAGTAGTAGTAGCAACATTAGTCTTAATATTATTTCTATTCCTGGAAAATATCATGTTGTCTTTACAGTTTAAAACGCACACTCATTGAGATTTGAAAATATACCTATAATAAATAATGAGTTTGACCATATTTCCTTTGCCAGGCTTTATTTGCAGATGTGAACTCACTCTGACAGATAAATACTGCCCCCTGTCGGTGGTAAGATTAACATGAGTTCACAGTTCACTGAGACTTAAAGGTCCTGGATTTTATGAGGATTTATCACCAGAAATGGAACATCATATTCATAATGATATTTTCAAAAGAGTATGATCATATGAAATGGAGATTATTGTTTCCTGTTCACTTCAGAATGATCTGTTTGTCTCAGAGTCCACCGTTGTTTCTACTGGAGTGTCCAGGATTTTACTGTCATCTAATAAAGCTGATATGTCTTTAACAAAAAAACAAAACAAAACACACATTACAGAAAAAACAGAAACACTGCCTTTAATGAAGAACCTCTGTATCTGTGTGTTTTAATGATTATTTATGTTTTTACTTATTTATTTTTTCAGCCTCTACAGGAAAGTTAAATTCCAAGGTGAAGGGTGAAAATCTCGACGTAACACTAACACAAAATAATAATAATAATAATAATAATAATAATAATAATAATAATGTGAAAATATTCCACTATAAGTAAATGTTCTGCATTGAAAACAGTAAAAACACCTATCCTAAATTAGGTTTTTTTGTTATTTTATGTATATTATCTCAAAAATATATGGAAGTTATGAAAAGTAGATACTGTGCAGTTAAATGTGCCCTGTCAGTTTTTTTTTTTAGTAATATATGCAATATTTTGGATTCATGTTACTGAATGTGTATGTTACATTTTACTGCTGCACTGATTATATTGAATATTTAATCTATTTATTCATTTTTATCAATACTCATTTCTTTGATTGTTTCGTTTTTTGTTTTTTTTTTTTTGTTTTTTTTTTAATTTGGTTTGTTTTTGTTGCATTTTTTAAAATGTTTAGTTGTTGAGTTTTATTTATTTATTTATTTATTTATTTATTTATTTAAAATGTAGATTTATTTATTTATTTATTTATTTATTTATTTATTTATTTTTCATTGTTTCATTTTTGATGCATTTTTTATGTCGATTTTTTACATTTGGTTTTTAGTCTCTTTTTCTTTTCTTTTTTTTTTTTTTTTTTAATTTTTATTATTATTTTAGTAATAAATTGCACATCTCCATCTCCATCTCCATCTGAATTCCATGTGAATGCCTGAGCTTAGGGCTGTGATTGGTGGAGGGGCTGTGACGTCACGGCCTGGTCCGTCCACCGTCGCAGATGTGGAAACTTTCTCATACTGTGTTGATGCGAGGCTGAAGGAGACGCGTTTGATCTGACTCCACAAACACCGCCTTCAATGACTTCAGCTTGACATCCACCGGACTTTTCTGGAGGACTTTTCACTCTGATCCACTGGACTTAATCTTTGTCAGCACCGAGGACCCATGAGCCAGAGCAGGATCGATATTCTCTCATAGATCAGGTACAATTTCCTGTCCTCTCTGTGCCATCTGATGTGATGTGCAAAGGTTAGTCCTACTGCACATGTCGTTATAGTGATCAGACTGTGGATACTGTGACCCTCAGTGAGTGTAAACCACTGCACTTTGTTTATTTGAGTTTTCCTTATGGTTAAAGTTGTTTGTGCTGCAGAATTTGTTGTAAATGTAGCCTTTACCACACACACTGAATTAATTTACAGTACCTACTTTACATTTCAGAGAGATATTACTCATCTTGTATTTTCTATTATTTTCATGACCTACCGTTTTACTAAGGTTATGTCACTTAAAATAGTCCTATAATTAACTTAAATGTACTTAAATATTCCTCTTAATCAACCATCTAACATTAGATTAATTCAATCCCTTTGTATTTACTGTCAGTTGTGGACAAAACTTTACTTTTTTCTCAGATCATTTCCCCTCTGTCTCATTTTCATAATGTGCACTATTTAGAAATGAGCCCTCCAGCCCTCATCTTATCCTATAAAACCCCCCAAAAGGCTCTGCAGATGTTTTAGTGACACAGTTTTGTCTGTGATTGCAGATTTTGAAGATCATCTGTACAGGTTGTACATTGAAAGCAACATTACTGCAGTAAAATATGTAAACATTTCATGTTTAAAGGTGCATTCACATTTAATCAAATGTTTCCAACCATGTTAAAATTCTCAGTAACTTGTAATGTTAGTAAATGAAGTGACCTGTTTTATTTAATCATATGTCACTGATATCCTCATGTCCTCTTTGCAAACATCAACATTCTGCTTTTAAAACATTCAGAAGTATTTGTCAATGATGTCAATACATGGATTGCTGATCAGATTATGTTCTACCACTTTCTTCCACTAGAGGGAATAGTGAGTCACTGTAGCTTTAGTTCTGTCTTCAGTCCACTATGAGATGAAAATGTAATGTGGCTGTCAGGCAGATAGTGTAGAAAAAAGGGCAAGGACCTCAGCTCTAAAATGAAGCTAATGTGGAGGTATCTTAAAGGTGTAATACCACCGACGACCTCTAGATGCTGGCTCCAAATAGACCATAGACTTACAATGAGCTTTTCTCTTAAAATAGCAAGTCAGTCATGTTTTCAAGGAGTCACTGTGGCCTCATCTGTTTTATCTGATACTTCTTTAAAGTGATTTTGTGGTCTATCTTCTGCTCTGTCCCTGTTATTAGGATTTCAGGTTAATTAGAAACTTTGACGTCTGCCATGTCAGGTTTTGATTGATATTTTATATTTATTTAGTTTATTTAATAAAAGACAGCTTGACTGTTGCTGTGGTCAGTAGGTTCCTCTAACAAAACTGTGAAATGACTTTGTTAAACAGTGCTTGATGAAGTTTGCATCTTTACTATGTTAGTTAGCAATTAGCGTTAGCTCACCTCTGACTCCCTAGGCTCTCATTGCCCCGCCCCTGCTGTCCAAATATGGTCACGGTCCCTCCATCCATTAATTGTGTCTATTTAAATGCTGCTAGACCAAACAAACGGATTTGGGTGTTTGTAAGGCTGTATCATTCCATTTCATAAACACTAATTTAGTAAATTTAGTATGTTTATCTCCCTGGTAGAAATATCAACCTATTTCACCAGCAATAAAACGCTAAGTATATATTTAATATAATAATTCACAACCTAATATGCTGTTTTAAGTCTTTATTTTAACCATAAATCTTGTTTCACTGTGTTTTTAGTAATTTACCAAACACTAAGGGGATCCTATGACATAAAGGGTACAATACAGAGGAGTAAGAGGATATTGTTAGCCTTATAGCGTAATTGCCTCAGTCATATTTTTAGTCAAATTGTGAAGATAAGATAAGACTTTATTAATCCCACCTTGGGGAGATTTAACAGTTTCAGCAGCAAAAGCAACACACAGTGCATTATGCACACACAGTGCAAAGGAAATGCAGGTAGAAATAAACATCTGCATAATATCTGCATAACTTTAGTCTCCTAACACTGCTGTTTTATTTTGCATCATTGACTGTGACCTGAAAAAAATATAACTTAGGCAATTATACTATGAGGCTAAAGATATAGAAATATAAGTATTGGAGTAGTGTACTGATCCGTTATTCCATGTTCCCAAGAATAACATTCTCCTGAGAAAATATTCACATACTTTTCTTTTTGCTTAAGAGTCAAGTTTTGAAAGTACAGGTATCATGTTACTAAAACATGTCACTGTAACTGTAAATCTAACTATAAACCGATCCGCTGGAACGCCTCGCTTCTAAAACTGCCTCTTATGACCTACATCCTTCCACCTCTCCCATCCTTAAAGCTGGACAACAAAGATCTCAGAAATGCACTACACACCACTAAACAGCCACTATGCCGCTCTTTGCCACAACTATTTTAGGAGGCGAGATGCTGCCACTAGGGCTGGAAGAACACAATTAAACACAGCGTTTAGGTGGAAGGGATGAAGGGATGATGGAGTGAGTCTTCAGCTGAGGTGGAAACATAAACAGTGATCATGAGAGATAATTCTGGTGTTTTCTTTTTATTATTATTTTTTTTTAACAATAGTTTGCTTGCTTAATAAGGTTGTAACCTGTTGTTGCTTTAATCCAAATCTTTGTGTCTTTACTTTTTTTTTTTCTTATCACAGTCTGAGTCGTAGTCGTACTATACATTTGGAGGGCTGTTCTATCACTGAGGGTATAATTGACCATTGGGCAGCTGCACATGTTCTAAACACATGCACCAACATAAGGAATGTGACGATCCAAGTTCTCAGAGTCAGAGCATACATCTCGCTGTAAAGCATGACTTCGCCTCTCAACACATTCATGTTGGTCATGGTCTGTGGTGTTAATGTCTGGAACGTCCCCCCTCTCTAAAGCCTGGCTGGTGCAGGTCACAGCCTGGGTCAGGGCTTTTCTCAGGGAGGTTTTAACATGTCTCAGCAGCAAGTGTTAGTCCAATTAGATTAGATTAGATTAGATTCAACTTTATTGTCATTACTCAGTATACAAGGTAACAAAATGCAGTTAGCATCCAATTAGAAGTGCAAAACAGCAGAAGTGCAGTATAATACAGTTAAATATCATATGTACAATTATATTACATATTGGTAGTTTTGCAGTTTTTAAGGCAAACCATGCAAAAGACTAAGCTTTCAGCTGCCTACAAAGTTTACTTAAACTACAGCCTTTGGGAGTCACTATCTTCCAACATCTTCCACATTGTACTGATGTCACATCTGCTGCAGATTTGTTCCATCATGTACCTCCTCATCTCATCATTGTTTCAGAAGTCCACACTCCAACACAAACATCACACTAGCACCAAGATATTGAATATTCAAAGATTTGTGGCAAAAATAGACAGAAAACCATTTTCGATTGTCAAATCATATGTAAACGTCTTAAGACGAGATGGGCAAACATAGGCTTGACATAGATGTCATAACTGAATCCATTCATTGTAGTTTCAATACCTCAGTGATCTGAATGAATGTTCCTTACATATGCAGAACAAAGATTATTCCACAGACTTTTTCTTACAGTCAGTAACTGAAAAACACAATGCACCACCGCTTCTATTTTAAATGGGTTTGATTTATATCTTTTATTTTCTATTGTAGTTTATTTCTTAAATGACTAATTGATTTTTATTCTATTTTTACCTCTTTTAAATGGATGGCATTTAAGTACGAAAGTGAGAGAGAAATGGTATCTCAATTCTCTTTATGTCCTGTGCATTTAGTGAACTGACAATAAAAAATCTTTGAACCTTATTTTCAAGACATTGTGCCCTGGCAATCTTCAGTTTGAGATCCAAACGAGAAATTTTAAGGTTCTCCAGCACCCAAACTTTCAAAATCCAACTTTCTACTGAGTTTTGCTGCTTAATTGAGGTGGGAACATTAAGGTTATTACATACTCTGAAAGAACAAGAACATTTTGTACTTCACTAGACACTTAAGTGCAGAACTTTAGAAGTTCTCCACTTTTCTGCTTTTTTTTATTCAGAACGGAGCCTTTCTGTGTTTAGTACCTGTTCTCTGTTAAAGAAAACAGATTTACAAAGGTTCGTTCTTTTATTTGTGTCCTTGACCATGGTGCTGATGAAGATCTAGAGATGTTCCCTGAGCATCCTCCATGGCAGCTCAATGCTCATAATGTATGCTACATGCTGATGTTAAATGCTAATGCTAGGTACTGTGTGTGTTAGGGGTAAAATGAAGAGAACAAATTTCTCTATGGGAATAATAAAGCAAATTAACCGTCAACCTTTGTTAACCACGCCCACTTCAAATTTCTGACCAATCAAACAATAGATGTCAGACACCAAAGGAGAAAAAAGTTCTGCCCAGATGATGTGTGAAAACCAACCCTGGCAGAGAAAACACATTTCTCTGTTCTTGTGGAAAATGTAATAGCCTTTAATGAGTAACGTTAACTAGCCAGCAGCGCTAGTGACAACATGAAATAAACCAATGCTAATGTACCCAAACAAGCATGACTAAGTAACTTTTCCACTGTTAAAACTGGCTTCGCTCAGTAAATATCTTTTGCTTGTTTCAGTTTGGAGACTTTCCAGTTTTTACCATTTTAAGCTTTCTGTACCAATTTCTTCTCCACTGTACGCACATTTCTCATCAGGATTTTCAAGTGACTCTGTTGAAGTGTACATTTGTAAACTTGATGTCTTTACATTTTCATGTCATGCGCAAATTGATCACTTTTCTCAGAACCAGGTTTGGAAGAAAGGAAAAAAACCTTCACACACAGTATCTTAAGTGAACACAGTAGCACAAAAAGAACACTTTTCACCCATCTTAATTAGATAAATAACCTGGTATCTTGTAGCATTGCTTTGCATTTTACTCAAATAAAAAAACATTATGTATCCTTAAGTTTGGGAAAGGCAGTTCTATTGTTTACTGCAGAAATGAGTTTAATACTCAGAAGTGGGTCAACATTTTTAATGTTTGTTTCCCTCATTTTAAAGTCAACAGGCTTTTTTAGTGGGTTTTGGTTTGATGCCTGAACACAAGCTTAACAGAGATTCACATTTGCTTCAACTTTATAAAATACAAAGGTACATCACGTTACATGTCTTAAAGAAGTTGTTTTTTAACTATTGATTGACATGAGACTTCCAATAATAAACGTCATCACAAATTTGGAAACCATCTTCTCACCACTTTTACCAGTGTTATAGAAGACAAGATGGGTCTTTTTTAACGTCTTGGTCTTGTCTCGGCCTTGGACTGTGTGGACTCAGGATTTTAAGTCAAGACCGGTCGAGACCACCACTGTTAAGTTATTTGCTCACGCCACTGATTAGAGTGGAAAAGGATCTATTTCAAAGCAACCAGTTATTGGTTGCTTGATTTGTTTCCCACAGTTCCTCAGCAATGGCTGCATACAGACACATTGCACGAGTGACAACACTCCCCCCACCCCCTCCCCCTCCCTCACGCATGTGGTGAGAGTGAAGGGAGACCAGGAGAAGGTGTTAACATGTCCGGCAGCAGTGATGTCTGCAAACTCGTTAGTAATAAAGTGTGGTTTTCAAAACCACAAAGAATACCTCTGTAAATCGACATGCAAAATCACACTGAATCAAAAACTGACAAAAAATAAGGCATATATATTCATGGGTTTGTTTTGGATGGTGAAGACGTTTGAGTATTTTGTCATTGCATTTTATTAAGCCTTAGTATGTTTCCATCATTTTAATGCTGTAATTCTGTGACTGAAGCAGCTGCTGTTCAGTTGATGCTGGATTTTTGACACTGAAAAATAAACTAAGAATTGAGATTTCCTGCATTGTGGTCCTTTGAAAAAAGTTTAGAGACTGTCGCCATTTCTGTTACTGTAAACCTATCTTAAAATGGAGAATTCTTACTTTATTCACTCTTCTATTAGTTTGTCATTGTATGTACAGTCTTGGTCTTGTCTCACTCTCAACCCTTAAAAGTCTTGGTGTTGTCTTGGTCTTGAAACCCTCAGTTCTCAGAAATGTCTTGGTCTCGGATGGTGCAGTTTTAGCTACAACACTAACTTTTACAACAAACTGTTTTATTCAGTTGCGAGATCAGGTGATAAGAGAGGAAGGTTTTTGTATTAAACGTGTGAAATCACATTACAGATAGGAGGTTTAATAGTGTTGGGGCTGCGGTTATTGCTGTCATGGGAACTTGGTGTTTTTGTTTGTAGTTTAATGTTTTAGTTTTCGTTTTAGTTTTGTCGATAATATGGTTCTGGTTTTGCTTCATTTACTGATTAAATTTATAAGTATCATAAGGTTATTTTCTGCAGAAATCCTAAAGCTGGCAGAGAAATCCCATTGGCGTTTTGTCGTGTGCACTGGGTGTTGCCTACAAAGACACACTGCCCCTGCAGCACAAAACAGGTAAATCCATGTATTTGTATGTATTGCTGTCTAATAATTAATTTGGTGTGGGAGAAGACTCTCCTCCCAGAAGAATAACAGTATGAGTAGTTTGTTCACATGCCTGTGATTTATGACCACTGTCTGCCAGGAGCAAAGGCTGAAGTGAGACCATGTGATACAACCGCAAAGCCTCATGGGACACTTTAATTCTCAGCTTCACTAACTGTGGCCAAGCTTTTATCCTGTATTATCTGCTTCTTCTCTATTAACTTTGAATGTTGTGACTGTATTTATATAATGTACACTTTAATTGTTAAAGACCTAGAGCTATTCTTGACTTCCAGATACATTTTTCTATACATTTATTTTTTACTAATTGATTTATCACCATTTATTATAAAATCATCCCCTGCATTTTGCATTTTTTCACTGAAAATCAGGTATTTTCCTAAATTTAATGTACTGATCATGTACATATTCATCAAACCTTAAAGGAAAATCAAAAGTTACTATATGAGAAGAGAGAAAAATTAAGAAAAAATGACTTATAAAGCAAAATTCATCATTAACTGAACAAAAGCATCTAAAACCACTGTCATTTATGAAACTACATGGGTTTTATTGCTGAATCAGCATTGCAGAAGATGACAGCGTTTCCACATTCATAGTCTCTGAGCGTTCAAACAAGACAAACCTGATGCTGCTGAAAACCTAAGAAACTGCATTTTACCTTAATTACTAAGATATATTGATAGAATTAGTGGTTCAATACTTAATAAACATTTTAGGTCATCTTATGCTTTTGGTTGATGGTGACAGTTTAGGTCTTTGATTGTGGACCAAGGGACAACAGTTGATAATTGAGCTAACACTGTCATATTTACAGTGATGCTGACTAATGTCCATTGTGCTTCTTTATGTTTTAATCCCTTAAATCCAGATGTACACCAGAGGCGATTTCTCATAGACTGCAAGGGAAGCTCGGCTTCCCCTAAAATTACGAAAATTAAATGGTTAAATATGTACAGTTGTGTTGACATTTCATTGACTACAAATGTGTTAAAATACGTTCATCTCAAGGACGAGTTCGTTCAGAATCAGCTTTATCACAAATTAACAGACTCAATGTTGTTCACTTCTCATCCATTCCTGTTGCGCTGTTTTCTCATACGATCTATGCTCAGTGCATTTGCCCGTAGACGCTCAGCGTCCATGCACTTCAGTGGGACTGAGTGGAACAGTTTTTTTCATTGCCTCAAAACTGGACAGTAATTGGATAAATGCCACGATGTTGTCCTGCCCCTGGACACCCGGCGTCTCTGGGGATGAATGGAGCTGTGGGCGGACCTCAGCCGGGCTGGACGCTGGGCTTCCATGTGCTGATTGGAGGATCAGTCGAAAGGCTGAATCCCGTTTGATTGACAGCTATTTTGAGATCTACTCCTTCACTGACAGAGTTCAGTTTAATACCGTCACACATTCTGCTGTGAAATCGAGAGAGAAACCACTACGAAATTACTTGCTCATTTCTTGCACTGTAAATAAAACACACTCATTGTACTTCCTTGTTTCAATTTAACATAAATTCAATGTTTTCTTGTTTACTTGGTACGATAAGGTCACTGACCATTTTCTTAAAAAGGAATGGAGGGCCAAATTTATGTTTAAATAACTTGATTTTTTCTTTTTTTCATGTAAGCCGACAATGAGCTTCCCCTCTCTGAAAGACAAGCAGCCGCCACTGATGTACACTAATGGTGCGTCCTAAAGTGCTTTGAGGTGGAAAGTTTCTTTCCAACTTGGTAAAATGCATTGAAATGCCCATCGAAGCCAGAGGTAGTAGTAGCAAAGTGGGGCCAGATCCACTACCCCGAACCACAGATCTACCCCGACCTCACCACGAACTACAACATGGTGTCAGCACAACAATGGCGGCACACAATGTGTAAGTTTGCAATGAAAAAAAACCCAAAAAACTTCACAATGTGTAATTAGCTCATCTGTTTTTTCGTCTCTACCATCTCGTTTACTTAAATGAGAACACTGTATCGTCGACAGTCAAAATGCCTCTTCAGTAAGAAAGAAAATAGGAGCTTAGATCTGCGGCCGTCCATATTTGTTGTTTATGTTCAACATGGATTGTCTGGAATGCTTTGATGGGATGTCATTAACTCCAGGTGGGATATATTCTACCTCCCAGCACTTTGGAACATGCCATAAGTTTCCATTTGCATGATTCTATAGCTGGTGTTTTCTTTGATGAAGCTGATTCTCCATCTAATGAACAAAAGTCTGAGCTTTTCTGCCTCAGTTTTAAAGTAACTTTAATGCTGCAAGATGAAGTTGTGATAGGACACGTTTGGCTAAGACTCATAGGAGCTATATTTATCAGATGATAACAAAGGATTTGTTGTGTTTGGGCTAAAATACTGCATTTAAGCTTCAGTGGATGATATTTTTCTTGTTATTGGGCAAAAATACTTAATGACCTTTGAGGATATTAAAAGTATTATTATGCCTCCATTTTATTTATCTTTTATTTTTTGCACATAAAAAAGCAAAGCAAGAAAAACAAACATCAAAATACAAGAAGACAAAGACGTTTATAAAATTATCTCAGCCAGATACAGAAAAACAGCAATACAATAACCAACGCAGACACACTATTGACTTGATTGTCAGTGTAATATCTATCTAGAATATTAGACACATTACTTCGCTGTTGATTAAACTTACTGTTGATGAATGTGTAAAGTTTAGTTTCCCTCTGTTTCTCAGTCAATTCCTTATGCGTGTGGCTAGTTTCTGTGTTTATTATCAGTTGGACAAAAAACTGCAGTTAATCTACAAAGCTTCAGTTAAGATTTACCGCCCACTGCTCTGATAAAATAGTGTTATTAAATGTGTTTACTGAAGCATTAAAGTAGAGATGGTCAATTCAAAGTTATGGTAATTATTGAAAAAGCTGTACTTCTTTAACATGGCTGCAAAGAACAATTTCACCCGTAGTTTGCAGACCCCTTACATGTGTGTTGAATTTATATTGTGCCACCATTTTTCATCTTTTAATCTAATAATTTTTTTAGTGATTATAGGAACATACACACTACTGGTTTCCTTTGCACTCATTTTACTGGGCCTCACAAATCTCTACTTTCTATTTTCTGTACGATTCCCTGACGTTTCCTTTTCCAAATGCACCACCTGTTCTTGTTAACAGTAGTAAAGGACTCACTGGAGAAAGTCTGAACAAATAAGAGCCACAGTCTAATGGGCCTAATAAGCTGCACCTGCTGAAATCCCACACATGTTCACACTTTTCCAGACCACCAACTGCATGGGCCTGTCAGTTACAACTACATAAACACACAACAGACCTATTCGCTCACTTCATTATGATGATAAACACGGTGTAGCTGTAATAAATAAAGATGTTTAGCTAAGGAGGTCAGAGTTCTGTCACCAGGGGCTGTTGTCTTTTTCAGATGTCTATTCATCTCTGCTAAAACTTCTGAGGGTTTTTCACTGTAAAGAGTGAACTGCTGTTGAAGGAACTGTACTGAGCCTGTTTACATGATCATAAAAATAGGACCAATGGGCCTGTAGCTTACCGGCCAAATTAAAAGGTTTGGGAAATGTATCCAGATGCCATTTATTATCACCCAGGTATGTGTATTCATTATATGACAGAAATAGCCCATGTTTTGGTCATATTCCAATCAGATCTGTAAAAAATTCAAATTCCAACTTGATATCATTGATACTTACTGATTTATTGTATCAATCCACTTCCTATCTCTTATAATGGGAAAATTTTTCAAAGTCGCACCAAATCCAGAATCAGATCTGGATGGAAATAATTTCAATGCCTTGTGCTGACATCATCATACAGAAGCTGTATACCAAGTTTGAAGTCAATCAGAGCTGTAGTTTGGGAGAAGAAGACGATTGAAATGTTTTCCCCATAAGAGCCCATGTTAAATTTACCATAAGTTCCCGGATCCAGAAGAAGATCCTGATCAGCATGTGGCCATTATGTTTTGGTCATCTCCCCATCAGGGCTGTACTATAGAAATTTACACTTGATATCATTTATATTTACTGAGTTATTGCATTGATCCACTTCCTATCGCTTATAATGGGGAAATTTTTCAAAGTCGCACCAAATCCAGAATCAGAGCCAGATCCAAATAATTTCACTAACTTTTGTTGACATTATCATAAAGAAGCTGTATACCAAGTTTGAAGTCAATCAGAATTGTAGTTTCAGAGGAGAAGAGGATTGAAAGTTTTGTAATGGACGACAGACGACAATGCCGGACGCCGCATGACGACAATAGCTTATGGCCTGTCGGCTGGTAAGCTACTAAAAATCCAATAACTGGGAGCAATCAGATTTTATTTATTTATTTAACCAGGGAAGTTAGTTGAGAACTGATTCTCATTTTCAACTAGAAACCCCCCCCCCCCCGATCACCACCAAAATGTAATCATTTGTTCCTTGTGCCAGTATCAGCATTTCCTGAAAATTTCATCCAAATCTGTCCATAACTTTTTGTGTCATCTTGCTAACAGACAAACAAACAAACAAACCGACAAACCCCAATGAAAACATAACCTTGGCGGCAGTAATAACGACCTGGACATATAGAGATGAACAACTAATCATTCACATTCATGCCTATGGGCAATTTAGATGAATCAGTTAACCTACTAGTGCATATCTTTGGATGATGGGAGGATGCTGGATAATTGTAATAATCAGATCTGATACGTTTACATGCACTTCAGAAATGCAAAAACCCTGCTTTAGTCGCTCCGGTCTATTATCGGATTTCTTTCGAAGTATGTATGTACATAGTGATGGTAGATTCAAACTTCCTGTTGTCGTCTTCTCATGTTTGACTACGTAACTTCAGTTTTCTATGATTTCAGTTGTTTTTACACATGTGCAGAGGGAAAAGAACCAAATAAAACAGATTAACCTGTATAGACACATTAAGACTTCGGAGTATTGGGGAGAAATCCAGGTGTGTTCATCCAGTTTCTCATAATCAGAATACTGCTGTTTACATGATCACTTGAATAATCTGATAACTCCAGAAATCAGATAATGATGGGAGTATTAGTGTGCATTTTAACAGGCTCACTGATTTAAAGCACAGATGGAAACTAATGTAGGAGCTAAAATGGAGGCTGTTTAATTTAATGAACTGACCCCATTTACATGACCATGAAAATCCAATAACTGGGAGTAATCGGATTTTATTTGCATTGTGAGTTGGTTGTTTGCAAACATTAGGCGATATAAGGCCTACATGATAACAGTCTGTGCACTGACTTCTATGTAGAGGACCTGGATCTTATTCACACACATCATTATTCTTACTCCTGAGTTCTTTAGTACTTCTTTTCTGCTCCTCTAGAAGGGGCAATGTGAGCTACTAGGGCTGCAAGTAAAATCATCATTTTCAGTGTAAGATTAATCTGTTGATCATATTTTTGAGTAATTGAGTAAAATAAAAAATATCTGACAATAGTGAAAAAGTATTTCCGACAGCTCAACATGATGTCTGGTATATGATATTCAGTTTACTGTCATGGAAAATGAAAGAAACCAGAAAAGATTTACATTTAAGAAGATAGAACCTGAGAAGTTTTACCTTTTTTTCCTTTTCTTTTCTTTTCTTTTCTTTTCTTTTCTTCTCTTTTCTTTGTATTCTATCATCACCACATATATACATCCTCAGAAAGAAATCCAATAATAGACAAACATTTAAACCAGGGTTTTTCAATTGTCACATTTCTGAAGAGTATTTAACCACATTATATCTGATTATTACAACTATCTGATTACTCCCATTATAGAATTTTTATAGTCATGTAAATGTGTTTAGAAGTCAGATGTCAGGCAACAAGAGACTTACTAAAGTGTTATACTTATTTTTGTCATTACAGTAAATTTGCAAGTTATTTGTTTATTATTATAAAAGAAACACTTGGTTATGGGAATCCTAGAAAGTTGTTGTTGTTTGGAGAATAAACTGTCACATGACTGGTGTTTCCTCAGTGAAAGTGTGTGTCAACGTCAGTTCACAAACAGCTGACCGTGAAATGAAACCAACACACAGTGTGGTCAACAAAACTGGACTGGACACACAGCTGCATTTGGATACAGTGTGTTTTGGAGTCTTTTCTGCTGCGTCTTCCGGTTCACTACTACTATGTAAGAAGAGGAGATATTTGAGATGTAGCTCAAGTCATTGTTGGTGCTATAAGTCGCTCTGCTCCGGTGATGGTCACACCGTGGTCTCAGTTCTCCTGTGGTCAGTTGTATACTATAATCAGTGTAAGCCGTGCTCTGTCAGGCCTGCTCAACATTCATTAGAGTCAGCTGGAGGCCTACCTCATCACTTTCAGCTGTTGTTTGTCAGGAAAAACCAATGAGCCTCAGTGGGAAAGTACGAGGTTGACGTGCTCCCACTTCTGTCTTGAAGATATTCCAAAATCTGCAGAATAAACTTACTGGAAGAGCACAGATTCACACCGTCTGTGTTCTCACAGCAGCTCCTGTGATGTAAATAAGAAAAAGTCAGAGCTCCTGATTCCTTACAGCAGGGGTGTCCAATCCTGGTCCTCGAGGGCTGGTATCCTGCATGTTTTCGACAACCATCCGGTGTGCTGGAAGAGGACAACACCTAAAACATGCAGGTTACCGGCTCTCGAGGACCAGGATTGGACACCCCGGCATTACAGTGTCACTGTGGAGAGTTTTACAGAAAAATCACACCAGAGCCAGAGGTCATTGAGTTCATTACTTTTCTGTTCACTGATGTTACCAGTGATCAGAACAATGCAAACTTTATAGACTACAAGTGATGTTCATGTTTAGTTTATTTATGTTTAATTTAGTTTA
This sequence comes from Sphaeramia orbicularis, assembly GCF_902148855.1. Taxonomy (NCBI): domain Eukaryota; kingdom Metazoa; phylum Chordata; class Actinopteri; order Kurtiformes; family Apogonidae; genus Sphaeramia; species Sphaeramia orbicularis. The sequence goes on from NC_043968.1 coordinate 56,929,859, forward strand.
GTTATTTCATTATAAAAAGAAAGACAGAAAAAGGAAATCTGTTTTTACATTTTAGTAGAATGCCCACATTATGAATGGAAAAAAGCAGTAGAAAGAACAATCTTATATTTTATGTCTTTATTAACAAAATACCTGTATGTTTATTATGGTAATTTCAAACAGACTTTGTTTATTACCCCACCCCCCGAAGGGGAGGCAAGGGGTATTGTTTTTGGATTGGTTTGTTTGTTTGTTTTGTTGTTAACACTCTTGCAGCAAAACTATTGGTTGAATTCATACCACGTTTGGTTTATAGATTGCCAGTGACCCAGAAAAGATCTGATTGCATTTTGGGAAAAGTAGGTCAAAGTTCAAATTTTTTATGAATTTTTAAAATATTTTTTCCCCATTTACTTATACTAGGTGAAATTTCAAATGTTTGAAGCAGCAAAACTATTGTTTGAATTCATACCAAATTGGGTTTACAGATTACCATTGACCCAGAAAAGACGTCATTACATTTCGAGAAAAGTACGTCAAAGTTCCAATTTTTTATGAATTTTTAAAATCTTTTTCTTCTCCCCACTTTACTTATAATGGGCAAAATTTCAAATGTCTTTAAAAACTTCAGTTTTGTTTCAATTTACTTCACAAACTTTGCTCATATATAGAGGCAATTGATACACTGTAAAAAAAAAAACCCAAAAACAAACAAAAAAACAAAAAACGTAAAAAAAAAAACAGTATTATTCTGGCAGCAGGGGTGCCGAAAAATACTGTTAAATAATGGAAAATAATCATCTCATAAAAATATGGTAATTTTCCATAATTAAAATACAGTTTTTTGCCCTAACTTCACAAGAGATTTTGCATATTCTTATGACTTTTTAATGTTTAATAAAGAATATTTACATGTATTAAAACAATCAAATTACCTATAAATATGGACAAACATTGTTATAAAACAAATAATCGGGCTTAAAATAGCAGAAAAGTTCTGTTATTAGTTGGTGTTTATCACATCATTTTATGTCAAAAACTTGTATATCAATTAATATTTGATTTAATAAAATTACATACCACACATAAAAACATTTGATTTATCTTTCAAAACCTGTCAATTAACTGTTAATAAACTAATTGTCTGAATTTTATTTCCAACAATTTACCCTAATTAAAGTTGATATACAGTATAAATATTACGTTCATGGATTATTTCACATCGAATCATGTGGCTTCTTTGGATTACTTCTTGTAAAAGAAGTACAATTTTATAAAAGTCACTCAGGCCATACAACAATAAGACACCAGCCACAGAGCAACTTAAATAGTACAGGGTGTGCTTTTAATTTGGTGAGTTCAATGATTTGTATTGAGTTGAAACTAATTATCATGGATGAACAGGAAAGGCTTTGTTCAGCCTATGGCTTTCACTCATGGTGCACCTGAGCAAAAATACAAAAACAAACACAAAAAGGCCAATAAACATTACCATACACATATTCACCCCACATTTACACTAACACCACAACCCTGCTGAACCCCTGCACAGAAAAAGAACACATAATCATCATGTCCAATACCCACAATGCAATGCTGCAAACATACCACATTATTTTTACTTTTAAAAACTGTTGTAATACAGATAACCAACCATTTATATTTACAATATTCTACTGTTAATTTAAGAATATGTGAAGTGTTGTGGCTGAATGACATATACTTTTCAATGAGACCAAGTAGTACAATCCACTGATAAAAACTGTATTTGACAGTTTGTCAGTGCTTATACATGTTATACATTCACAAAAACACACCTATTCAACATTTTTGTTGTGAAACCTCCAGTAATTACGCAAGATATTTGTCAATTAACAAACAAGTCCTCTTAAACTTACAGAACAAATACTTCTTTTACGGTTAATTGTCAGTAATTTTATCTCGTTTTATTATTTTTTTTTACAGTATTGACCTTCAAATTAACAGTTTAATCTCATAAATAGAAAATAAATATTTGTGAAATCGCAATACATTTGCACATGTATTTTAACTGTATTTTTCTGTGAAAAAAACAAAAAAATCTTTTAAAAAATGGAAATTTTATGGTTATTCACAGTTACAGTTTTTTCATGTTATTTTACATTTGACATGTAAAATCACAGTCTATTTTTGTAATTTCATTGATATTTTCCTGTATCTCAAAAATACAGGAAAAATTTGTAAAATAAACAGTAAAAATTCTGTTAAATTACAGAATTTTTTTTTTACAGTGTATGCTGACATCAGCACATGCATAGATATGATGACATCAGCAGGACTGATGCCAAAATAAGGTACCATACGTGTGAGGGGCGGGGTTTGTTGTGCCTGGCACCACTTGTTGAGCTTTTGCAAAGGTTCAGTCCAAACAGAGTCTGCAAAGGACGGACAAAGATGAGCGTAATCAAAGGATGTTTAACACTCATAAACTAAGACAATTAAAATAGAGCATGACTCAATACAGATGTTCCAGGGCCAGAGAGGACACACGCCCTGATACATTTACATCACAAAAATATTAAAGTAAAAACAAAACGAAAACAAAAAAACACAGTCATTGTCCACTCAGTATGGTCGTCTTCATTATTAATATATCTGAATTTAACTCATCACCTGATACAAAGTTCATTCTAACATACACTATTAATCTACTCACGGGGTATAATTTTATTGTTCCTTCATATTTAATCATGAAAGAAGGTCATTCTTGTTTCAGTAACTGTGGAGACTCTAAGTAAAAAAATGGACTCAAAAACTGATATGATCCACATGACACTGACAGAAACTGAAAAGAAGTGTCTCACATTTTCTGCATATTTCAACTTTTCAAGTGTGTGTTAAATGTTATAATAATGCAATAAATGTAATAATGAAAACAAAATAACAGACCAAATTCTGTTTATTGGTTTAGTGTTGATGATTGTTCAGCTAATTGTGACATGTCAACAATAACTGGATACGTATTTTATTTATTTATATTTTTTAGATTCCCTGGTTTATTTCCTTTCCTATAAACAATAAATTAAAAACTAAAGAGAATAACCTGCCTATTATTTCCCTGTGACAGTAGTCGTTAGTTGCAGCATTAACTCTGCTCTTGGTTTAAAGTGCTGTAATTGTAGTTTTCATACGTGACAGTTTTCAGATATTAATCCTCTTTAGTGTGTGTAGTGCCTGTATCTCAGCTTGAACGTGAAGGATGAAATTAGCATATGTTAGGTTGAGATTTGTTTGTAATTTGAGTCTTGTTTTCACTTTTTTGGACATACTGGTGTGTTAATATCAACACTATCAAATATTAGGAATGTCGTATCCAATCCTGGTCCTCGAGGGCCAGTATCCTGCATGTTTTAGATGTTTCCCTCTTCCAGCACACCTGACAGTTGTTATCAGGCTTCTGCAGAGTTTGATGATAGGCTTATCATTTGAATCAGGTGTGTTGGAAGAGGGATACATCCAAAATATGCAGGATAATGGCTCTCGAGGACCAGGATTGGACACCCCTGCAGTAGGAGTTTGTATCAGAATGTGTTGGTAAGGCTCACAGGAAGTGGTCTGTTGGAATAATCCTATTGGGCAACAGTTTCAGTCTGCATTCACCTCTCTAATACTGTCTGTGTGTTACTGTTTCAGTCTCCCTAGCGACAACCTCTGAGGCAGCAGCTATACACAGGAACATTTGCATTGTTTAGTCAGACAGGTCTTCTTAGTTCTTTGTGGTTTGTTGTTTTCGTTTGCATTGATTCAACCATTTTAAAGACGATACTTAAGTTTCCTGACACTCTTCCACACTCTGCAAAGGCACCGTCTTTGGTGGCGCTAAGCTGTATCCTTGGCTTTACGGCACTAAAGACGATTGTAATTGTTTTAAAGAAATGAGTTTTTTTCCCCTCTGTCCTGGAATGGTAGTGGATTCAGCCAGAGTTTTCTTTAGTGACGGCCCAGCGCTAACGAAGTGTGGAGAAAGGTCTGGCTATGTGAGGCTAGAAATGCCTTAATCTGAACACTAACCATTACAATAACAACTAGAGCTGTAGAATTCTGTGTTACATCAGTCCTGCACATACTGACATACCCATACTGCCCTAAACCTACAGTGTTAGTAACTTTAATCCAGTTGTTATCGAGTAATTACTCCTCACAGCACATTCAGAAAATGGTTAATCCTCCATTCTAGATTCTGTTTCATTTTACCATTTGTATCTATGGAAATACTTTGCATCGATATGTGCATGACGTAGAGTCATGTTATAGCCATGAGCTCTACGAATACACAAACAAGTCACATGTTGACTTAAAAAAATCTTAACAAACACTAAAGCATTTACAGATACTGGGAATTTGCCCATTTACCACAGAACCAGCTGAAAGACTTGCACAGTCCTATGTCTAGATTTAGTTTTAACCCACTGTAGACTAGTTCTGTGAATTCACCTCAATATTCCACTGATTTTATAATGAGGCTCCACACTCTTTGTGAATGTACATGTGTTACCTGGTTATCTATGCTCCCTCTGTGGGATGTTCATGCATCAGTTTCAATGTCCTCTTTCTATAACAGTGTTTTAGGTGATTTTTGGATCATTTGTTTGACATTTGTTGACTGGAGGAACTGATTAATAGGAGCATCAATAAAATAATCTACATACCTGAGACTGGAAAATCTTTTTAATTTCTATTATAACAATTATGCCTAATGTCACTAATTTGCATCACAGTTATTATAGGTGCTATATTCATATTACCAATCTCTTAATTTAGCATCTGACAGCAATAACATAAATCATTTCTTTTCTGTAATTGTAAATAAATTTAGCCAGTAAAGGGATATTTAGATGCATCCTCTTTACATTAAAGAAATCCTCGGAAACTGATTTAGAGCAAATAGATTCTGAGCCGTGGCCTCAGTGCAGCCTTTGTCTGGTCCTGGAGGGACTTCAGACGCCAGGTCTTGGTTCCTGGCAGTGCTTTGTGAGAGGACAGAGAGGCGTCAATACTGTGCTGCCTGCAACAGTGTATCAAAGTTGTGCAGCCTAATCCGCTCCATTAGGAGTTGTGTGTCTGGAGCCCTTTCACACACACAGCATGGCCCTTGTTTGTGCAGCAGTGCAGTTGTCTTGGGGTGGGGAGGGTTTCGGCGTTGGTGGCTGCAGCTGTGCCCTCAGTGAAACCAGAGAGGGCTGGCCCTGCTCGCCCATAAACTGCCTGCACAGACACACTGTCAGCAGGCAAATAGCCACTGGAGACATCTTGCAGACTTCCACCACCAACAAAAGTTTTTGAAAGAAGACCAGCCAGAAGGCGCAGGGCTAACCTTTTTAGCTCCCTCACTAGCATTGAGAGATTCATCAAGCAGCTGGAGTAATAAAGTGATCGTATCCTGTGCTGTGGTGACCAGCTGTGTTCATCATAGGAGGAAGGAGACCAGACACACTAACTGTGGACACGTTTACAAATCCACAGGAGATTTAGATCATACATTTATATTGCACTTTATAACCTTCTTTAGCATCCAGATCAGTCTCAATTTCACAGTTTGTTTTATGAATGTTCTCCAAGTGGAAATAATGCACCACACAAATATAGTGCCATAGCAGCATTTTCCTTAAGCGTAACACAATTAATTATGTCTATCCACGCAACTGGTATTTACAGCCACACATCTGCCCATTTCCCACCAAGGCAGTTCAAAGACTGATTTAGAGCTGGAGTCAAATCTTGAATGATTTCTTTGCACTTCAGCAGCCAGTGAATAATGAAGAATGGTTCAAGAGTGGCATCGACACTTTGTTGGTCTAGAGTGCTTATTGTACGTTAGGGTTCAGGGGTAGGATTATCATGACTGCCAAGATGAAAGCTTTGTGACCATCATATGAAAAAAACTATACAAAAACAGTGAGTGTGGAATCTGTATAATAAAAGCCAAGTGGCCTCTGTGTGCATGCGTGTATGAGAGTCTACTTTATAACTGAAAAACTGGACAGAGCTAGCCTTTGCCTTTTGGAGAACTTATGTATTTTGGGTCAAGGACCAGACAGGCAAAAACAGCTCCTTGATATGACCAATACTTTTAGAGTTATTAGTTGTTTTTAAAATTAAAATGGGCTTATAGGCGGCTCATGGAGGAGTCATAGCCGCAAACGGGGAGGGGGGCTGGATCTGGATCAACTGAACCACTGGGGCACGACGGGAGAACCGGGTCTGGCTGTGGTCACACACTAACAAAGTCAGTGTGGTTCTTACTGTGGCCCGGTTCCACTCCTCAGTCAGACCTGGCCTGTTACCCGGGTCAATGCGTGAGTGCAATATAATATTGTAACCTTGATGTTTACCTAACTAACTGACAAACAGGTCAGATAACTTTAAACGTAGTATTTCCTCCTTTAAAATCTTCAGTACCATTAGTATCAGTATCATTATAATGTTTAGAACAGGGGTGTCAAACTCATTGTAGTTCAGGGACCAAATTTAACCTCAATTGGGCCAGACCAAAAAAATAATAGCATAATAACTCATAAATAATGACAACTCCTATTTTTTCCTCTTTGTTTTAGTGCAAAAGAAACAAAATTTTAAAAAATCAAAAACATTAAATTATGAAAACATTTACAAACTATCCAAACAAAAAAGATGTGAATAACCTGAAAAAACTTAAATTTCTTAAGAAAATTATGTGTAATTTTAACAATATTATGCCTCAGCTTATACATGTGCATTATGGATCAGTTCTACAAAGGCACAAAACATTTAGTAACAGGCAGAATATTGTTAAAATTGCACTTAATTTTCTTAAGACATTTCAGGTTATTCACATTTTATTGTTAAAGGATAATTTGTTCATGTAAATATTTTCATAATTTAACGTTAGTTTTTGCACTATAACAAGGAGAAAATTTTAAAGTTGTCATTATTCATAGGCATAACATGATATTTTTTCCACATTAAACCAAGAAGAAAATTTGGAGTCAATATTTATAGGTTATTATGTTATTATTTTACTTGAGATCACAATGGTCTGTATGTGAAACCTGAACTAAAACTAGTTCAACACCCTTAGTTGATAATATATCTTCAGTGTAATTTTTACACTATCCAAGTTCATCCCGCGGGCCGGATTGGAACCTTTGGCGGGCCGGATTTGGCATGTTTGACACCCCTGGTTTAGAATAAAGAGCTGTGAAGTTCTGCCAAAGATGCCAAGAGATGTACTAAATTTATTTAAACCATTGGGCTGGTGAATTTATGTGACCACTAGAGGGAGTAGTGAGTCACTCTGCTGGTCTCCCATGGTGAACAAAACTAGCACCTCGGGGTCTTTGACCAAAGCATCAAAAAGTGACCAGATTGTTTGAGAACCATTAAGAAACAACTTTTAGAGTCTAAGTCAGTGACAAAAGGATACAAGCTAGAAGTATTGTTGTTGTTTTCTCCACTGGACACAGCTGGAAATGAAAAGAATGGAGTTTGATGCTGAAATGTCAGTGTTTCTTCTACATGGTTAAGTTTGATTATGAGGCTTATGAAGGTATAAAGTTATTATGGGATGTTATTATCTTTGCTAAGTTGCTGTTTATTGATCCACAGTTCAGACTAAACTGTGACAGTTCTAGCCTTGTTTGTTCGATTCCAAACAGATCTTTAGTTCAGCTACTGAAAACACAAACCTACAGAAAACAGAGGTGATTTGTGGTTTTACTGTGGCTGTTTTCAGTCTAAAAACAGAGCTAAGCTAACAGAGCTATAATGTAAACTATCAGCTGATGTAGCATGTGACGATCATAAGATACAGTGATATTTTTACCAATTGTCAAAATAAACGTCTATGAGTTTTAGTTTGAAGAAAACTTGATGATCCCATAATACAGATGTGTGGAAACAATGAGCTTTATACTTTATTCAGTGAGTGATACAGTCTGTGGATACACAGTATTGATTCATTTGAGGTTTTTGTTGTCCAAAGTGTGTACGGGTATACAAATGCTTGAGAGTTTGGAAAATCAGTCCTACACATAACACCTTTAAACACACATAGCCACCACTTACTTAAGTAGTTTGATAACAATAGCTCTATCAGCGGCTGGTGTATTAGCATATAAGTGACTCTATAAAACTCTTGTATTAAAGTTTGTTTTCCCTTTATGTAATGTTCTCTGCAGTGATATTATCCAAAGTGAAGCAGAGTTGAACATTCATATTTTGGACTACTTTGGGTTAAGGTGGGTCAAAGGTTAAGATGGTGTAAAATAGTGTTAAAAGATGGAGTCTGAGGAGTAAAACACATTTCATAGGGCCTAAAATATATCAGCGTGTTATCATGTAGTAAACACTGTGATTTTTTTTTATATGGTAAAGAAGATGAAACCAGTGGCTTTTTGGAATGAAGGAAAAAAACACATTCAAGGTCTTAAACATAACAACATAAAAGCATACTTTGGGTCACTGCTGCTCACAACTATGCAAACTGAAACAAATAAGCAGAGAGAAAGATGAGGGAAAAAAAGCTTGTAAATATACGGGTCTGAGCTGCTTTTTGTTTCATTTCCTTTTTTGTTTCCTTCCGGTCTTCTGTGTCCCTGATGAAGTCAACACAGGTGATGTGACAGGACTACTGATGCTCAGGATGCTTTGTTCGGCCGTCCTCTGAGAAGACATATGCGCTGCTGAATGGTTCAGGCAAACACTGAGGACCAGGGCCTGGGCTTTTTCTGCTGCTCTGCTCCATGTCCACACACAACCAGCAACTTTTACAGCAACATTTTCAGGGATTAAAATGAATTTGTTAATGATGATGAAGAACATTTTGAAAAGTTTTATTTTTAGAAAAAAAAACAACATGCTGTCAGGATGTGGTTTGTGTGGTTTTACCAGTGCTGCTAGCAGTTTTAGCTAAATAAAACCTAATATCGCTCATAAAATTAATGAATGACAGTTAAATGGGTGAGGCTATGTGTCTTAATTTAGAGTGTGTGCTGAGTGGTTATGTCATCAGACGACTGTACAACTGTTTTCTCTGTCACTACTGGACATTCCAACAAGGAACCAGAGGAAAGCATCCCAAAATAGACCAACATTAGCGTCAATGAAGTCACAACAGAAAGGCATGTGCTTTTAAAAACACTTAGCAAGCCATTTATTTCCTCATAGCCTATTAATGGACAGCAGAGTGTAAACTAAACCAACACAGGAGACATAAGGGAATGTCAGCGTGTGAACCTACTGTGGTATACTATATATAAATACTATATAGCACAAACAGCTAATTTAGACTTCACACACTCAGTAAATGTTGCTTGTTCTTCCTGGAATAATTCACAGAAACACTATAAACTCTCTGAGGTTGTTTGAATTTAAGTCCATCTTGAATCATTTTGAATGAACTTGTGTTTTATTTATCTTGATCATATTTTATTGTATGTAACTGGATATTGTATTTATTAATTTGCTTTGTGTGGGAGTTGTTGTTGAGTCTTTATTTCTAGTTGTAATAATGTCAATGCTGCTCTTTTTAGATCTCAATGAGGATTTTACTTGCATATGTTTTGTTTTGCACACGATAAATTCTTAGCATGAGTTATGGTTAGGGATGGATTCTATTTTCTATTCATAGTGTAACATACCTTTCCCTTGGGGTCATTTTTATGTGTTAGAGTTTTTAGTGCGAGCAAATAAAATAGCATATGCAACTGTATTGAGAGTGGATAAAGAAGAACAAGAAGCACAACTTGTGCTGAAGGAAAAATATCCATTTTGGCTCTTTTCATACCTGAAAATGTTGTTACTGCTGCACTTTCAGGTAGTTTTCTCTTAATGAAAAGTTGCAGAAAGCAAATGCAAATTGGGAACACAGCTGGGATTGTTAAGTGGATCCGTAAACCAGGAAAAGGCAGAAGGAGATGACGGCTTTAAAGTGTCCACTGATTGATTTATGCTTAAGGAAATACACAGAAAAGTTGCCAATATTCAAGACATTCAGGATAATGCTGCATTCATGTCACGAATGGGAAAAACCCATGCCACATGTTTCTCTGAATTGTAGATTTTTCACAGCAATAAAATGATCTCATCAGTCACAACAGTTTAAAGTCAATAAACCTCTTGATAACTAGCTCTAAGAAAAATGCAGTCATTCAAATATACTCTCTTCTTTAAACTATTTTATACGACTATATTTATTTTGTTGTTTTATTGTTTATAATGACATTTTAAGGAAATTGTGATTTTAGGAAACGTAGTGTTTTTAAGGCCTCCATCCATCCATCTATCCATCCATCCATCCATCCAGACCGATTGAACATTGAGTTATAATAATCATCTGCTCATACATGAATTTAACCTGAATGTATTTTTATATATTATGAAATTATAAATATTAACGCATTAAAGCTGCAGGAGCAGAAGGATCTTTTTGCCTAATGATAATGAATAACTATCAACCATCCTAATGAACCCCACTCATCAGTATTTAAGAGCGCTCTTCCCTACAGTAAGTCATATTTTAGCCTTGGCGTACAGTATCTATTTGGTAAGACATGCAAGAGCAATCCTCTACCACCACAAACTGGGTATAAATGACAGATTTCCAGTTTGTGAGTAAAACCCACAGAGTAACCAACGTATCTCATTTACTGCCTAGAAATAGACAATGAGTAAACACAGGTTACACTAGCAACTCATAGATTTAAAAATTTCTGTTCTAGAGGACACACTCATATATTTACAAGTATGTGACACAGACAAGCTTTGTGTTAACTGAAAAATTTTAGGGTAAATTATTTATAACATTATGCACTAAGACAAATGTCTTAGTGCATAATGAATGTAGTGAATGTCACCATTTGAATAAGGTTTCTATTCTTTATGAGTTTATCTGGGTCAGTTCAGTGCCACGATACTAATGTATTCTTTAAATGAAACTGTTCTCTTATCACACTGTGGAATTGTCCACAGACTGAGCCTGTTTTTGCCTTGTAGGTCTTCCTTATCATTATAAAAGCCTTTGAAACACCGAAATAACACTGAAGCTCTGTAGAACTGACAATCTGGTACTGAGTTCTGTCATTGCAGTAAACAAATACCCAAGCTATGTCACAGAGAACCCAATAGCTTCCATGTTTGTGGTTTCATGCCAGTCAATTTGAAAACTGAACTGTGTTGAAGATAAGTTCCAATGATTTGTTTTAATTAAACATTTATGTTTCCAAGCTAAAGGCACCATTTTGGAAATTGAAGGTTCCCTTTGACTGTGTGTGTATGAGTAATGTGTGGTGAAGCAGGCAGCAAACTGTAAAGTCTGGAAAATCTAGATTCATATTGGTCACAAACTATGAATGGTTTTACAGTGCATACAGTACAGATACATACAGAATGTATGTCCTTTAAAAAATACCCTCTATGAGTAATAACTGGTGGGGTTTTTTTTTTTTTGTTTTTGTTTTTTTGGGGTGGGGGGGAGGGGTGTTTTTTTTTTTTTTTTTTTACAGTAGTTGCAGTTACAGTTTGTTTAGAGAACATTGTATATGTGGTCTGAATGAACACTGAATGATTCTTGTTTAACTTCTTAAAATAGCTAAAACAGCTACCAGCACAGACCATTTACTGTATAAAGAGCTAATGCTATAGTGCGATGTAAAATGTTTTGTTAATCAGAGCCTTTGAGCAACTGGCTAAATATTATCATATGCTGTTGCTAACATTAATCTGGACTTCACATAATATATAAAAACAGTAATTAGCAGAATAGCTGATTCTGAGTCTATATAAGGCAATATTATTAAAGATTAAAAGGTCACTTTATTATCCTGTAGGAAAATTCAGTCTCTGAACTAATACACACAGCAACGAGCATTTAGCATGTTAGGAACAGTGAGAATTTATTGATTTATTTATTATTTTATGTTTTTTTAAATTATCATTATTTATTAGCTAATGATGCTAAGTTATGCTAACAGACCAGGGTGTAATTTACATTATTTACATAATATATAGTTTATATGTATGATTTATTTTTTTTTATTTTGTGAAGGAAAAATCTCCAAAATCAAGCTAACTGTAAGTTTTTTGTTCTTACCAAGTGTTCATATACCTCTATACATGAGAGTGGAGTTTCTTTTCACACGAGACAGAGGAGACAAACAGAAGACATTAATGCTAGATTAATATTTCAACAACTACTACAAAAATTATAGGAAAATATATAATGATGATGATTATGGGACAGTTTTGATTAAAAAAGTGAGACTATGTATTTCATAGTAAACAGCAGTAGTCAATAGTGTGTACTCACTCCAAATTCAGAGCATATTTACGAATTAATACAAACCGGAATGCAGTCCCCCCCCCCCCCCAATCCCATGCAGAAACTGTCCTGTCCTTCTATAAAACCACAGTTAAGGTAACTCTCCAGACAGTGCCTTACTTTCTGTTTTGATACTGTGTCATTTGCATTTTTACTTTTCTCAGACATTTTATATTTTTTATTATATATATATTTTTTGGGCGTTTTATATATATGATGGTACACTGACAACCGGGGAAAAACAGATGAACTAACCATCTGTCCTGATGATACTGTTGCTCTGGCTGTGGGGGTTCACAAAGTTTCAGAGGTCAAGAAGGTGTGGCTACTAAATAGCTGGATATTTTTAAATGCAGACAAAATGTGTTTTGAGTGGGTTCATACAGACTTTTGATAATGTTAATGGGTGTATATGTATTTTTTCTTTAACATGCACAAATATAATTTTAACAACCTGTAACCTCAATGCAGACAAAGCCTTGTGTGCCCCCCCTGTGATCTCTGGGACCCCAGGTTAAGAACCACTGCTGTAATGTATGTTTTATACAAAAGAAGTATTTCAGTGTATGTAAAGTTGGTGGTTTTCAAGGAGAATGTATGTGATATGAAGACATGAAGCTGTTGTACAGTCTGTTACCTCTGATCAGAGGGGAGAGGAGGGGAGGGGAGGTCTTTTACAGTCCTGTACAAAAGATAACTGGTGTCCCTCCTTATCCTTCTCCGTCTGCAGGTGCAGCTCTGGCTGAAATGGCCGTGTCACTGTGGTGCCACAGGACGATCCTATTGGCTGTGGCCTTCTGCTTCCTGCCTTGCATCACGTCCTCCCTCAACCTGGAGGATCCCAACGTCTGCAGCCACTGGGAGAGGTCAGTGAGTCCAACTGCTGGGAAAATGATGTTCACTATGTTCACCTCATGAGTTCATAAAAGCATGAAACTGCCCGTTTGTACAATTTGAGCCCATGAACATTGGCCCAGGAGCCAAAAACCATTTTAGCCATTGTACTTTCCACCATAACCCTAAGAATAGATGATGTCTTCTACCATATGCATCATTATGAACTGTTCAACAACAATAAAAATAGACAAATACATTTGACTCTGAAACACATTTTTTCTTGTATTTGAAACATTCTTTATGCTTCAAATTTCTATTTAATATTTTTCTCTTCTTTGTATTACATTGTCATGGTTAAGGATTAAGCTTTTTAACAACATAGATGTAACAGACATGATATTATACAGTCCAGCCATGATTCTTGAATACTGTTTCCCTTCTAATAACATCACTGAACTTGCCATTAACTATCAAACTGTGATAAATTGTACAGTTTATGATGTACTATATGTTTTTTCTGTGATCCTTGAGTATCACAACATGGAGGAGTTATCACCTGTTGATGAAGATGTTAAAGGCTCCAAACTGAACAGGTGAACATGTGATCTGGACTATTTGACTACAGATGTGTATATTAGAGATACTGCTTATCAAATAGAAATCAGTCATACTGTACGTGTCATGTGACCAAATATTATGAACCTGTCGCAGTGTCATGTGACTTTGGTGTAAAGTGAGGGTTTGTCATATTAAACTGTGATTAAGAAAAGCCATTGGCTGATTGCCAAATTAAAAGAAAGCTTGGAAATCCATTAAGAGAGATGTAAAAGAACAAAGGTGCAGGCAGATTTCCCAGATATATTGCCTTTCACTGTCTAATCTGAGGAAACAGCTGCATACGCACTCAGAGCCTCCCTCTGTGTTATTAGACTGAAGACTGATGGACGAGAAAGACAAGACTTTACGAGCTGCCTTCACTACAGTTAGCATTAACACGCAATATTCAACAGTGACATTTTCGCAGTTCGGCTCCCAATCCATAAAAGTTTGAACGAGACTGAAAATTTATATGAGAGACTTCCAATCTGCTGTGTCTTGTTTACCCCCAGAGCACAATCAGATAAACTCAAGTATCTCTCTACTGACCTGCGAAACCCTGCTCATATGATCCAGTGTATAAGAATCAGGAGATCTAATAAAAGAAATTCAAAATAATATTGCTAATGATGATGCAGGGTTCCCACGTGTCCTGGAAAACCTGGAAAATGATTGACCAATTTTCCAGTCATGGAAAACATATGGAAAATGAGAAAAAAGGTCAAATGTCCTGGAAATGGTTAAGTTATCCTGGAAAATTATTTATCCTCCCCCTGCCTTGTGAGCTTATGTACCTAAACTGAGATGAAACCAAGGAAATAGTTTTTCAGTGATTTATTGAAAATATACAAATATTTTTAGATGAAGTGCAGGAGAGAAAGTAAGAAAGAAGAGAAAGTTCAGTTGGGAATTGTCCAGTTGAATATTGAAACTCCAGTTTGTCATGCTGTAATCTGTGGGTGTGGTTGCATTAGTACCTCCGCCAAGGAGGTTATGTTTTTGTCGGCGTTGGTTTGTCTGTCTGTCTGTCTGTCTGTCTGTCTGTCTGTCCGTGTGCAAGATAACTCAAAAAGTTACGGATGGATTTGGATGAAAATTTCAAGAAATGTTAGTACTGGCACAAGGAACAAATGATTAAATTTTGGTGGTGATCGGGGGTGGGGGGGGCCACTGATCTGCCTTGGCAGAGGTCTGAGCTCCACAAGTGCTTTTCCAGAAAACAGAGCGCAGACCTCCGCCAAGGCAGATCAGCCGCCCCCCCCCACCCCCAATTACCACCAAAATTTAATCATTTGTTCCTTGTGCCAGTATCAACATTTCTTGAAATTTTCATCCAAATCCATCTATAACTTTTTGAGTTATCTTGCACATGGACAGATAGACAGACATTGGGGGGGCCACTGATCTGCCTTAGCGGAGGTCTGTGCTCTCCGAGTGCTTCTAGTTACCTTATGTTTTCATCGGGGTTTGTCTGTTTGTTTGTTTGTCTGTTAGCAAGATAACTCAGAAAGTTATGGACGGATTTGGATGAAGTTTTCAGGAAATGTTGATACTGGCACGAGGAACAAATGATTAAATTTTGGTGATGATCGGTGGGGGGAGGGGGACTGATCTACCTTGGCGGTGGTCTGTGCTCTCCGAGTGCTTTTCTAGTTCTATGATACATTTGTCATAATTATTTTTCATAGATAAATTATAGCCATAGACTGCACATCAAATGTCTGAGTAGTAAACATAGAAACAATCTGGGTACATTCGAGTTACAACTGTTGAAAAGAACACTTCCAAAGAATGAGGGGCACAGGGGAATGGATTAGTGTATGATGTCATAACTTGTCTCTGTAGCAGCTGAAAATGTCCTGGAAAAGTCCTGGAAAATAATTTCAGGGAAAGAGTGTGAACCCTGTGATGTCATGAGTGTATAATCGCACAAAAGTAGGGACAATAAGATTTTCTTTGAATTATAATCAGGTGTTTATGCCCGCCACGTTTCTCAGACTAGAGTGGAGACATTCAGCGTTAAGGTGCCTTATCATCAGCCATTATGTCTGAATCTGGACCACAGAGAATATTTACATAACGAGAAATCCCAGAGCAAACAAAACATCCATAAACCATGAGAAAAAAATGGTCATGTTTTTTGTGGCCATTGTAAAGGATGGTTAGGGGAGTATTCAAGTTGTTGCATTCTTCAAATTTACCAGTTGTTGTTTGTCTATTTTATTTGTCACTGATTAGTCGAACTCTTTTGGCATTTATTAGTTACTTTTAGTTTGCCATGTAAAATGTGTAACTCTTACAAAACCATTTCAGTCTCTATTAACACACTAGGTTTTATGTACTCTTAACTGCAACATGTAATATTGAAATGTCAGTTTACCAGCAACTGTACCAGTCTTATTGCCATGAATAACATGATTTCATTTGGAGTTGTCGAAGTAAAGAGTTCCATATGTTGACTCCATGTACAGAAAAGCAAAGAGTTTATGTAAATCAGGATTCATGTAAACAAACCATAGCACTTCCATCGGATGCTTGTTGTGTTAACTGAGCCTGAGACTCAAAGTCTGAAAAAAGTGTCAATGAACATTTTATTCTAAAAGCTTAATGTATTATTGCTACAACTTACAAAAATATGTCACAAGTTGTC
This sequence comes from Sphaeramia orbicularis, assembly GCF_902148855.1. Classification (NCBI taxonomy): domain Eukaryota; kingdom Metazoa; phylum Chordata; class Actinopteri; order Kurtiformes; family Apogonidae; genus Sphaeramia; species Sphaeramia orbicularis. Next base: position 56,946,256 of record NC_043968.1, read on the forward strand.
ATAGATCTAGATTTTTGTTGACTCTTTCTCTGTCAAAATAGCCTGTGAAAGTCTCTTTCACATGGTTTTTACCTTAATACATATTTTACAACTGACAGGTCTCCTTTACATTTCACATTTGGTGAAGTCAACTTTCAGATACTTTTCCATAGGACACTATTCTTCTGTTTTCATCCATCCATCCATATATGTCATTATTATAATTTAAACACCGTATGATGTTCGTCACCAGTTTTTCATCAAATCTGTAAAAGTGATAGCCTAAGTATCGCAAATCTGTTAGTCTTTCCGTGACTATGCACTTCCCTCACGGTGAACAACTTCGAAGTTGACTCCATCACAAACCGTCCATTTGTTTACATACCAAACCGAAACCGAACTGTCACTCAGACCTTTTTAGAATTCCACATAGCAATGAAATCATTTCCATGTTTGTTGCTGCTGCGACCATACTGCGGCTGCATGGAATTCCCATTCCCTCAATGCACTTCACAACAAAATTTCCGGCCCGAGTGACATATCAGTTTAGTATGTAAACAAACTTATGGTGGAGTACACATCGAAGTCGTTCACCGTGAGGGAAGTGAATCAGGTGCGTAACCACAGAAAGACTAACAGATCCGTGATACTTAGGCTATGACTCGGGTTTTACAGATTTGATGAAAAATCGGTGCCGAAAATCATACGTTGCTTTAAGTGATGAATTGGAACATGCTGCAAAGCTGTTGTCTTATATTACATGTACACTTGTTCCTTATAAAAACTTGAATTATTATTACTATTCTAATAGTTATATCTTAATTTATCTGTGAAGTAAACATTTGCACAATTAAATGTTTTTTTCATCCAAGTTACCTGTGCCATGCATATGAAAATCATACACTTAAATACCTAGAAAACCTTATTTTCTGCAGTCAGCCTTTATTTCACTTGCAAAGTGCCTGTGGCCAATTTAAGACCACTTTCACGTGGCAGTCATAAGGTAGCCCCCCCTCCAGCCACAAAGTCTGTTTGATTTGCCTGTTAGACACAATCATTCAAGTCTTTATCAAACACTCGCTAATGCAGGGCCACACACAGCACAGCAGCAGAACGGGGGGTCTGGGTAAAGCTGCTGATATTTAATCCTGACCCCACACACAGACAGCTTAATGATGCCCTGAATATGTGACCTATAGAAACACTGTGAGTCGTGTTGGCGTGTGGAGTGTCATGTATGAATCCTCTGCACACACAAATGTCTGATCTTTGTTTGTCTTTTTCTCCGTGTGTTTTCAGTTACTCTGTGACGGTGCAGGAGTCGTATGCCCATCCCTATGATCAGGTTTATTATACCAGCTGCACTGACATCCTGAACTGGTTTAAGTGCACCAGACACAGGTGAGGACCACAATAACATGAACACATCTCTGTGTGGTTTTGCATGTTTTAGTTTCATGTTCACTTCTGCAGAACATGTTTGAAGCCCAGTGGAGTGTTTCAGGTCTTTCTGTCATTCAGGTTATTCTGTTTGCATTTTCTCCGTCTAGAACAGGGGTGTCAAACTCATTTTAGTTCAGTCCACATACAGCCTAATATGATATGAAGTGGGCCGGACCAGTAAAATAATATAAATAACAGAGTAAGAACTTAGAAATAATGTCATCTCCATACTTTTCTCTATGTTTTTGAGTGAAAAAAGTACAATTCCATAATGAAAATGTTTATATATACAAACTGTACTTGAACGTAACATGAGCAAATATGAACAACCTGAAAATTCTTAAGAAAAATAAGTGCAATTTTAACAATATTACACTTCAGTTTATCATTTATACATGTGCATCACAACTTACAGATCACAGTGGATCTACAAATACACAAAACATTTAATAACAGGCAGAATATTGATAGAATTTCACATACATCTCTTCAGACATTTCAGGTTGTTCATATTTGTTCAGGTTATTCACATTTTTTGTAAAGGGCTAGTCTGTAAATGTAAACGTTTTTGTGTAATTTTACTTTTTTTTTTTTTTTTTTTTTACACTAAACCAAAGAGGAAAATTTGTGGTTTTCATTATTTATAGGTTATTGTGATAGTATTTTACTGGTCTGACCCACTTTAGATTGAATTGACCTAAAATTATTTTAACATCCTTGATTGTTAATTTCTTCAGTGTAAATTTTGCATTTCACAAATTCATCCCAGGGGCCGGATTGGACCCTTTGGATTTTGGCCCCCAGGCCGCATGTTTGCCACCTGTGGTCTAGGATATGAAACATGTTGAGGTCATCTGTCAGTGTTTTGTTACGATAATAGAGCAGTTAAAGGAGTTATATTTTGCTTTTTTTTTAAAAGATAGAATTATGCATTTTAAAACATTTCCCTGTGGTCTACATAAACTGTAAATGCTATGCTTGGGTCTGAATTCTTCATTAATTAAACTCCACAGGTCCATCTTCAACCCTTATTTTGAGTAAAAGGTTGTTTTGAGCGCTAGCCCTTTAAATGCAAATGAGCCATTTCAGGCCCCGCCCCCTCCAGGTTGTTGGCTGTGCTGCTCTGTCCCCTTCAACCAACAACTGAACATTTTAGGTAATCAGCTCGAAGTTTGGACATACATTCAGTTTTTACTACAACCAATTATGTCGTACTCTGAGAAATGTTTGTTTGAAGTCTTGACCTTATATGTGCAAATGTCATGATGTAACTAGTTATTAAACGTCACAAATTAAGCAGGAATTAAAACAGGTTGTAGAAATCCACTTGATTTTTGCCAAAATGAATGTAAAGATAATTTTTCAGCACCTGGAGGGTTCAAATTCGAACTTTATGACCTATTAGGGTCCAGATACACAAATAAATGAACCAAAGACTAATAAAAGTGGGTTTAACAAAATATGACCCCTTTAAATCCTGTCTCTTATAGTCATGCTTTTTATTTTGGGATAAAATATTGCTCATCTCTTCCTGTTGGCCACCTTTAACCCCTTCCTGCCTAAATTTATTAACAATTATATTTGAATTAAATTCATTATTTATGTTGTTGCTGTCAAGCAGATGCTAAATTAAGCTGAGACTGCAAAACAATACAATAATGATGCAAATTAGTGCCATTAGGCATAATTGTCATAATAATAATTAAACTGATTTTCCAGTCTCAGGAAGATTGTTTTATTGATGTGGAGTTTTTTTCATCTCATTAGTACTGAGCAGTAACTCCAGTCAACAATCCAAACAAAGGAAAAATGATCCAGAAATCAGCAGAATGTCATGAAATTAGTAACAGCATTATAGAAATAGGGCTTTCACATTGGAGAACAATTTGTGTCAAAACAAATTAATTATGAATCCATACTTTAAGCTTTTACGGTTTGCATTTGGCAGTAAGTGTCATAGCAATGAAACTGCAGAATTATAGATTCATGACAAAGTTCCGGTCTTCATAAAACCCACAATAAATTGTAGATAAGAGTTTATTCTCACCAATTTATTGCCTTTGGGGCACATTGATCATATTTTACTTCTTCCCGTTTTTGCTGATTTACTTGTTTAGTGTCTCAGTGACTGCTTTCTTAAGGCTTCATCGTTTTACCCACTTGCTCTCTATTTTTTATTGTGTATCTTTGCCTCTGGCTGTTTTCCATATGTGCTGAGCTAAATAGAGGTTTCATAAGGCAATGCTGATCCAATACAACAACACTGAAACAGCTCCATGAAGTCAGTATTTATGTTTTAATTTTACACTTAAAGATCTTATTTCATAATTACATTTATATGGCCTACAGTTCTGTGCAAAAGTCCTGGTCTAACATTAGGTTTGTTGGTTTTGTAAAGTTCTAACGTCCACACATATGCATTTGTCAGTCTGTGTATTAATATCCAACTTGGATATATGTGAAATATGTACAGCAAGAAAAAACAGCTTCTATAAAGTGGTAGTATTAGGTTAGATCTCCCTTTGTATTTAACATATCTTTAACCATTTTGTTCTGACAATATGAGATTTTTGGCATTCATTTTCTGATGTTTTATACCAGGTTTGATTCAACACATGTCAGATGTTCCTAATTGTTTGTGCTGCATTCTGTCATGGGGTCAGAGGTCACATTAATTAGTGACTTTAATGTTTAGAACACATTTAGTTCAGCTTTTGTGTCTCTTTTAAGGCTGTGCACATACTCCTTGTATTTTGTTGTAGCTGAAGAAAAGAGAAGGAGAAATACATATGTATAATTATTTTAACTCTGCAAAGTCAACAAATCTAAAGGTAGAATAAGACTTTTTCCCAGTAGTGTAAATCTATGTCGTTTTGAAGTGTGTATAGAATTTTTCTGTAATTAGACAATGCTAGAAATACACTAATGCACAGACAAACTAGAAACAAATATGATACATGTATTGTGGATAAAGACATAGGGAACTTTATTGTCATTGTAGTTTCCCACAATTAAATTATTTCTGGCTTCCTCAAAAGATGCAGCATATTACATAAAATAAAACAGCAATTGTAATAGTAAAAATTATAAAAATACAGTAAGACAACATGGTATTAATGAACAATGATGACGTGATGAACCTGCGTTAAGGTCGCCACCATATTGGACAAAACTGGACACATTGATGTATCGCACTAACAGGCTGAGGTGACCGATATATCTAGCATATTGGTGTGTAATCCTGTGATGTCACTTCTTGTCCGTGTGAAGGGTGAGCTATCGGACGGCCTATCGCAGAGGAGAGAAGACCATGTACAGGAGGAAGTCCCAGTGCTGCCCAGGTTTCTTCGAAAGTGGAGAGATCTGTGCACGTGAGTACATACACACACGGACTACAGGAAGGAGGAATGAAATGGAGCCATACACTGAATTTACCTGGAGAACACTCACTGTTTCTAATATGTGTCTGCTTTGATTTGGTGCTGAACATGAGGTGTGTTATAAATGTGTAAGTGCAGACTAAACATGAAAGCAGTTGTTTACGACCAGGTCTGGTTTTAAGAGAAATTATTTTATTGAAAAAGGTTGTAAATTCAAATGCAAATTGTTTTTAGAAGGCAAAAGAAACAGCAACAATAGCGAGATACTGAGGTGTAGTACCAGGGAAATACTTATTTGGCGTAAAAATAATTGTCTTTTCCTGCCTGCGCTGAGATACTCACCAAACAGTGGTGCAAAAGTGGGATAAATAACAGCAAAAACAGAAAATAATATCAGTTTTGACGATCAGCTACAGTAAATTGCCATTGAATTCTGCATCATATCCTTTATGTCAAATCAAATCACATTATGTCAGTCCAGTCCTGCTGAACTGTTGTAGAGGTGGATAGTGTCATCCTGCATCCGTGGACAACTTTCATGTATCACTGATGCATCATAATATTGGCAAAGCATGAAGATGTGCATCACATGAGCCTCAGAGATGGAGACATTCATCTCTAGTTGATACTATTTGACAACCAGACTCATTTAGAAACTTTTTGAAATGCCAACTGCTCGCTGCACATTGACCTCTGTGCCGTAGTGTCCCATACATGGATTTATGGGCCTTTGCGTATCTGTTTCTGTGTATGTGTGGTTGCTATAGAGATTCACAACACATCTCGGTGAAGCAAAGCATCAGCGAACACTGGTTAAAGCTTCAAGTGTGTGCGCAAGTATCATGTGTAGAATTTCATATCACAGTTACAGTACAGTTACTGTTCTGTATACAATATTTATTTGATTATTTCCTTCTTTTATATGTGTCTTTCATACAAAGAATTTGTGTTCTTCTTGTTCACTTCCCTTTCCTTCATTTTAAAAACACATGTAGGATAATATGAAATGATAAACCTTCTCTACCATCACATGTATCTTGTCATGTCACAGGTCAGTATATTGGTCACTAACAATAAATTAACAATATAACAAACTTCATGGGATGATACCATTTCCAAAGTGAATGCTTTTACTTTTATTTCTGTCGCCTTTATTCGTATTAGGACCGATACTTAGCATAAAGAGCACACCAATTATAGTTTAAGCTAATTTACAACCTTCTTCCTGTTAGAATACATAAAACTCAACAACGCACACAAGGACAGTCCTGTAATAAACCATTTTTTCTTCACTGGTAGGTGATAACGGGGCAGCACGTTGTTCTGCAGTGACCTCAGTTACCCATGGGGGTTAATACACCCCCTCCATTCCCTCTACTCCCCCAACACCCGTTGTCAGTTATCCAGTAGGCAGGAACAGGTGTGGAGCCTAGTGGCCACTGGAAAAAAACAACAACTGTTTTAGGACAGTGACAGTAAAAGGCAGAATCATGTTAACACACAGCCTATTGTTATTCCATGGAAAGTAGTTGGTGACAAAAAAGTCGTCCTATAATGAATGAGCTGAAACCACTCTCTGATTCATTTAGGGTGAGTGATAACCCCAGGAATAAAGACGGGGATTTTATTTTGGTGTGAAAAGCCCTTGTTGTTGTCAGCAACTCGTGCATCACATGCTGCTCTGAGAAGCCACTGAGTTCCTGCTCATTTATTGCAGGATGGACGACTGGCCAAACGCTCCAGGCTACGTGGCATTTCCACATGGGATACAGATTGAAAGAATATCAAATTGCCAAATCAAATCAGTTAAATTTAGAACAGTGTCTGTCCATAAACTGCTACACATTAAGCTATCACAGAATGTTAAAAAGCGTGATTAATGAAATGGAATGGGTCTGTTTATTTCGCAGTGTGATGGTTCAATACTGGCAGATGTGGAGTTTTAGCAACACATTGAACGTCTTCCTGTTTAGAATTTGTTATTCATGCTTAGTGTTAAAAGTATCAGATGTGGTGTACATATGTGCTTAAATGAACAATTGGGAGCAGTCATTTGGTAGATTTTTGACATAATTTGCTTGGGGAAAAAAATTAATTAAAAATCCCTATTTTCTTCTTCCTTATAATCTTTTTATGTGTGTAATTTACCTCAAAGGGTTAGTTTGGAATATTTTCAGTGGGGTCATACAAAGTGGTGTACTTATTTATATAGGGGTCGGACTAAATAATGGAAAAACCTTAAAAAATCAACAAAATATAATTTAATATGGTGTAGGTCTGCCTTTTGCGGCAATTACAGCCTCAATTCTCCGAGGTATTGATTCATACAACTTGTGAATTGTTTCCAAAGGAATTTTAAGCCATTCTTCAGTTAGAATACCCTCCAACTCTTTTAGAGACGATGGCGGTGGAAATCGACGTCTTACTTGAATCTCTAAAACTGACCATAAATGCTCAATAATGTTGAGGTCTGGGGACTGTGCCGGCCATACGAGATGCTCAACTTCATTAGAATGTTCCTCATGCCATTCTTTAACAATTCTAGCTGTATGGATTGGGGCATTATCATCTTGAGGTGAAGGTGTTTCCATTATTTTGTCCAACCCCTGTAGTTGGTGTATTGTAGATTGTGATCAAATCGATCCAAGTTTGGAGATACACCTAGGAGTACCTGCATAAAAGAAAAGGATTCAGCCACTTTAAAACATGTCCACCTAAACAACTATCAATGTCAGCTCAAGTGTATGAAATATTTATAATGTTTTCATCACTTTTACAGATCTTCTAAGTTCATTGATTATAAAAATAGTCACCCAGTTCCTTCTAACACATGCATTATGTGATTGAATCATATATTTTAGTCCCAGCCTATGTCAGAGTATAAACGTGCAAAATTAAAGTTTCCCATATCTAATGGATGTGGGAGTGGTTTATTGTTTTCATATAATCATGTTAATCCTTCCGCATTGGATCATCAATATCCAGTCTGTCTTTGAGTTTTCTTTCCATCATTGTTGAAAGTGTTGATGCTGTAAATCCTGCCTTTGGTGGATGCTGAGTGGTGTAAACATCATAGGATTTGGATGGAAAATAGATGCAGATTCTAACATATTAACCCATAAGGACCCAATGTGACTTTTGTCTCAGTTCCCAAATGAATTTTTCTCTCTATTTAACCTTTACCTAGTGATTTATCACTATTTAATACAATAATATCCTCTAAATTTTGCAGTTTTTTAATTGAATATCATCTATTTTCCAATGTTTAATTGATTGATCATGTAGATTTTCATAAAAGCTCAGAGTAAAGTAAAAAGTTATTAAATCAAAACAGAAAAAACTGAGAGGAAGTCACTGAATAAGCAAATCTATAATTAAACTGAACATAAACCCAGTGTCTCCATCCACTGTCATTGATCCAACTCTATGGGTTTTACTGGTGAATCAATGTAGCAGAAGATGACGGTGCTTCCATGTTCATTACAGAGCCTCTGAACATCCAAATGGGTCATATCTGATGACCATGAAAAGATGATAAACTGTATTTTACACCAATTATTTACATGTATTGATAGGATTAATGGATCAGTGGTTTAAATCATTAGATAGTTTTGGTTGATGATGGATGTTTGGGTCTTTATGGGTTAAGTTGGTTGAGAAGCAAGTCCTGTGTTCTGTGAGTTAAAATTAGAATGACTGTCTCTGTCAGAAGAGTCTGGTGGCTTTGAAGAGAGTAATGTCAGTATGAAGGTGAAAATATAGTGAACAAGTGGTGCCAGGCACAACAAACCCCGCTCCTCTCATGTATTGTAGCTTATTTTAGCATCGATCCAGTTGATGTCATCATGTCCATGTGTGTGCTGATGTCAGCATATCAATTGCCTCTATATATGCCGCAAGTTTGAAGTAAATTAAAACAAAATTGATGTTTTTATAGACATTTGAAATTTTGCCCATTATAAGTAAATAGGAGAAGAAAAGAGATGTAAAAAATTCATAAAAAATGTGAACTTTGACCTACTTTTCCCAAAATGTAACCACATCTATTCTGCATTACTGGCAATCTATAAACCCAATTTGGTATGAATTCAACCAATAGTTTTACTGATACAGACATTTGAAATTTCACTCATTATAAGTAAATGGACAAAAAAGATTGAAAAAATTCATAAAGAATTTGAACTTTGACCTACTGTTCTCAAAATGTAATGAGATCTATTCTTGGTCACTGGCAATCTATAATTCCATTTTGGTATGAATTCAACCAATAGTTTTGCTGCTAAAGTGTTAACAAAGAAAGAAACAAACAAACAAACGGTGCTGATCATGATGTACTGACTGTGAATAAGCCTACTGATGGGAAAATGTAAAGGTTTATTTTAGACTAGGACACATTTGGTTTATATGATAGGCATTATTTGGTAGTTGAATCAAGTAAAAATGTAAAAAAAAAGAAAAAAAAAGACTTTGGATAATAACAAGAAAACAATTACCACATAGATCCAGACAGAACAAGATGTTCTCTAGATCTGTATGTTTCCATGTCTAATGTTGAAGGATTAGAAGCCCTTTTGTTCAGCTCAGTAAATCACGCTGCTTACATTCGTGACAACCTTTTCACAGTTAATGTGGGCGTGTGACTGTAATGTTTAAGCAAGATGTTCTGACTCTGCAGGTTTATTGGTTTCAGTTCATTTCAGCTCTGAACCCACTAAAACATAGAATAGACAACTCAATACGAACCCCATGTGTTTAGTCTAAAAGTTTTGGTGACTCTCCTGATCTTTACTGATTTGTTTTCCTTCTTCTTCTTCTTCTTCTTCACATGCAGCTTTTTGTGCTGAGAGTTGTGTTCACGGCCGTTGTATGGCCCCCAACACCTGCCAGTGTGAGCCGGGGTGGGGGGGCTCCAACTGCTCCAGCGGTAAGTCCACCCAGCTGTTGCTGTCCGTGAGCATGAATGTCTTTGTGTGCGACACTCTAGTTTTCTGTGGAAGCGCTCTGAGCCCACAAAAGGAAAAACAGCCTCTTGTATCATCTTACTGACTGTTGGTGTGTTCGCTGACAGCAGCACTTCGACACCACGGGGGCATAATCACAGTCTGTTCATGTGGTTTTTAGTTCGACAGGTATCAGTTCTCTGTAGGAGAACAATTTAGAGATTGTTTACCTTCTACCTATGGAAGGTGTATTTTGTAATATCTGTGTTTCAGAGCATTAGAAATTAGAAAAGGACAAATTTGTGCGTTATGTCAATGATCCCATTTACATGACTATAAAAGTCCCATAACCTGGAGTACTCAGATAATTGCAATAGTCAGATCTGTTCCCACCATCCAAAGACATGCACTAATGGGTTAATAGGTTAATCTAAGGGGCCGTTTACACGGCGTAGGATTCAGTCGACTCCGGGAAGATTTCATCGCGGATTAACCTTCTGTTAACATGGAAACGGTGCCTAGAGTGCCTGAATCCGGAAACTTTTGATACCAGGGTCCAGGGTGGAATGTTATCGATACGCTCCGCATTTCAGCTCCGTGTTAACGCGAATCAGAGCGTGCCGGGGTAAAATATGACGTCACCGCATGCGCGCGCAGCCAAGAACCGCCAGTTAACCCACTCCAGGCCAGTTGGTGGCAGTAATGCGCCTCCAAGCTGGTTTGCCAGCCTCTATGACACAATAAAGCTGCAGAAAAATAAGGAACAACCACAACAACAATGGCCGGTTTCAGAACAACATACGTGCTGCTAACTGTGCTCAGCTCGTCTGTCCAGACAAAGAAGTCCTGCGTCTTTGTACGACCACTCGCCATTGTTGTTTGTAAATAGCGTTGTCTGCCTCGTCTTCTTCTTCTCCTCATTTAAAGGCTGTCTAAACCGGAAATCGTTTGTGCGCAGGCGCGTGTTTTACCGCCACTGTTTCACTACAGCTCTACATCGCCAGCTACTGGTCTGGCATGGCCGCTACAGCGTATTCAGCCGTTCTCGCGGACTCATGTTAACGCAGATCGTTATCATAGCGGCTTCGTCTTAACGCGGAATGATTTTATAACGCAAAGGAGAAATCTTTGCGGAGTGTTGCCGTGTAAACGTACCCTAAATTGCCCATAGGTGTGAATGTGAGAGTGACTGGTTGTTCATCTCTATAACTGCTACACATTAAAATATCAAAGAATATTAAAAAACAAGAAATGGAATGGGTTTGTTTATTTCACAGTGTGATGGTTCACTACTGGCAGATTTAGATTTTTAGCAACACACTGAATGTCCTCCTGCTTATAATTTGTTCTTCATGTGTAGTGTTAAAAGTATCAGATGTAGGGCTGGGTATCGTGGCCAATATCCTTAATTGATTCAATTTAGATTCATAAGGTTCTGAATTTCATTCATTCATTCATTCATTCGTTTTGAGCAAAAGAAGTTTGTGTACAAGGAACTAATGGCAGAATAAATACATTAATAAGTAAAGGTGATCAAGTCAAAATAGTAATTGCCATGTACACTAGCGATAACAAAATAAATTCAATATGTACTGCTTAAAAAGGGGTGGTAAGAAGAAAACTGAATCGATTTATCACGATTCGATTCAATCTGATATTGATTCAATTCAATATTGATTGATTCAGATTCATTTATTGATACCAAAGTATAATTTTGAGCTGTTACCTGATTATTTGACTACCGCAGCCATGCAACACGCCAATACTGGTATCAATATTGATATTAGAAAGGAAATAAATCTGACATTTCAGCAGTAAACAGATGAATCTGCTCTTAGATAATGAACCGGACAGATACATTAACGTGTTTCTACAGTGGCTCTTCTTTGTCATCTTTATGTGTTTTAAGGCTGGTGGCTTCTAGCATTAAGGTGCATTACTCTCACCCTGGGGCACTGCTACCAATTTTGGCCCCCCTGAATCACAATTATGTTGGGCCCTTGGTACACGAAAGTCTCTTGGGGCGGGGGGGTAGCACTCCTTGATTGTTGGTTGGAGTGGGGGTAGTGGTCCGTCATTGTCGCTTTATGTTTCTTCTAACTCCGCACTCAGCCATAGATGATAGCATGACCTATAAATCACATTAACAGGTATAGATACACATACTGGGGGGAAATCCAGGTGTGTTAATCTGATCTCTCATAATCAGATTCCTGTTATCTGATAAACCATATCAGATTATTCTGTTTACTTTATCACTTGAATAATCTGATAAATCCAGAAATTGGATAATGATCGGAGGTTTAATGTACATATAAACAGGTTTAATGTGTCACTAGGTGTGTTTCCATCCTGTTTTTATGTTCAGTTTGTACACTTTAGAAAGATGGGAATGTCGGTGTATTAATACCATGTACATGTAATGGGAACAATTTAGTTTAATGAATTAAGTGAAGAAACAAAGAAATGTTATAATGGATCAAAACAGGGAAACGAAACAAAATGAAGCACCACCATGTACCACGAGCTGCAGAAACAAATGTAAGACAAAGGTTTGTACCAACTGTTGAGTTTGACACAACAATATTACAATGAAGGACAAAGATCAGTGGTTCAGCCGGCAAATCTGAAGCCCACATCAAGGTTTTTGATCAAATAGAGGAAATTGTGGGTCAAAAGCCTCTGGTTACATCTATCAGCTCCTCAATCAGCAGCTCAGGTGCTATGTTCCTACTGTACATGAAATCTAGCTGAAGGATAAAAGCAATAGATGAAAGCACACATGAATTTGTTTCGTCTTTTGCTAATTTTTGTAAAATTTTGAGTAGTGCTTCTGCACATGAATCCTTATGGTCACTATTAGACCCAAGTGTAAGTACAGTAGTTATGCTGCACATGTTCACACTCCTCAGTTTCTGTTACCTTTAGAGTGTTCTGCCAAATATCAACAGACATTCACTGGAGCCTGTCATTATTGTAAGATTTAATTATTCTGCACAGTAGCTCATTTACACTTGTGTTCATTACACATCAACATGATCCATTCTCCTAACATACAGTCTCTGCAGCTGTCTTCTGCCATGTGTTGAGTCTCACTCTTGTCAGTTGTGACTTGCTCTTTCATTTCCTCTTTCATAGTACATTGCATTATAGAACAAGAGAGACCAACGTTTCATTTAACAATCTGCTTTTCCCAGCGTTAGACTCAGTATTCAATACAGTGTGTTGAATTATACATTTGGGATGAAGCATTTACTGCGACATTAAGACACTTCCTCATAAAGTCAGCGTGCTGATCTGATGATTCCAACCACAGGATCAGAGCCTCTGTTTATGACTGTAACTGTAGAAACTGTTTTTCACAGATTTAGCAAATGCTGGGTAGAGATAATTCAGAGTAGTGATGTTAGGTTGGAATAGTTTTATCTGGATTTGAACCAAACAGCGTGATCTGTTCTTCCAGTTGAACTCAAAGAGAGAGTCGTAGTTTTAATCATCTTTCCAAGTAAAATAAAACATGTAGAGAAGCTTCATTGTCTGCAAGATTCATGTCTGTCAGCTGTTGTTCTGGGGCTTTGTCAAGTTTGATTCAATACAATATGACAATGACTCCAACAGACTGTTCAGAAACACAGGCCCTGCATTACACACTGTCATCGAGGAGTTTCAGGACATGTCCAACCAGGCCTGCTGAAAGCTCAACAATGACCTTTTGTGAGTAATAGAATGAATGAAAACTATGAAAAATATAACTACAGATTACTGCTAACTACGAAAAAAAAAAACAACCATTATTTCCTGGTTTGTCACAGCAGTTATATTCTAAATACAGACACACATCCACACCTTCACAAAACTGATAGATCTGTTAGAGGTGGTATGCTGTGAGGTCTGTGTGTATTTGTGTGCTTTACCCAGAGTTTTGTCTCTCAGACAGAACTGTAGGGGCGACACGGTGGTGCAGTGGTTAGCACTCGTGCCTCACAGCAAGAAGGTCCTGGGTTCGATTCCAACACCAGTTGACGGGGGGTGGGACCTTTCTGTGTGGAGTTTGCATGTTCTCCCCGTGTCTGCGTGGGTTCTCTCCGGGTACTCCGGCTTCCTCCCACCATCCAAAGACATGCACTGATAGGGTAATCGGTTAATCTAAATTGCCCATAGGTGTGAATGTGAGAATGATTGTTTGTCTCTATATGTCAGCCCTGCGATGAACTGGCGACTTGTCCAGGGTGTACCCCACCTTCGCCCCTGTGTAGCTGGGATAGGCTCCAAGCAACCCCCGTGACCCTAGTGAGGATAAAGCGGGTTCAGAAAATGAATGAGACAGAACTGTACAATAAATGAAAGGAGCAGTAAGAGGAGAGCACTGTGGAGTCTGGAGTCTGTATTTTCATATTGTTCCACAAGTGCTGTTATTGATTAACTGAATGTACAAACTCACTGCTCAAAGACTAACACCAGAAACATCCCAAACACACAAAACAAGAGGGAAAAATAGAAAATACAGGCAGAGGGTACAGTCTCAGCAGGTAAATACACCACCACAGACTGACAGAGGGCCAGAAGTAATGGTTGAGGAGGATTATTATAGTCTTTTTGGTGATTTTTAGGGAAATACATGCAATTAGTTTGAAACCAAATGATTATTTGGAAATAGGAAGTGAAAGGTCACTTTCACTTCTTTATGTGAGAACAAATTGAACATTTTGTTGTTGCTACCACATGTTTAAAGATAGTAAAATAACTGTCACACTTAAACAGATTGTGAGTGATTTGTATGTGATGTGCATTAATAGACCCAACGGTATCTTAAAGCTACAATCCAGTCTTTACATACATGGCTGTGGACCAAGTTGAGAAGTCTTCTCTCCTTATCTCATGAGATGATGAGACTCTCATCACCTCTCGGGTCCCAGACCTTAGAGCAGCAAATGTTTTCCGCCTAATGTTGGTGCTGAAAATCTGTCCCAGTTAAAGTCATCAGAGCTCATCAGAGGACTGTTGTTTATGCTTGTTGCCTTTAATAGCCATTGGGAGAAACTTGAGCTATTTTGTTTGCACTAAAGTGGCAGACAGTGTGTGTCTACAGAGGGTTATTTTTGTGTCTCCTTATGAGCCTGTGAATTTATCTCCATGCAGACCTATACACTGATATGCATGAGGAGCCCACAGGGTGTGCCCCTGCTGTCTTTGGTTTCAGCCTGTAATAAAGGAGCTTATTGTTGTGTCTGGGCCCTGGGGCTCCCCTGGGCCCCACTAAGCCTGGCCTGTCTGTCTTCTCTCATACACACAAAACTCAGATCTAAAAAAGAGGTTTCTGCTGTCAATAAGAACTTGAAGGCGTATGAATGGCTTGGAAATACAATTCTTAGACTAATTATTGAAATGAATTGTGATGTGGGAAGTGGATTCTCATCAGTGTGATAGACAGATGTGTTGTTGTTTCTTTGTAAAACTGTGTCTCTGGTATAAGCACAAGGATGACTTCCTCAAATGTTTTTTTCAAAAGCCCCAAATCTTTTAGCTTTTTAAAATGGCTGGTGAGAGAAACTTGACTACAAAGCTACAGTTAATTTGGCAGGCAATATTCACCACAAGTAGCTTGTTAATAATGTTAGCTGCTGTTAGTTCACTGTCTTATGTTTGCTGCTGTTAGCATGCTAGTTCTGTTAGCTAACTTAAGTGTTTCAGCATAGACAGTGTAATCCATAAGAGGCTAGAATTATTGTATTAACACATTTAATCTTGTATTTTATGTCGTAAAACCAAACATAGAATTATTATAATTGTTATTTTATTCAAATCCCAGAAACTGCTGTAAAGTGCTTAGGAATAGGCTAACAGTGACAGGAAGTTCTGTTAAGTCTTCTGTTTTTTAATTAGGTTACAAATACAAAACACACTTATTAAATATCAGTACTATTAAGAAAACTCAAACATGGAACATAAAAACACATGAAGCCATTGACCTGAAGTAAACAAAAGAGGGAGGGCAAGTGACATTAAACCCAGTCTGAATATTGAATCGATCTCAGATGCACCCTCTATATGTTTTCAGTTCCTTGAAAATGACTGAGCATAGATTACAGTCTTTGTTTCATACGTCCAGTAACCTGCTGTTGTCCTTGTTTGGTTTCTCTTCAGATAAGTGAAACACTAGTCATTACAGGTGTAATAAAATACCTCTACTTGGATATTATGTTTTGTGATACTTGATCTTTTCTTAAAGACGTCTATGCAATGTTTAGTGAATAGTTTACATGTAAAACATCTGTTGCAGACAGTGGTTTGTTTTGTTGTGTGTGATTTTGAATGTCTCAGGAATTGTATTAAATACAGGTGCTCTTTTTTATATATTGTATTTATTATATTCAGTTGTGGTCTTTATATTATGAAAATTTCCTGAAATCAGATTAAACAAATCCCAATATATGACTGTGATTACAACATGACACTGTACTGAATCATAACCTTTTGTCATGATGCCATATACGCAGCCCAGCTGTTTTTTCTTACTACTGCTCTTACCATGAGCAGGTGCAAAATAGTGGTGGTGGAGGAACCAAGGTGATGTTGGCGAATTTATGCCTTTATTTACTGCAACAATGGGACACGTGCAGGAGATTATGAGGGAGAAAGAGATGGAGAAAAACAGGCCATAGATGCCATCATGGATATAGTTTCATGTTAAATGAAGTGGAATTGTATTTTTCAAAGGAAGCGAAGGACACTGAGGCTGGTGTTTTCTTTTATGGTTAAAATATATTATTATAACTGACCCGTTCTACTTTATCAATTAATTAAAAAAATTTCAAAAAAAATTGAAACCTTTAAAAAAAATTAAGCTTATATGCATATAAATCCTAAATATTTAGTATGCTCCTTCCATTGTTTCTTATTTATCATTCATTTTTCAATGTGTGGTGTTTAGAAACTTCAGTTTCAGCTCATGCAAATGGCTGAAATGTTATTTATTTTTATTTTTAATTCTCAAAAAATTAAAAAAAAAAAAAAAAACCCTCTTATGTCCAATTTTATTTTTAAATTGTTAAACTTTTTGTGAACAATTTTATGTCCTGACTGAAAGTTTTGCCCCATTCACATGTAACTGTAACTGAATTAGAAATCACATATAAATGATTTTGACATGAGCCTTCTGAATTTGTTCCTGAAGGATATCAGATCTTTCATTTATAATATCCAAGCCTCTGTGATTTTCAAATGGGAAAAGATGAATAAAGGTGAAGTGAAAAGTGCTGCAGATCACTCTCATCAATAGAATTCATATAGACAAGGCAAATTTATTTGTGTAGCACAATTCATACCAAGGCAATTCGAAGTGCTTTACAAAGGCATAGAAACACATAAAATTACATTAAAATCATAGACTAATACTAGGACAGTAGCAGAATAAAACTTTTTTTTTTTTAAAAAGGAAAGTGCAGAAAAGATGAAAGGAAAGAAAGAAATTAAAACAAGAATAAAACAAATGCTAAAAACTGTCTTGATTAAAATTAAGAATTTAATGTTAGATCAATCAAAACTGTTAAAATTGTGAGTTGCAATGCTGGTGAAAAAAAAAAAAAAAACTCTAATCAAAGGCAGCTGTAAACAAATGAGTCTTTAACCTTGATTTAAAAGAACTGGGAGTTTCAGCAGACCTGCAGTTTTCTGGTAGTTTGTTCCAGATGTGTGGAGCATAAAAAATGAAAGTTGCTTCTCCCTGGTTGGTTCTGACTCTGGGTACAGAAGCTGTTTTCAGACCAGCCAGCCCGGTGTTGAAGCTGGTTACTGCACCGGTTACACTGGGAACCGAAGTGCTTGCCCGCGTTCATACCATTAAATGAGCCCATGACGCATCATTGACAGAGACAGAGAACACGTGGGTCAGTTTGAGATTAGGTGAACCAGTACTGGCACAGTTCTCTGTTGGCCTGAAAACGCAGAGAGAGCAAACCTGTGCCAGAGGACCTGAGCGGTCTGGATCGGAAAGGACGTCACTGATGGATTTGAGCCCTGAACCATTCAGAGCTTTATGAACTAAAAAAAAAAATATTTTAAAGTCTATCCACTGAGAGGCAGGGAGCCAGTGTAAAGACCTCAGAACTGGTGTGATGTCATCCACTTCTTTGGTTCTAGTGAGGACTGGAGCAGCAGCATTTTGGATCAGCTGCAGTTTGATGGACTTTTTAGTCAGACCTGTAAAGACACTGTTACAGTCGTCTAATCGACTAAAGATAAACGTATGAACCAGTTTTTCCAGGTCCTGCTGAGACATAAGTCCTTTAATCCTAGAGATATTCTTCAGGTGGTAGTAAGCTGTCTATGTAATGGTCATAAAGTGGTTTTGAAAGTTCAGGTCTGCACTACATCCAGATATCTTGCCTGACAGCTGGCTTTTAGTTGTAATAATTGAAGCTCTGTGCTGACTTTTGATCGCTCCTCCTTTGGTCCAAAACCAACTACCTCTATTTTGTCCATGTTTAGCTGAGGAAAATTGTGGTACATTCATTCATTTATTTGTTCTATTCATTTACCCAGGACCTGTATGGGACCATGGTCACCTGATGACACTGAAATATAAAGCTGTGTGTCATCTGCATAGTTATGACAGCTTATTTTGTTGTGTCTCATGATCTGAGCCAGTGGAAGCATGTAGATATTAAATAAAAGAGGTCCCAGGATGGAGCCTTGGGGAACT
This sequence comes from Sphaeramia orbicularis, assembly GCF_902148855.1. NCBI lineage: Eukaryota > Metazoa > Chordata > Actinopteri > Kurtiformes > Apogonidae > Sphaeramia > Sphaeramia orbicularis. The sequence continues at coordinate 56,964,699 of NC_043968.1, forward strand.
CCACGTCATTTTTCTCTGTTCAGATTTAAAATTACCTATTGACACAAAATAGTCCCTATCTTTCAGATAAGAAGCAAACCAGTCTAGTACTGTGCCAGAGTCCCACCCAGTTTTCCAGTTAGTCCAGTAATATACTATAGCCAACAGTGTCAAACACAGCACTGAGATCCAACAATATTAGGACAGAGGTTCTGCCACAGTCTGAGTTTAAGCTGATGTCTTTAAACACTTTGACCAAAGCAGTCTCAGTGCTGTGGTGAGCTCTGAAACCCGACTTGAAAATATCCAAGCAGTTGTTTGGGGTAAAAAAGTTCTGTTCAAAGACAGCTTTTTCAGTAACTTTGCTTAGAAATGGCAGATTTGATATAGGCCTGTAATTTTGCATTAAGGTTTTGTCCAAATTGTTCTTTTTCAGCAGAGGTTTGATGACAGCTGTTTTTAATATGTGGAGTTTGCATGTTCTCCTTGTGTCTGCGTGGATTCTTTCTGGGTCCTCCACTTCCTCCCACCATCCAAAGACATGCACTGTTAATTGGTTAATTTAAATTGCCCGTAGGTGTGAATGTGTCAGTGATTGGTTGTTCGTCTCTATATGTCAGCCCTGCGATGAACTGGTGAAATGTCCAGGGTGTACCTCGCCTTCGCCCATAAGTAGCTGGAATAGGCTCCAGCGACCCTAGAGAGGATAAAGCAAGTTCAGATAATGAATGAATGAATGAATGAATGAATGAATGTTTTTAATGCCTGAGGGAATATGCCTGATAAAAGAGACGAGTTTATGATTTGGATCAGATCAGATGCCATAACCTCTGAAACTGTTTTGACAAAAGTTGTTGGCAAAACATCTGACAGCAAGAGGAGGAATTCAGTTGTTGTATGATATCCTCCAGGTTATTGTGGTTTGTTGGATGTAACTGTGTCATGCTTTCTGAATTAATTTTAAATGGACACATCACATGACCTCTGTGTTTGGCAAAAAATGGCAATTAATTTTCATTAGAATTTTTACGGACATGGCAGATTTGCATGGGATGAAGAACCCAGACAAAATCTGCAATTATAAGAAACTAGTCTGTTGACCCGTGGGGATCCATGGGTTCTAGATGTGGTAGTTTTTATGCTATTGTGTATTCTTGCATGCTGTACTGCATTGTCCAGCAGTCACCGCCAAAGTGGGTATAGCAACATGATTGTAAGGCTATTGTATTCCAAAATTACTAATATCTCCCAAAATATTGGTCCTATCAACTTGCTGTTTTCACTAGTCTCTTCCTTCACCAAAAATATATATAAGTATGCTAAACTGCAGCAGTCAGATCTTTCCGGATTTTGTGTGAATCCTCAGACACACACACATGCACACAGATGCCACTTGGCTTTTATAATATAGATTACTTGATGTCCCAGATAAAACCATTTGAGTCCTGCTATTTTTGACCACAGCTCCCTCTCTCTCATAGCTGCATGTTATGTACAGGCAGCCATGATATTATATATATTATATTTAAGTTTATATTATGTATGTGTTTGCTAACCATGTGCCAACTAACATCTCCAAGGTCAGCTCAAAGATGGTGCAGCATTCAGGAGTAACATATAAATCAGTGCATGACGTGATCTTAGATAGATTTTATTCTTATAGATAAATCTTGGTAAAAATCTAAGAATTTCATACATAGTGCTATTTAAATAAGTTTTTGGTTGCTAGCTGACTGTTTGTACCACTCCTGTAGAATGGCCCTAATATTGACATTTATTATATCACTGAAATCGAGTTTACTCTGTTTCTTTTTCCTGAAACCAAATCTATGATCTTCCTCATGATACTAAAACGGTCCAAAATGCCCACATCCTTCTCTTTTTAATCAAACTGTGTCCTCCTTTTATTGGCTCCTAATCTTAATCTCTTCCTCCCCAGCAACCGCTCAAACAATAGACAACCCATGGATCAATACATGCTGGGGCCCGGGCAGACCACCAAGCCCAGCTCTGTCTGTCCATATCAGACAGATGATAAACCAGACGAGAAGCCGCTGATTCTCCCTCTGATGGAAGTGTAGTTTATGTCATGTGTGGATGTTCAGATTCAGAATACTTAATCAATCCCAGAGGAAATTATTGTGTGTTACACTTGCTCCATGTAAGTGTAAGAAAAAGTAACAGGAAAGAAATATTTAATATTACAAAAATATACACACACACGTATATATATATGTGTTCAAAAGCAGTGAAATATTATCAATATGAAATGATTTTGCCAAACGGTGCAATTATATTTATGTGGTTAACTATAACTTGAAAGCCAAGTGGCCTGTGTGCGTGTGTACGTGTGTGTGTGTATCTGCTTTATAACTAAAAAACTGGACAGATCTAGCCTTTGCCTTTTGGAGTACTTAAGTATTTTGGGTCAAGGATCAGACAGGCAAAAACGGCTCATTGACACGACCAATACTTTTTCAGTTATTGAATGTTTTGAAAATGTCAATAGGCTTACAGGCAGATAAATGGGGGGGGGGGGGGGGTGGATCCGGAAAACAACAAATCCACCGGGACACTACAGGTGAACTGGGTCCGGCTGTGATCACACACTAGCAAGGTTGGTCTGGTTCTTACTGTGGCCCAGTTCCACTCCGCCGGCCCCCGGTCAGACCCAGCCCATTAACATCCCCCTCCAGACCCCCCTCCCCCCGCCGTAACATGGTGACAGACCGTTCTGTACAGACTCTGATCAGATGGACCAGAGTTCAGTGGATCTGGACACCGGACGGCAGTGAGTAGCAATAAACCGTCACTTTCAGTCCTGTGTATAAGTCTACGGTCCACGTCCATGTACATACAAAACAAAATGAGGGTCATTCTATTTTGTCCTAATCTGTGTGTTACACCAGTAAGCTTAGCTCAGCTCCCCATTTTATCAACTCTACTGCTTCTACAACCCTTGGATGGGCCAATGTGCTAGTAATTATATATTCTTATCGTGATGAGAGAACACATTTGTCAGCAGAGGCAAATAATGTAAGATACAAAAATAAATCAATGAAAGGAGAGTGCTTTGCAGATTTTTCTTGAGGACACAGTATGTATTTCCCTAAATCAAGCCTTTCAGGTCATCCCATCCCAGAGGTCAGTGCTGCTCATTCACTGTATGCCTTTTAATTTCCTCAAGAGCCCCCAAACAGTCCCACGTATTGACTGTGTTTTACAGGTCAGTGGGCCGCAATAATATGTCTGAGGATCAATTCGGGGTCCAAGAACAGGAAATGGGTGAAAGTCTGCATGGAGAGGAAGCAGGAATAATAGAGGGAGAAAATTGTGTGGTAGGAAATGACCTGAGGCGCTGGAGCTTGTGATTTAGTACACATGATAACAACACAAGATGCTCAGGAGGCCTCAAGTTTAGCTCTGAGAAGACAGTGGCTGCAGCGGTACTGAACCAGAGTGTGTGCAGTTCTGTCATTGCTCGTGTAAATCGGTGTGTCCATGTATGACGTCCATCTAATGCAGCTCGTCTCAGCCTCCGTGTCTCACCTCATCAGCTGACTGTTCCTGCCGCCTGCTTGGGTTTCTCACTGGCACTTCATAGATGATTTAAGCAGAAGACGTATATTTCGTATCATATTTCATGCTTTAGATTTAAGACTGTTTCTCTATGCAGTTGTGACTAATTAACAGCGTGAGAAACCTAAATAGAACAAACTGCTGATGGTATGGATGGTTTTTTACTTCTCCAGAATCACAGATAATCTCATATTACAGAGTTGCACTAACTGTATAAGGGGCTGCACAATTTAGCGATTTAGTGTTTGCTTATTTATGAAATGATATTTTTCACATTATCTTTTAGTTTAGTATCACTGAATCCAAAATATCACCAAACGTACACTGGACTTTACATTACTACACTACTGAGTTTATACAATTGCACAGGCTGACATTGTGACCTGCAATGTGCTCAGTGTTGTATAATAATGAAGTACATTTACATTTACATTTATGCATTTGCAGATGCTTTTTTCCAAAACGACTTACAGGGGAAAACCAAAAAAAAAAAAAAAATACAAGAATAGATTAAAGACATAAAGCAGCTGTACAATTAAAAACAGTGTCGTACAGAAGATTAAAAAGCAAAATTATAGACTAAAACTACAAGAATAGATTACGAAGACATAAAAACAGCTGTACAATTTAAAACAGTGAAATAAAAATACCAAGTAAAACAACAGAATGACCATAATAATACATTTAAGTAATGAAGTATTATTACTTCATTACTTAAATGTATTATTATGGTCATTCTGTTGTTTTACTTGGTATTTGTTTTACTTGAAGTAATAATACTTCATTACTGTACTCAAGTATGTTTTGGGACAATTTGTACTTTACTGAGTATTTTTTATTCTGTTTACTTTCACATTTACTTCACTACATTGTGTGTGTATGCATTTTTAAGTTACTTTGTGAGATTTAGCATAGCGTTTTCTATTTAATAATATGATCTGTGTTTTCAGAAAGAAACTGGTAATGTTTATTTAGCAAGTTTGATCCCTTGTGTTCTCCAAGCCCCACCATTTTGTTCAAATATGGTCACCTCTGTCTCCAAAGAAACCACAGTATTAAATGACGTGTGTAATTTCAGGGAGGTCAATCTTGCATTAAATAGTGAATTCCTCTGTATGCAGAATGTTGCAGGAATGGTCAGGGTTGGTGTATCTTTTCATGGGCCTTAATGAAATGCTTAGCAGGGTCCCTGGATGTAGCCTTTCACTGCGTAAAGATAGTCCTCAGTGATGATATACGGAATAGTTTTAAAATCTGAAAACAAACTGCGGAGGAGGACACACATTCCCGTTCAGCTGGGAAAAAATGGAGAATGCTACAGATGTTTTTTCTCACCAGGAATTCTGTATCAGTGTCAAATGCGTTGCAGTTCCCATGAGTGCACTGTGCTTAGTAGACTGGGTAATCAAATAGATGGAAAAACATCCCGGGTCCAATCCCTCCCCAGTGGAGAGGGTCTGAGCTCAGCCAAGTCTCAACAACTGGCAGCTCAGATTACCCACTGAAGGCTTTGTCTTCTACTACCAACTCTTTTTCAGATGAAATCCCCCTGTAGGTGTGGAGGTGTGAAGGAACTTTTGACACGTTATGACTTATAGTGTCTGGATTTGAAATGGTGGTGGATTTACTTGCTCTAAGATTTTGATAAATCTTGTTTTGCATGACTCATACGTTCGCAGTAAGACCATCATACCGTATACAACAGTAGCAGGATGTTATATGATTTTTCAAGAAGATATACATCCAATAGGATAAAAACAGGAGCTCCTGTCTTATGCTGTGATACATCTAGTCTTGTGACCAAACCATAGCGCAGTGTAGTCTTTTTTGTTCGTGGCCGTCTTGAATAGGCTGATGAAAGAGAACAGTCTGTTCTCAGGCGAGCGGATGAGGAGCCCCAAGCTTCTGGAGTTTGGCCTTTCTTCAATCTAGGTCAGGTTTCACAAAGGTACCAGGATGGCAGAGTTGAATGGAGGAGGGTTTTACATGTGCATCTTAGTATCTCTAATCTCCTCCTCCTCCTCTTTGTTCCCACCCACTGACCCCCCCACACACCCCACACACACCCGGTCCTCACTACTGTTTGTCACACAGGAGGTGGATTGCCTCAGGAAAAGGAAGTATGCACTTTTTTATCAGGTCAGAGTGAAGCAGGCTAATGCAGGAAGAATAAAAGGAGCTTGTTAATCACTTGAACAGCTTCAGAATAGTGGAATGGTGGGTGATGGCGGTGTCGCTCTGCATGCAGGGCACATAAACACCAGGCTGTGTTTATGTAGTAGAGGAGAGGGCCTGCATCCCATGGGAAATACACACTCGAAAATACCTCGATTTTACAGGATAACTGCGAAAACTGAATCTGGTGCATCACAAATTAGTGTAATGTATTTGTAAGTAATGTCTGTTTATAATAACAGAGCTGGTATATCCTCCAAATATGACCTGGAAAATAACATTTAGTTCATGCCTTTTTTAAATTTTTGTTTTCATTTTATTTTATTTTATTTTATTTTATTTTATTTTATTTTATTTTATTTTATTTTATTTTATTTTATTTTATTATTTTTAGTTTCATTCCAAATTAACAGTCACTGTTTACATTGCTCTTCATGTAAGGGTAGGCAGAATAACAATTTACTTAAGTTTGTTTGTAATATATTTAAAGACTTGGAGTGTTTTGTACACTTACAAAAAATCCTGTTGTTTTTATGGAAAAAACTGGCAGCTGTGGTTTCCAGAACAATACTGTAAAAAACACACCCAAGTGTACACATATTTACGGAGTAACATGTAGATTTAACATTTTAAACATGTAGATTTAACATTGGAATTAACTGGTAAATGGACTGCACTTATTTAGCACATTTTATACACCTTAATGGTGTCCAAAGCCACCAGGTCCAACTGGGAGCAATTTAGGGTTCAGTGTCTTCCATGGACACATTGACATATGGACAGTCGGAGCCAGGATTCGAACCACCAACCCTTTGGTTATTGGACGAGCCACTCTACCAACTCTACTAACCCATTAATTTACAAGTTTAAAATGTTACATTGTTAAATGATTACATTTTTTTATAACTTATATATATATATATATATATATATATATATATATATATATATATATATATATATATATATATATATATATATATATATATATATTTGCTTTTTTAAGTACATATATATATATACACAGGGTGGGGAAGCAAAATTTACAATATTTTGAGGCAGGGATTGAAAGACAGTGTACGACCAATTAGTTTATTGAAAGTCATGAGTATTTATTTGCCACGAGAAAATTGACATAATAGAAAATGTTTTTATTCTATGTGTCCTCCTTCTTTCTCAATAACTGCCTTCACACGCTTCCTGAAACTTGCGCAAGTGTTCCTCAAATATTGGGGTGACAACTTCTCCCATTCTTCTTTAATAGTATCTTCCAGACTTTCTCATAATAGTTTTGCTCATAGTCATTCTCTTCTTTACATTATAAACAGTCTTTATGGACACTCCAACTATTTTTGAAATCTCCTTTGGTGTGACGAGTGCATTCCGCAAATCACACACTCTTTGACGTTTGCTTTCTTGATTACTCATATGGGCAAAAGTTTCTGAAAAGGTATGGATAATAGTGTTAGGTATGATTATGACATCAATATATGTTTGGTTTCAAAACAATTGACGTAGTGCCTGCTGAGAAAAAACAACTAAATGTTCATTGTAAATTTTGCTTCCCCACCCTGTATATATATATATATATATATATATATATGTACTTAAAAAAGCAAATACGCCATTACTTCAACATTATGGTCTTGCAGTTTAAACGGCACCACATTGTATTTCAGTTTACAATTTTATTTTCTAAAAACAATAGAAATACATAATTTCTACATACAAATCTGGTTTTGTTCACATACTCTTCATGTAAGAACTACAGCTATATTTGATTTAATTGTTAACACAAAAATCTTTTCAAATAAACAACTTTGCATTGTATTGTCACTTAGTTTTTTTATGTTGCAATTTTACAACATTTTGGTGTTAATTCTACAGTCATTTTTTACAGTGTACTTCATACCTTCACACTCATAAGAAGTTGCAGTACACCTGATCCCTGAGCTGCCAGTTCATACAGTCATAAACCACAGTGAGTTTTACTGCAGCCATGTATATACGCTAATCAGAGCAGTGAAACCACAATCAGTTTAGAGGTCAGTAATGACCACAGAACAGATGTGAAAACAGTTTTTATTATTCCAACAGAGCATTAATTAAAGTCACATTAGGCATAAATCACACACCCTCCACCAGCTGTTCCTTTTCTATCCTAAACCATCCTAACAGTCCAGCGCAGGTACATGCATCTGCAGAACAGCCAATAGGAACGCTGTATCTCTGTAAAGACCTGTGACTGGCCAGTGCCTTCCATCATAGGAAAGATTTCCCAAAACCTGAAAACAGTGCCAAAAGGAAGTGCAGAAGTCTACTTGAATTACAATATGCTGGAAGGTTATTATGGAAAATTTGCCCATTGAGATTAAAATTACTCCAGCTTCATTCCCTTTGTATAATGGGAAAGCAACCAAAGATCAAATTACAAACGGTAAAAATTTGTGAGAAAGTGGAAACTTAAAATAGTAAGGGAGCCAGTAATAAGGAAATGAATGATGAAAAGTGTTCAGTCAGAATTATACTTAAAGTAGCATATGACTTTCATCACAATTTTTTTTTTTTTTTTAGTTTGTAAAACCCGAGTGATAGCCTAATAATCACTAATCCATTAGTCTTTCTGTGTTAACACACCTGAATCACTTCCCTCACGGTGAACTTTTTCGAAGATGACTCCATCATAAACACAGTCCGCTTGTTTACATAATAAACCAAAACGTCACTCTGGCCTTCTTGGAAATTTTGTCAAGAAGTGCATTGTGGGAATGGAAATTCCCTTGTCCCTTGTCTCTCGGTGAGTGCTGAACCCAAATGTCACCTTTACCTCCATCCACTGACTAGATTCATTCTTTAAAACAACCTTGGTGGACTGTCTAATTTTACATTGTAGTGATCTGGCTTGTTTTCTTGCTGACTCTGTGAGAAACCACTTTCACTTCCCACAATGCACTTCACGACAAAATTTCCGAAAAGGCCAGAGTGACGTTTCGGTTTGTTATGTAAACAAGCAGACTGTGTTTATGATGGAGTCATCTTTGAAGCTCACCGTGAACAACATGAACATGAACCCTTTGCCTACATTGAACACTGCTGTTCTCTCTTCTTTGTTATATGTGTTTATTTGTATTGAATGTTCAGATTTTATTGACATATCCATCCTTTGTGATTTTGTAGCTAATGTTGCTAGCTAATGAAATTCCAGTCAGTGATCTTCCACTCCATTCCTTCCTATGAAAAAGCAGAATGAGTTGGTTTTTGGGCTGCATTCTATACTCGGTATTGTTTATTTTATTCAGATTTTGGTGGATGCCTAATAAACCCCTCAACATTGATATCATGCAAGAATTTTTGCCGTTTTAATCTACTTCTCCATCAGCTAGTGTGTCTCCACTAAAGCTCTGGCTAAATACAGGTCATTAAGTTTCTTTCTCAATCCGTTATTCATGGTGACAAATCTCACTTTCTCCTGAACTGAATATAGCCCTCCATAACGTTGAGTCCTATCATAATGAATGGGATGGCAGTCACTGAGTCACTGTAAACTTTCAATCATTGCCAGGCCCTGAGAGGGCAGTGGCCTCCAGACATGTTCTCTGCAAGATGAAAAAGGTCTAGAATAAACATGCGGTACAACACATTTTCAGGTTTACCAGTTTACTGTGGCTCCATGTGGTAAAGCTTCTACTGTGCAAGTGGTGATGGGTCGGCCAGATTCAGGCCAGAGCTGGTTTGTATGAGGTGTGGTCTGATTAAGGCTCAAATCCAACAGCCAAAGGTTAATGAGGTGGGTTCAGGTCACGTCTCCCAAAACCACAGAGTAAAGGAGTCTCTGACATGGTTTTCATGTCAGTAAAGAGAAGCAGGCTTTGATTTCACTTTGCTCAGGCCAGTTAGTTTTATTGATGATGTGGTTATGGAGTAAAACTGGTTTCCTTTGAGCTAATGTTTGATGAGATGATTTCAACTAGTGAAACACCACCACAGCACATGCACCACATGCTTTTTCATACAATGTTGAACACTGACCATTGGCCCAGTAAGCTGTGGTACCGCTAATACAGTATATTTAACAGCAACAAAATTTTGTCCAATACAATGGTGAAAATAACAATGTGGCCAAATTGTTGAGTTGTAATGGAAAGTATTTCTTGTCTGCACTGACATAAAAGACCAGGTCCATGTTGTAATTACAGTTGGATGTCTGTATATATTATGGGTCACTTTAATAAAGGATCAGTGCAGAACTAGTGATAACCTGGATGATAACAGATAGGAACAATACGACCCTGCATATCATGTTAACAACCTGAGATGGGGATATTTGATTCCATGTCTTCAGTTCAGGTGTAAAGGGGCCCCACAGTGCATGGTAAACATGTGTATTGCTGTAAAAAGTTTGTAAAAAACTGAATGCATATAATTTTCTGTTGACAACATAGCTGTGCTGCTGTTAAATGTTGTTTTCCTCTCCTCAGCCTGTGACAGTAACCACTGGGGTCCCCACTGCAGTAACAGATGCCAGTGCCAGAACGGAGCACTGTGTAACCCCATTACTGGAGCCTGTATCTGCACCCCAGGCTTCAGGGGCTGGCGCTGCGAGGCCCAGTGTGAAGTGGGCACCTACGGTAACGGGTGCCAACAGAAATGCCAGTGCCAGAACGGAGCCACCTGTCACCATGTGACCGGAGAATGCAAGTGCACACCAGGATACACAGGAGCTTTGTAAGTGTGACAGTGTTGAGATCAGTTTTGTGTTTGTAAACCAAATGACATCAAATATACTAGTGGAAATAGTCTTTACAGTTTTATTCTATGTTCAGGGTGTTACCTTCCAGGATTTCTGTTTATAACTGTTGAACGGAGACCTCTGGTTTTAGTGCTAAATATCCTCAACTTAGCATGGCTCATTGTTGGTAACAGATATGCTGTCTAGGTTTATTGTGCACAGAAAGAAGCAGGGACACACAGGCCTTTCATTTCATTCTTTACTTCCTGAGACCCAGCAAGGCATTTTGTTTGTCTGTAGGGGACAAGAGTTTCATAGCTTAACTTAAAAGAAAAAAAACCTGTCCACTGCACAGGTCATTTCATAGAAACATTTATCTGAAAAAAATGTTGCATTATGCTGCTTCCGATCAAGACAGTTATTTAATATAAAAAAGCCAAAACCTTTACATTCCTCGGCCTCAGGAGGATGAGGTTATTACATACTCCACAACAACAGAGAAGTTTGTTCTCCTTCTCCCTGGTTTGAGAGTTCTTGCAGCTTAATGACACATCATCTGGGCAGAACATTTTTTCTCGTAATGTCTTAGAACTCTTATGTGATTGGTCAGAAATTTGAAGTGGGTGTGGCTAAAAGGTTAACGGTTAATTTGCTTTATTATCCCTGTAGGGAATTTTGGTCTCTGCATTTTACCCATCCATTTTACCCTGTACACAGTTCCCTCTGGGATTAATAAAGTATTCTGAATCTGAATCTAATACATACACAGTACTTAGCATTAGCATTAGTAATTAGCTTTGCTTAATACTTAGCACACATTATGAGCCATGAGGTGCCATTGAATGCACTCTGGGACCAATTCCAGATCTTCATCACTACCGTGGTCAAGGTTACTGACAGGATGAATTAACCCATATAAAAAGTTTTTTTTTTTGGTTTTTTTTTTTAATGGCGGGGGGAAAACGAAGCACCTGGAGGAAAGAACAGGTAAACTCCACACAGAGAGGCTCTGGTCTGACTGAAAAAAGCAGAAAAATGGAGGACTTCTAGAGAAGGAGTTCTGCACCACAGTGTCTCATGAAGTCTGAAATGTCCTAGACAAAATTAACTTTGTTATTGTTCTTGCCACCATGAGGAAACAAACAAATTTTTTCTGTTCTTGTGGAGAAAAGTATGAAGGACATACATCACATACAGAACTCCCATAATGCAAACTCCCCCTACATAAAGGATGAGCTGGTATCAATGGCCACAGTGTGATTCTTAGACTCAGAATTATAAATATGAATTGGATAACCAGTCAAGTCGTAAAATGAAGCCAACAGTGGCCTTTAAAATGCAGCAAAGACCCAGTGATGTTAACATGTGGCAATTGGCTGTGTACCTGACTGGATAAATACAAACACTGAAGACCTATAAAATTCTGGAGACTTGTTTTTTTTTGTCCACATTATACCAACTGTGCAATTAATATACAAAACATATAACAACACTGCAATTACAAGCACACAGTAGTAGCCAACTTGCCTCTGCTACAAAACCGGTACCTGTACAGTAGGCTATTGGTCTGTTAGCTGTTAGCTTAGCTGCATATAAAAAACTACTGTACTAAATATGAGAAAGTTATTTAAGACACAAGACAAACAAGGATGGTAGCAATAATGAATTTTGTTGTGTTACAGCTACAGCTTTTAGATCGTCAGCTAGCTGTATTAGCTTTGTTTTGCTAAATGAAAATGTAGTGACACATGCAAGACTCAAGTGCAATATTTTTATGGAGGCAAAAATAGTGAAAAACAGTGAAGTGTGTAGATATTTGCAATTAGCTTACATTCATACAAAACAAAATCAGTACAGTGTTATATTTTGTGAAGATAGTGTATGTTTCCAAACGATTACGCAACAGGGCCTCCACTTTTAGTGATTTTTCTGTGGGTTTTTGTTGCATTCAAGCTGAATGCTGTAACTCGATAGTAGACAAATGTAAATTGGAATTTGTTGTTATTTTTCCCCCAGCTGTGAAGACCTGTGTCCTCCAGGTAAACACGGGCAGCAGTGTGAGGAGAGATGTCCTTGTCAGAATGGAGGAGTGTGTCACCATGTCACCGGAGAGTGTTCCTGTCCCGCTGGATGGATGGTACACAACCCAACACTCCGTCTATCTGATTTAACTCTGTATTAAACTCAATATTAAGGGTTTGCATTTATTACTGATGGAATTGGACTTACATTCATGGGCTGGAAGTTGAATTTAGTGTTGTAGTTTCAAAGACACTTTGTGACATTGAGGTAACGGTGTCAAATATTTATTTTTCAGGTACATGCAGTTGGATTTTATGTGCATAATAATACAAATCTGCAGTATATTGTCTTTAAAAGTGATATGATCCAAAAACGTAATTCATGTGACTCTGGAATAGAGCAAACAAGTTCCAGGGAAGGAGCAAGAGACATGGCATTATCACTTACAAAGAAGCATCTTTGAATAGGCTGTATGAATGGAAAGACTTGTTGCGGTGTTCATTTAAACAAGTCCAAACAATCTATTAAAATAATCTGCATCCCTGCAGTGCAGAGGAGTGATCATAAAAGAAGGAAAATTAGGATTTGTTTTTGACAGCACAACATAATCATCAAAGAAGAGACATGTATCATTAGACCTGCTGATAACAGAGCAGAATGTGTCAGACTGAGGCGCCCCATTAACATACCGTCTGATAAAGTTAAAAGCCTCTCAGAGATTCAGAATTCCCTGGTTTGTCTATTCGACACAAAGCAGACAGGCATATCAAAGACTCCTAAAATCACTGGAAAAGCTTATTGTAATAGCAGCTCTGTGATTTCCTGCCAAAGCATTTATTAAGTATGAAAGCAGGATAGTGTCTAAATGCAGGATGAAGAACATCTGTTACTCTTTTCTTGTCAGTATGCATTAGTGGGACAACAGATGAGATAACCTACATGATCTCAGATGTGTATGTGTGTGTGTTCAGGGTACAGTGTGTGGTCAACCCTGTCCAGAAGGACGATTCGGACAGAACTGTTCCCAGGAATGTCAGTGTCACAACAACGGCTTCTGTGTTTCATCTTCTGGACTGTGTCTCTGCAGCCCTGGTTACACTGGAGAACGGTAAGAACAGTGTTTGTCCAAAAACTGTGAGAGTGAAGAACAATGTCATAACACTGTCAGTAACACATTCATTTTGCTCACCCAGGATGTAATAGGATATCATAATCTATAGGATTAGAAAATAACACTTTAAACCCTCCTGCAAATAGAATCAAGTTACTAATATTAGGAACTTAATTGAAAATCTATCTGCTGTGTCGTGTTTGCTAATAGATAATATATTGTATTTTTTTTTTCATGACCTTAAGTGATGAATACTCACAATATGTTTGATTCTAATGAATGGATTAATGAGAACTGCTAAGAAACAACTTTTAGAATCTTTAAGACTTTTACAGTAGAAAGTAACAAAGTGATAAAAGCTAGAAGCACTGTTTTTGTCTTCACCACTGGACACAGCTCTAAATGAAAAGAATGGAGTTATTGTGGGATGTTATTATCTTTGCTAAGTTGCTGTTTGTTGATCCACAGTTCAGAATAAAGTGTGACAGTTCTGACCTTGTTCGTTTGATTCCAAAAAGATCTTTAGTCCAGCTACTGACAACACAAACTGTACAGAAAACGGAGGTGATTGGTGGTTTTACTGTGGCTGTTTTCTGTCCAAAAACAGAGCTAAGCTAACAGGGCTATAATGTAAACTATCAGCTGATGCAGCAGGTGAAGATTATAAGATGCAATGTTATTTTGACCAACTGTCAAAATAATCGACTATGAGTTTTTAGTTTGAAGAAGAAAACTTGATGATACTATAATACAGATGTGTGTAAGCAGTGAGTTTTATATTTTATTCAGTGAGTGATACAGTCTGTGGATACATAACGAGTTGTTGGTGTTTTTTTAGTCCTAAGTGTGTTCTGGTATGGAACTTCCCCCCGCTGGTGAGAGTTTGGAATATCAATTTATATCAAAATGCTGGAAGGTCTCAGAGCGTCTGTGTGTGTGTGTGTGTGTGTGTGTGTGTGTGTGTGTGTGTGGTATCTACAGTTCAGGAATAGTCCCATCTCCACATTAAATATCTCGGCCAGTTGATAGGACGAATACTTTTGGAGATATTAGTCATTTTGGAATACAATAGCTTCACAATCACGTTGCTCGGTTGACCGTAAGTGCAGTACCACACTGCATGATGGGAAATTAAGTTAAAAACAGGAATGACACGTTCACTACCTTCAGTTCCTACATATTTGTATTAATATGACCCATGGTACCCCAAGGGTCAACGCACTAGTACTACATAATACACAACCACTTTAATTCTAAAATATGACATATTACACCTTTAAAGACAAAAAATGCAGAATTCCATCATCTAAAGCACAGACTAAAGATTGTGTAATTGGTGTACGTACACTGCATGTTGCACTAAAGTTGCTCATAATGTCCACTTTGTAGAAGCTTTATACATCTTTTGACTTGTTCTTGATTATTACATATAACTTCTAAATAGATAATAGTTAAACAAAATGGTACTCTATTGACTTTTACTAGACTTAATTTTTTTACCAATAAGTAAATGAGACATTTCTTAGACACTGTTTTCTAGAAGTGTTCGTGTGAAGTCATCAGCTTTTCATTTATATGAACATTTGTTTAGCTCATTCTTTTGCAGCTCTGTACTTCTCCTGAATCACTGCTGTGGCTGGAAATGAACAGAAGCTTCAGCTAATGTGGCAAAGAGTTAAAAGCACAGTACAGGACCTGAAAACAAACAGTTTAGAATGAACGCAGTGGGTCTTTATTATCTCCTCCTTTGATTACAGTACACGCGTTTACCAGTGCAACCACCCAATCAGACTGGGTTTGAAAATGAAATGCTCTTTTCCAACCCCATCATTTACAGCAGGGAAGAAAACAGGGTGACAAATATGAATTTAATTTTCTTTTTTTTCAGAGATAATGTGCATTTTTCTGGATATACCAACAGGATTTCTCATACTGCAGTAGTGCGCTGTGCTTATTTTGCATTCATTACAGCTGACAGCACTGTTAAATCTGTTAAAGCCAGTTCAATATATCATCCACATTTCTGCAAAGCACTGCCAATAAGCAGTGCAATTCATTTTCCAGTTGTTGGTGCTGCTACTTCCTGTAGGGCAAATAATACCCCCCTACACACACACGCACACACATACACACAGAGTATCCTGCTAATGGATTCCAGTGGGTTAGGGAGTGGCGTGGCCGACCCACTTCCAAGCAGCGCTATACTGTGACGTCTGGCTTCCCTCAAACCCTTATTTACTTTAAAAGTGCACTTGGATGGGCTATTCCTGTTCCGTCACTGGTCGACTTAAGTATATGGTGCGTGCTCTCTGACATGGCTAATTATATGGACCTAAAGCCTGTTTGCTGCTCTGCCGACATTCGTCTGTGAAAACACTGACTAAGCTTCCTAAATGTGTTTTCTCTCAAGGAAAACCAAGAGGATGTCAAATGTTAAGCAAACACAGATGATTTTATTGCCTTTTTTTATACTCAGTAAAATCACGTACCAGATTGCAGGTACTGTAGACCACTTAAGATAGGACTATATGGTTTGGAAGTATTTTCACTGGCAGGTTAATCCCATTCAGAGCAGTAACTGAGCAAATACTACACTCAGCAAAAATATAAACGCACCATGTACAATATTTGTGTAACACAAGACGTGTGGCCCAAAATGAGCTCATGATGTGTTAGAATTGTAAGACATGGTTAATTCTCTTGATTTGTAAACAAATTTTGTGTCCATCTCTGTGAGTGAGCACTTACTTAGTGATCCAGTGATTCCACCCATAACCCAGCTGTGGCAGGTCCAGATGCTGCTCAGACAGTGTTAACAGTATTCAGACACTCCTTACACTGGGGACAATTAAAGGACACCTCCAAATGTCACATGTCCTCAGATGTCACCATGACACAGATGTCACAAATCATGCAAGAATGGTTCCAGTTAACATCCCATAGCTCTATGTAGCCATGAAAGAGGAGTGGAATAACATTCCATGGGCCACAACTGACAATATTGTCAACTCAATGAGAAGATGATGTGTCGCTCTACGGGAAGTCAATGGTGGACACACAAGATATCAAGAGGTGATTTTAACCGCTCCCCCACCGTGTCCACATGAATGTCCCTGAATGCCAGACGCCATTATTGTGTTCTAACGGACAGTAATCTGTACCACATTGATCAACAAAATAAATTGTGTGTGATTTAATATATTGTGCAACACCTAATGCTATTAAAATTTAGTGTCACATGGCGTGTTTATATTTTTGCTCAGTGTATATCTTTACTTTTCTTGAGTATTTATTTTTCCAACAACTTTTTACTTTTACTCCCTATACATACATTTCTGTTCTCCATTCCTTACATTTGTAAAAGAGGCTTGTTACATTAGTTGTAATGCATTGTGTTCCCAACATTGAGGTAGATTTCAGCCTAAATGAATGGATGATAGCACATAGAAAGAACATTAAATTAATATCCTCTGTGTTTTGCCGTGAAAATCAGGTATTTAATTTACTGATCAGATGTTTATTAAAGCCCAGAGTAAATTCAAAGTTCATTTTATCAAATCACAGAAACCTGAAGAGAAAAGTTTTTTAGCAACGTCTTTTTTCAGCAAACTATATCCTTAACACAACATAAAAACTAACATCTATACCCGCTCTTATTTGTCAAACTGCATATGATTTATTGGTTGAAGTGATGTAGAAAATGATGGTGTTTCAATGTTCACTATGGAGCTTCTGAACATCCAAAAAAGATACATTCAATGTCGCTGATAAACTGTAGTTTACCCAAATGAATGAATTGTATTAATAGGATTAGTGGTTGAAAAGTAGTTAAATATTTTAGGTCAGTTGATGTGTTTTGTCACTGCTGGCTGTTTGGGTCTTTGAGGGTTAATATCAGAGATTCAGTTTGTTTTATACATAAACAGGCGAAATAAGGTCAGGAGATACACAAACAGGACATATTTGTTACACAAATATGTATTTTAACATGTCGGTAATTAGTTGTCCTTGTTTTGTCTGTATTTAGTATATATCTGTTTAATTTTGTTCCACTTGAATTACAAAAAGTCATATAGGTCTCCATATCCTGGATCATTCTAGTGAACTTAGGCTGATTTATTTAAATTTTTTGTGATAAAACATCTATTTATGCATCTTTCTATATTATTATAACTGTATGAATATCTAACATGAAGAAATATGTGAGTTTATAGATACGAGTGGTACTGGTGCTGGTTAAATACTAATAATAGTCACATTAATGTTTATTACAGGATAATGATGTTGAATACTCTTTTTTTCCACTTCTGATTTATTTCTGGATGATGTGTTGAAGGAGTCAAGTTAACTAGTGTATGGTCAATGGTCAATCTAATCTAATCTAATCTAATCTAATCTAATCTAATCTAATCTAATATATTTTAGATAATAATAAAGCCTAGAGGAGGAATTTACATCAGACACCCATTAAGAGAAACATTTCAGGAAGAAAAAACTTCAATCACTACAGTTAATCTTGACTGTTTTGGCCTTAGAGATTCCAGTGTGTGTATTTTTTATAAAAGGACAGATTCATTTTAATTGATTCAGTCTGTGACATTAAACATACTATTAACTGTCAATTTCCATTTCACTGTGAATGAAATAAACATCCGGACTAAAAAACCTTCAAGTACAAGCCAAAGCTCTGTCAGAACATTCTCAGTCAGCTGTGATCAGTGCTTTCCCTTCTTGTCACAGAGGGACAGTGATACTTAAATTGGAGGGCGATGTGGCAACACCAAAACCCCAAACTATAAAAGTATCACAGATTTCTGCTCCAAACATTCTTTTGTTTAGAATCTCAGTTTGGGCTTAAACAAATCCTGCCCCAGAAACACACATCACTCAGCTGTGGGTTAGTTCTTGTGGAGCCTAAAAATTAAAACACTAATAATATACACCATTGGTTTCAGTTACTTTCAGAGGCCTTGTGCAAATCCAGTAGATTCAACATTCATTTTCCATGTGTATATGTACAGATATACATCTATAATGGAGTTCTTCAGTCATTTTGTACAAACACAGAATCAACAAAACTACAATATTCACAATGAAAACTGTGCAATATATTAAATGCATTAAAAATTGGACCGTGTCTATTACACTCGGTTAAATTTACTCATTACAAGACATATTTATGTAAAGGCACAATATACAAGTCAACAAAATATGCTGTTTTATTTTAATGCAGAAAAGGCTAAAAATATGAAACATTTTTGTATAACATCTGAAAATGTCATTGCATATGGTATATGTTTTATTGTTTACCTAAAGGGATACAGTAACTAACAGTAATATAAATGATATTTAAGCCTGTCTGCATATTTTTGTATCATTTTCTTGCTATTTTTCTACACAGTAATTGTAGTAATAAAGTGATTTATTTAAGTGATTTATGAAGTGATTTATCTGCGTATTTTATTACACTGTATGTATGTATCAATATATGTGGCATCTCAACAAGGTTAAATTAGTATTTAATATTATTTTTGCTATTGTTACTTGAGTTTATTAAAGTTGAATGAAAGCATGAATATGCATCACTAAATAAAACTAATATAATATAAAATACCCTACATCCACGAACTGTGACATAGTAAGTAAAATTTACTTTTGCCTGATTTGTGTCAGATAGATTTTCATCTGCTGCAGTGGTGAAAACAACTATTATTCTCCATTACTTGTCTTTTATTATCGTTTTGATGGTTTGATTGAGTTACCCCTAGTGGCAGAAATTATTGTGTCTGAATTAAAAGATACTGAAAACAAGACCTGAATTCACAGAGCCCCCCTAGTTTTGTTCTCTATATCCTCCTGAGACCCAGGAAAGTAAAAGTTTTGGCTTTTTTTTTTTAACATTAAATAATTGTTTCTAACAGTTTAGTCAGCTATTTTTTATAAAATGCCCTTTGCAGTGGACAGTATTTATTTATTTTGTAAGTAAAGCCATGAAACTCTTGTCCCCTACAGAGGACAAAAATGCATTTCGGGGTCTCAAGAGGATATGAGTTTAATTTTCCCCAAATCTTGTCCTTTTTTTACAGTGTGTAATGTATGTTTTGCAGCCATGTAGGAAACTGTTTATGTCTGTTAACTATAGGAAAATACTGAGTAGGGATGCACAGATTCCGATATGAGTATCGGGCATCGGTTCCGATACTCAGTGTGTGTACTCGTATTTGTACTCGTAAAAGATATCCGATACAAATGCACCGATACCACTTACGGCCGTGTGACATTCACAGTTCAGTGCAGCAGGTACGTGGCGGTGGAATAATGTGTGGGGAGTGTGAAGAGTGTGGAGATTTTTCAAAATAAATGACGGTGATAAAAGTAATGCTGACTGCAAGTAACGTTAAAGACACAGACAGATACGGACGCAGCATTCTGTCCGTCCTATGCGTACATTCCATCCGTTTTCCAGGTGCTGGCGGATGCGTACTCAGACAGAGAATACCACTGGGAGTACGGAGCGGTGCGGACCACCGCCAGAGGAAGTGAAAACGAAACATCAGTCATTTCTCTTTTCTCTACCTGCTGAAGCTTTTAAACCTTACCAGCGAAAACGCTGCAATGTTAGTATCACATTAGTGTTGCCTCTGTCGTCTCCATGTTTGTTATTACTGACTTTCTTCTTCTTCTCAAAAAACTTTACTCTTCTTTGTGGTATTTGTCCAGTATGGTTAATTAAGAGTGGTGCCCCCTGGTGGATTAATTGAGAAATGCTCATTCCAACACATCAAATGTCAGTAGCAGCACTTTTTCCAGTCAGACTAATGACAACAACAATAAAGCACATTTACAAAAGGAACTAAGAACTGAAATGGGATTATTAAGTACTCTTATCAGTACTCGGTATCGGCAAGTACTCAGATGTAAGTACTCGTACTTGGTCTGGAAAAAAGCGGTATCAGTGCATCCCTAATACAGAGCATATCTTTAAAATCATTACAGTGACCATCTTCTAGGTATAGCAAGTGTGTGTAGACTTAAAATTGTAGATATATACTAAATAATGCATTTACAAACAACATAAATCGATGCTTGTATGTTTGTGATTGCCTCCATCTTTACCAATGACTGACTGAGTGTGTCTGTCAAACTCATCCCCTCAACAGGTGCCAGGACGAGTGTCCAGTTGGGACGTATGGTGCAGGCTGCACAAAGACATGTCGCTGTAAGAACAACAGCAAATGCTACCACACCAATGGAATGTGTCTGTGTGACCCAGGATACACAGGGGAGACATGTGACACCCGACTGTGTCCTGAGGGACGCTACGGCCTCAGGTGTGATAAGAAGTGTCCCTGTTACGTCCACAACACACGCAGGTATGTCGACCCATACAGTCTTTGTGTTAGTTGTTTGTCGGTCTGATGTCAGGCGGACTGTTGGGGGCCGGTGGTCTGTGATCAGGGAGTGTGACACAGCTGGAGTTCTGCATGTGTCGCTGCAGAGAACAGATGTCCCGCTGCTTCTCAATGCAGCCGCTGTGTCAGGTGGACCAGCTGTCAGTCAAACACATCTAGGAACAAACACTGCAGCTAAGCTCCACCCTGATGGCGCGCATGGAAAACTTCATGAAAATGTTCAGTGCATCATTGTCCGTCTCAATCCTGCACAAGTGGTGAAAGAAAACTGTTTTCAAAGGGCAACAGGAGCCTCTGATTCCTGTCCTTATCTGTCTAAAACAAACAGTGGTCTGCTTTCATTCATGTCCTGTGTTGTAAGTGCTTATGCAATACCCAATGGATTCAGCATTTAGACAGTGTTACAGTAGACCGTTAAATGAAGCCAAAACCTGCAGTTCCACAGATTCCGAGATGAAGCTGGCTCCAAAACCAAGTTCATCTCCATAGACCCCTGATTAAAATGCCAAGAAATAACATTTGCAACCAGGTACAAAATAGTTTTGGTCTCTGCAGCTAACTTTTCTGTTTATGAAGACAAGTCTGCAGGTCACCTCCTCACTTTGGATAAAAGTCATGTACCATTAATGATGTGGCTAGTATGGTCAGTGGGTGCCATCACAGGTGGGTAGCTGGCAGTTGCTGCAGGTTATGTGGTGTTTGTCTTTGCTAAACAAACTTTTGTTTTCCTTTCAGGTAGTGGAAGTTATGGTTGAGGGGTTATCATACAATAACAGGACAATTGCTATATATATATATATATATATATATATATATATATATATATATATATATAAATATATATATGTGTGTGTGTGTGTTTTGTTTTTTGTTTTTTTTTTATCACCACACATCTCATAGAGTTTAGCAATACTTAACTCCAACCTAATTATTAGCATTAGCATTAGCTTGGCTGATTTCACCCTTCATTCTTGTACAGCTCCACCTTCCAGATCTTGTTGCTTCTGAATCCAAAAAAGAAAAGAAACAAGATCATGACGGTCAAATGCCAAATTCAAAGATTCAAAACAGTCCAGAAAACACGGTGTGGTATCAGGAGAGGCTGTGATTTATACAGTCTGGTTTTAACTATGCAGGGACTGTGATTCAGCACCGATTCACCAGAACCATTTTGACAGAAGTGTGAACTATTTCTATATTTATGATAATGAAGCATGAATATTTACAAAAAGGTTACAAAGGAATCTAACCATGTAGATACACTGAACTGAAGGCAGGGCTAGACGAAACAGC
Organism: Sphaeramia orbicularis; assembly: GCF_902148855.1. NCBI lineage: Eukaryota > Metazoa > Chordata > Actinopteri > Kurtiformes > Apogonidae > Sphaeramia > Sphaeramia orbicularis. The sequence continues at coordinate 56,986,999 of NC_043968.1, forward strand.
AGGTAGAACTGGTTGAAACACACAGATTGATGCATTTGGGGATTAGAAAACAAACCTTTTGAAACAGTCTGAGGACGGGACAGTTACATTTCAGTACGAGCTGACAATGACTGAACTTGATGACAGCAGGCCTATGATTACAGCTCCACTAGAAGTAAGTGAAGTCTTCAACCCTGGTATGTTCTGTTCTGTCACCAGCTGCCACCCGATGTCAGGGGAGTGTTCGTGTCAGCCCGGTTGGTCTGGCCTCTACTGCAACGAGACATGCACCCCAGGATTTTACGGCGAGTCCTGCCAGCAGGTGTGCCAGTGCCAGAATGGTGCTGACTGCCACAGTGTGACCGGAGAGTGTATCTGTGCCCCAGGATTCACGGTAAACACATTTAGGTCAAATGTCATGTTCCCTGCAGATGTTTTTGTGTCTAACTGTACTTGGCTGTGGGCCCATCATCTGTTCTGATAGACTCTCAGAAGACCCAGAGCCAAAAGCTGGCTCTTTAGTAACATCTAGTGGCAGCAGTGGAAAACTCCTAACTGAATGACTTTGAATATAATAACCTAGAACTAAGGGGCTAATACAAATACCATAACGAACAGGAAAAGCTGGTGCACGTACAAAATTGTGTTTTTTACTTTATTGTTTCTTTATAATGTTAGTATTAACCCTTTGATGCATGAATTATGAGAACCTTAGTCAAGATTTTTTTTTCCTGAGTATTTTTATTCATCTTTAGGCATTAAAAAAACAATGTGATAGAATTTTTTTTTTTTTTTTAACAAATCTCATTTTTATGGAGTTACAAAAATGTCCACTCAGCTGGACACCATGTGTTTAATTTTTGAAGCAAAGAAACATGAATTTAAGACGCATTATCAGATATCAATATAACATACTCTAACACTAATTATTACTCACTTCACGGAGATAATATACTAAAAAAAACTTTTTGTTTATGAAAACTGTTAATTTCAGTCTAATAATAACTAGCAATTGATTTACACTCAAACATGTCACTGAAGATCAGGTTTATCAAGAACATAAAGTTACAGTAATGGTATGAATTGCAGTGTTTAGGATGATGCACAAGTGTCCACTGTGTTGGCTGATATGGAACTAAAACAACCAAATCCATGAATATACAAGAGAACAGCTGGAGAATAGCTGTCCACTGTAGTGACCACTATGCATGAAAGGGTTAAATTTATTAGTAAAAAAGTAATTTCTTGGTATTACAGAGAGAATAGAGCTATTCGTTTTAAAAGTACACTATATTGGATCTGTATGTATTTTGTATATAATTTGTTACACTTTATTGATCACGATTCACTTAGTACGATGTAACCTGTATGATGATGTTTATTTTGAAAAAGGTAAAAAGTAGGGAAAAGCTATAACTTTGCCCTTCATAACGGAATAATCAACATTTCACTGTAATGTAATACATTAATATGATACTTTTGCCCACTGGTAGTTGTCCAGACCACAACAACAATATGTAGGAGTAGCATAAGAACAATACAGTGTCAAATGTCAAATCTATTAAATGAAAATAAATTTGATTTCACACTTTGTTGCCTGTAACACTGTACTGTTATTTGTCTTCATGTGTTGTATTGGATAGATCTGGGAGTAAATCTGTGACTGCTTTACCTCCTCAGGGTCCAAACTGTTCCGTGGCTTGTCCAGTAGGAACACATGGAATAAACTGCTCGTCCAGCTGTAACTGTAAGAACGGAGCCCAGTGTTCACCTGTGGACGGATCCTGCTCCTGTAAAGCAGGTGAGGGAGGGAGAGGGAGAGGGAGAGGGAGGAGATATGATAAACAGCACATACATCATATATACATACACAAACATCTCCTTTGGTGGATGTAGCAATTTGTCATCGCAGAGACAGACAACTGGCACTGAACAGAAGGATAAAGAGAGGAAATAGATAGATAGATAGATAGATAGATAGATAGATAGATAGATAGATAGATAGATAGATAGATAGATAGATAGATAGATAGATAGATAGATAGATAGATAGATGGATAGATAGATAGATAGATAGATAGATAGATAGATAGATAGATAGATAGATAGATAGATAGATAGATAGATAGATTTGGTTTTATTTCTTCCTAAATTTAAGTTTTAGTTTGAGTGTTTTAAGATGAGTTAAATAGTTAGTGTTCAGTTTTTCCATTATTTAAGTCTTAGTTTGAATTTTATTTAGGTGAATTAATTGGTTTTAGTTTGTTTTTTCTTTAATTTTAGTCCTACTTACAGTTATTTTCACATTGATTCATTATTTATACCTTGGTTTTTCCATAATGGTGGTTTTACTTTTAGATTTGTTAAATAAATCGGCTATTTTTTGTTCATATATGCTGTGTCATTGTGAGCTGCATCTGTCTCCTGTTGATTTGATGGGTAATGAAGGATGAAAACCCTCAGGACCGGGACAGAAAATGTCAGAGGGCAGATAGATTAAACTTTATTGATTCCACAATAAGGAAATTCACCAGTCAAGGCAGCAACAGTATGAAGTGCAAGAAAATGTGCATGCATCATAATAATAATAATAATAATAATAATAATAATAATAATAATAATAATAATAATAATAATAATTTATTTGTAAAGCGCTTTCAATCAAAGTGCTGTACAGATATAAAATCCATCACAATAAAACATAAAGACTAAAAATATTAACAGTAAAAACAAATCAAGACATAAAACACAGAGTAAACAAGTGGGTCTTGAGCTTTGCTTTAAAAACATCCACAGAGCATGCCTGCCTTATGTCCAGAGGAAGACTGTTCCAGACTACATAATGTAGTGCAAACAAACAGACAGACAATAGAAAAAATAATAATAGTAATAAGTAATAAAACTCCATAGGCTATTATACACATATTTATATAAGAAGTAGAATTGCAGTATATCAGATAGTACAAATGGGAGACTAACACAAAACAGCTGCACTGTTGAGGACATCATCAGAGTGCAGAAGTAGTTGATATCGGTGACATCTCACTGATCTTCCTGACAGGATGGCATGGAGTGGACTGTTCTATCAACTGCCCCAGTGGGACCTGGGGTCTGGGCTGTAACCACACCTGTATGTGTGGGAATGGAGGAGCATGTAACGCCCTGGACGGTCACTGTACCTGTGCCCCGGGATGGAGGGGAGACCGCTGTGAATTCCACTGTCAGGTCTGGGAGAGTATATGTCATTTACAACCATCACTGAAAATATGTTTTATAAAGTCATAAAACACCTATTTAGCACCATAAGAATGACACAGTGATTTTGTAAGTTTTCATACCTTTGTATTTGATACCTACAGCCTGTAAATGTTGTGATATGATATGATATGATATGATATGATATGATATGATATGATATGATATGATATGATATGATATGATATGATGTTATGTGAGTGAGGCTTGTGTGTTTCCCTGCTCAGGATGGGACCTATGGACTGGACTGTAACGAGCGCTGTGACTGCAGCCATGCAGATGGATGCCACCACTCCACAGGACACTGCCGCTGCCTGGCAGGGTGGACCGGTGAGTCACTGTTTCACTGCTGCATCACTGGTCAGAGGGAATATCCAAACATTTACCATAAAATTCACAGTGACTGTTGGTGACATGATCAAGATCTTAGATCACAAGTAATCAAACATTTGGATGATTTTATTGAATTACTTATGTTCAGTGCACTATGTTCGTATTATTTTAAAGAGATTAAAAAAATAAAGCTTTTTAATCAATTTGCAAAATAAAATAAAATAAATCTATACCTAACATCTAGCCACATTAGTTAAATTACTGTAGCTGCATGTATCTAACTATAGAACTCAGCACACTGGACTGTTTTGGTTTTAATCTTTTTTTTTTTTTAAACTCGTCTCAGTTGAAGAGTTACTACATTCTTTATTGCCAGCCTGGCTTAGCAACATGCAGTTAGCCTCCTCAAAGAGGCCTTTGTACCTGATCCACTGGACTCCACAGTCCTGCTGCTCCATCAACACAGAGCAGGGAGGGGGATATATGTTAAAGGACAACTCAAAAACACAGCAGATGATGAACTTCATCCTACAAAATATATTTCAGACCCATTCCCAAAAGCATCATAAGAAAAGAAATTATACAGTTACAGAATGTTGTAATATTTTCTCCTTTAGTTAAATTTCCCAGACTACATCTCTTATTTTAATTTTTGGTCATGAATGTTGTTTTACCGCCAGTTCTTAGATTTCAGAGTAGTCAGATTCTCCATTTAATCACATTGTGTATTATTACAGATTCTCATGTCTATGGTCTAAAGTTGTTCATCTGCATCTTACATTATGGTCAAGAGGATTTTTGCATAATATCTACGTAACAGTAATAATTGTCTTCCTTTTAGACAATGTGATGAGTAGGTTACTCACTGAACATCTGGATCTTCCATATGTACATACTGTCTCTTAAAAATGAGAAGGTGCACATTCTTTGTCTGTTATTGATATGAATCTGTCGCCCTCTCACTCTCCTCCCACATGCTATTAGTTTTCAATGTAGAAAACAGAAACTGTATATGATGTTTTACAGTAATACAACAATAAAAAGCATCACAAATTGTAGAAACCGAAGATTTCCAAGACCATTTCTCAGTGCATTTCTGATATGTTAAACCAAAGAATAGGATACATAATATTTTTAAAACAAGTATTACACCATCTTATTTATGATTTGATTAAGAATATGGTAAATTTGTCACTGACTTGATAAAATAATGTGTTCATTCTTTCTTTGCTCTTTCATAGTAAATCCATGAGACACAGTGGATGAAGTACAGCTCTAATCTATGTGACTGTATGAAAACCATGTGCTCATTGTATGTTATAACCCGTGTACAGGTATTCACTGTGACAGTGTGTGCGCTGAGGGCCGCTGGGGCCCCAACTGCTCCCTTCCCTGTAACTGTAAGAACGGAGCGTCCTGTTCTCCAGACGAAGGCACCTGTGAATGTGCTCCAGGATATAGAGGCACCACCTGTCAAAGGAGTGAGTCCAACACCAG